>NC_042513.1:27519205-27819205 GCF_900963305.1 Echeneis naucrates
CAGCCATCGTCAGCTCAGAGTAGCCCAGCGGTTTGGGTGAACACCTGCAGACCTGCAGCCTCAGATCGCCGGCGGATGTTTGTGGGCGCTGGCTGTTCACTGGTAATCTTGCAGCCTGATCAGCGACGGTCACATCAACTGACAGTCAGAGGAGGCTCTGAAGGATCTGGTGGGAAGCAGTCGTGGTTCATCAGCAGTTTTTATCGCCTCCATCTTTGTGCAGAGCGGCAGTTTGAAGCTGTTGAAGCTGCTGCATGAACACCAACTGAGCTCTGCTTCGATGGTGACGAGCAGTCTCCCTGCAGGCTGCTGTGTAATGTGTAACCAGCAGTAAGTGAAGACTAATGAGCAGAGTTTCATGGGAGCCACTGCTGTTTACTCCAAAAATCCTGAAGCTGGAGCAGAACGAGTCCCTAATGGATAAATTATCTGACGCAGAGAAATAATCAAGTTCTTCAGACTCTGGATCAAAGAGGTTTTTCTGTGGAAACACCAAGCTAACATCAATGATCTGGAAAATATTCTGAAATCACACAGCTGTTTTCACTTTCAGGAGGCTGACCTTGCAACCTTCGCCTCGATATGAGCCAATCCAGCCTGTTATAGGTGAGGCTGGGCGAGGGCAGGTATCTGTGATGATTCTGCTCAGCCCCCCCAGCACCACCACTGAGGTCAGTCTGCAGGTTTTCCCTCCATCCGTTAAATGACTGAAGCTCACGAACAGCTGAGCGAGGCACAGTTTTAGTGTGTGATGTCATCATCGACCCCCCTGATGAACAGTTGAATAATCTGGCTGTTGTAATCCTGTGACATAACATGCTGGCTGAACGCCTCCTGGACCAGACAGTCTTCACACACACACCCATCCCTGTGAGGACGCTGCATTGACACATTCATTGTGAACCAACACGAACACGGCCCCTGTTCAATGAAACTGGACGACTCAGTGGGTCAGAACCAGCTTCTTCTCTGGATGGGAACGTCATTCAGATTTCTGATCTGGATCAGGGATCAGCTGTTTAAGGAGATGCTGAAGGATTTCTCAGTTCTTCAGTTCCTAAAGTCCTCCCTCCTCAGGGTTCACCCTGTGACCTTTGACCACCAAAGTCCCAACTGGGGATCATCTCAGAACCGGGATGTGGAACAAGAAGCCTGCTCCTCCATCTTCACTGCGCTAGTTTCCTCGACTCGGTCGCTGACATTTTAGATGAGAACCCGGAGGCGTCTCCAAGGAAAGGCAACGTACCATAGTAACTCCAGAGCACTGCTGGGGTTTGAGTGACAAGAGGAAGCTTAGATATTTGAGTATTTTAACACAATTAGTACAAAAACACGAATGAGTGAAATCAGTTTGATATTTTAGATTCACCAAAATATCGTCTCTGGTTGCTTTAAATTGAATTTCCACGGGACGTGCCTCTCCCTCCATTTATGCCTTTTGTATTATTCTACAGCAGAGAGTCTCACCCACCGCTGTGTGACGATATTTCCTTGATCAAGAAAAAGCAAAAGAATCGGCTGACTCTGTCGGCCTGTGAGGGACCAAGTGAACTGACAGATTTCGTCCCAGCCTTTTGTGTTGTTGGTAATAACTATAATGCCACAACAATCACTTACTGTGTTCAAGACATAAACAGTTAAAAGGGTGTTTTGTATTTACCTTGATTTTTATCTCATATATTGACTCATACCTGTGATCACAGCTAAATTCTTCACATTGTTTCAATGAGAACGTTTGTAATAAAAAAAAATAAATAAACCTAATTTCCTGCTCTGATTTCATGTAAAACAAACTGTAGTTTTCCTGCCGGCCAAACAAAGCCAATAATTGGCCTGGTAACGTTTCTTGAAGTAGTTTATTAACAGTTAGTGTGAAAACATTCTCCTCTGTGATGTTAATGTATTCATCCGCTTCCTCCAGGACTCCAGCAGTTTTATTTACTGAAAACGTTGTCATCATTCTCAGGCCTGCTCTCATTTCACATAATTAATGTGACTGACGATCCCAAAATAGTGTTTTCAGGATCAGTGAAGGTGTCGTGTTTCCAAACTGCTCAGTCAACAATCAGAAAATGGCTCACCTCCAGCAAACAGTCTGAGAGACCCCGACTGAACAAACACAACACACAAAACTCCCACTCAAACGAGGGGACCTGAACGCCCCTCAGGACAGAGCCGGAGTGGAGCATCTTCCCAAAGTACTGAACATCTTTGAAGTGAACTGAGCAGCTAAGACAGAAAACTGACTTTAAAAGGAAGATGATCAGCATCAAACAGGCTGTCAGAGTCCACGAGACGCACAGACAGACATACACACTCTTACCTTTCATGGCAGAAATAACAAAATACATATTTATAATCCAGACTGGATCCTCTGAGCCGCAGCAGCTTCTCTGTCTGCTTCACAACCTGATCTGCTGCTCAGCATGAGGATCCATGTGACTGTGACATCACTATCCAACCCCGCCTCCCCCAGCCAAGTGACACGCCCATCAGCAAATGAGAAGAGAGAGCAGGGAAGCAACCTCGCTAACAGGATCTGATTGAGTGTGTGTGTGTGTTTCCAATCCTTATTTCAGAAAATTCACTTACATTAAGGAAAACTTCAAGAAAAGACTTAAAGGTGTTTTTGTTTTAAGGGGAACATTAATCCCTGCTGTTCAGATCTCATCAGCTTTTGAAAAATCTGATTCTGGATGTTTGTGCATTCAGTGCAAAGTTGTCGTCACCTCGACACCTCGCTGTGTTGTATGTTGTTGGATTGTTTGATTTCTCTGTAATAAACAGAAATGTCAAACCAAACAGGTTGTGGTTTTATTTGTGGAACTGCTCCAGGACTTCCTGTGGTGTTGTTGTCATGAAGAGGTTGCCATGTAACCAACAACACCATTTGGTTCAGGTTTGTGTCACAGTGGAAACAGAAACACAGAAACGTTCAAACGTGTGGGGAAGAAGAAAAGCACATGGAGAGTTTACACTGAGCCGACCGGCAGAAGAGAGGAAACAACCAGAGAGGGAGATAAGACGGAAACTGTCAGCCAGAGCTCAGAGACGAAGCTTCAGCAGAGGTTTATCATCAACATCAGCGGGGTATTCACACTGGATGATTCATGAATTATAACTCAGTCAGTTTCAGTTTCCGTTGGATCTCCGTTGGGTCCGAGAGTATCACCTCTCTTTTGTCCATGTTGGCTCAGATGAAATAAAAAATTCTTTGATCACGAGTTCTCGGATTAAATGCTGCAGAGTGGAGCATCTTCCTCACATAAAGACCTGAAACCTCCACCTTCAGACCCTGTGGACCTTCAGACCGTATGGACCTTCAGAACGTATGGACCCTCAGACCGTATGGACCTTCAGAACGTATGGACCCTCAGACCCTGTGGACCTTCAGACCCTGTGGACCTTCAGAACGTATGGACCCTCAGACCCTGTGGACCTTCAGACCCTGTGGACCCTCAGACCCTGTGGACCTTCAGAACGTATGGACCCTCAGACCCTGTGGACCTTCAGAAACGTATGGACCTTCAGACCCTGTGGACCTTCAGACCGTATGGACCTTCAGAACGTATGGACCTTCAGACCCTGTGGACCTTCAGACCCTGTGGACCTTCAGAACGTATGGACCCTCAGACCCTGTGGACCTTCAGACCCTGTGGACCTTCAGAACGTATGGACCCTCAGACCCTGTGGACCTTCAGAACGTATGGACCCTCAGACCCTGTGGACCTTCAGACCCTGTGGACCTTCAGAACGTATGGACCTTCAGAACGTATGGACCTTCAGACCCTGTGGACCTTCAGACCCTGTGGACCTTCAGAACGTATGGACCTTCAGACCCTGTGGACCTTCAGACCACGCAGACCTTGAAGCTGGTTTTCTTCAGCGTGTATTAAAGCGTCTCCTGCTTGTGTTGTTCTGTGAATCAGGGAATAGAAGCGCAGGTTAAAATGAAATAAGTGATATTTCAGCAGTAACTGAAGGACTGAAGAGCAGCTCCAGCTAACAGCTTCTCCCACCGTCCCACTCTGCCTCCTAAAACTAATCCCTCCTGAACCGTGCAGCCTCGGAGGAAACGATTAAGCTCCCTGGAACCAGCCGAGGAAACATGAGCGTGGAGTCACTGAGGCTTCAGGGGGAGAACGACTGCTGCCAGCAGAGGGAGGAAACTGAGGAGCAGCAGGAGCTTCATTCTTCCTCCAAACTGGCAGAACAGGAGGATGATTTACGCTTCAAAAAGCTTGGCGTCTGGCGGTGGAGCTCTCCTCATCCCCTCATCACACGCCGTCAATAGATTCTCAGTGGCATGTTAGGAGTTGTTTGGAAAATGCCTCCTCAGGATCAGTGTTTCTGCCTCCAATCATCACGACTGCAGGAGGAGCTCACATTCATTATCCATCCTTATCAGCTCTAGTGAGAGGGGACTCCTCAGGAAGCCCCCCCCACATTCATCCTTATCTATCCTCCACACTCACAGCTCCGACATCTTTCACGCAAAAACTGCCTCTAATGTGGAGAAAATTCACTTCCTCAGACTGCAGATGAGCCTCAATGTGGATCATCAACCGGGAAGACCTGATCTAAGATCCGACTAAACTTTAACTGTTTAACAGTCACAAACACATAAATGACATTTCTGTTCTATGTAAATGAATGTGTGCTATTTCAGGTGACTTCAACCATCAACTAAGTTTTGACAGAAAGTGGGAAATCAACCATCATGTGACTCAGGCCCCGCCCCCACGCAGTGAACAGCTGATGACGAAGAGCAGAAATCAGTCGACTTACATGAATGTGTCTTCTTCGCAGTGGTCGACAAACCTGCAAAACACAAACACAGACACACAATCAGCTTTCATATCAAAGGGGTTTACAAAGCTGAAGAAGAGCAGAAGACTATTCATCTCTGACCTTTAACCTTCTCTGTGGTGCATTCAGGTGTCCCTTTAGATAAAAGCACCAAATGAATAAATCAGATGTAAATGTAACGGATGAATGATGATGCAGCTCATCATCAACTTCACAACAAACAAACTCACACAGTTTAACCAGTCAGTGTGTCACACACAGACACACAGCAGAGTGTGTGTGTTTCCTCACTCTGCTGTGTGTCTGTGTGTGTGTGTTTTCCTGAGGGCCAAAGTCTGTCGGGGCCTCAGTGACTCTTCTGGTGACGCTCCGCTTGTTCAGTCCATCTGGACAAGGTCAGAGTGTGCGTTTATGTGTGTGTTTGATTTTGTGTTGTAACGTCACAGGAAGAAAACGTCGGTTATTGGTTTAAAGTTTTCTGACAGATTATGAACGGGACTGTCTATGTTGTGTTCACTGACCACTAGATGGCGGTGGTGAGTGGACCCTTCAGGTAAACAGACCGGAAGTGGCACAAGACTGCACTGCGAGCATTAGCATTAGCCAGCCCAGGCCATCTGAGGTGAGCAACAGAGCTGAGCTCTTTGAGGGAACTGAAACACGATGCCACGCTAGCTAAGACGTGTAGCCAAAAGCAACAACGATCCACCTCAGAAGAACAGAGCTCAGTCAGGACTGACTGACAGCCGTCTTCTTCCGTGGGACCAGATGAAGACATATTTCAATCGTGAGGTCAGATGATCCAGCTGATGATGTCACAGCAGCTGGATCACACCGTTGTGTTCCTCCACATCTGGAGAACAGAAGGCGTCTCTGTAGCAACACAACTTTTTTGCTGTTAACAACACGTAACAATGCTGTGACACAATTTAGCTTCTTTGAAGACTGCAGCTCGTTCATTTCACCAGATAATGATTTGATTAGTTGTGCAGCTTCACTAACTGCTCTCTACTGTCTGATCTGGATTTAGTCCTGGTTCTCAAAGACCAAGTGAGTTGGACCTCACAGTGACTGTCTTCCTCCAGAGATATGACAAGTTAAACAAAGTTCTGGTCTACATGGATCCGATTTGTTGGTCCAAATAGGAAACCTTCTCAAACCTGGTTTGGTTTAAATTCATTTTCAATGAAAGAGACCTGATCCGAAGAGAACCTGACCACAGCCAGACCAGATCTCAGCAGTCCAGCACCTCAGGCTCACCCTCTTGGTCTGAAACTGAAACAGCATGACTAAAGAACTGACTTCTTTAGTCCCGCTGTCTTTAACTTCTGGTCTCATTTAGTGGGTTTTAACTGTAGTCTGAGTCCAGAAGGACAACCAGGACCTGTCCTCAAACTGTCCAGGAAACAGTTTGAGGACAACCTTCACAAATTATTACTAACTAAAGCAGAAAAAACAGCTTTGATCGATTGATGTGACCTTTTCCACTGTTGCCCTCTCTTACATTTTTCTGCCTATGAGCAGAAGGTGCCATGATGAATGTCCCCTGAGGGCCACAGCAGCTGATTCATGGCACTGGGGATGGTCTTTCATTTTTCTAGGGCATGCTGGGAGAGAAAAATAGAGAACGGACTGGAGCCATTTCTAATTAAGTTGTTATGTTTTCTTCCTTTATTCTGAAACAGACAATGATCTAAAATAAGAGGCGCAGCAAACCGAAGGGTTGTGGCGATCTCGGTCCTCACATGATGAGACTGCTTGAAAATGCACTTCTCAAACCAACACATGTGGGTTCCATAGTGTCGTGGTCATCACATCTCCTTACACACAGAAGGTCCTGGGTTCAATCCGCAGTGGAGACCAGAGTTATTGTTTGTTACAAAAAGACGTTGACACTATCAGTTTAAATGGACTTTAGAGGTCTCACCAATACGAGATACTGTCCATCCCCATCAGTCTCTGAGCTGCGGCTTTGAAGCCGCCAGTTTGTAATTAATCTGTCAGCCATCTTGGATTTTGAAACAAAAAAACCAAACAACATAATTTGAATTAATTGAAATTACAGACCATAAACTCATCGGGAAAACATTTAATGAGCTAATAAATCGGAGAGAAGAAGGGACATTTTCCCATAGACTTCAATATAACCTGAGATATTTACCACCAGTGGAGTCGCCCCCTGATGGTCAACAGGCAGACTGAAGGTTAACAGTCCAGGTCCAGGTGTGGGGGCAGCTGTTGGTTTGAAGGAAGAGAATCCAGTACAGAATTAGTCTTACTGAGAGGACCTGAGACCTGAACCTCATGTCTGACCCACTTCCTGTCAGGTGACTCAGAGCGGCAGAGTATGAGAATAAATCAGGCAGAAACAAACGATGTTGGTGATTTCATTGATCATCGAAAAGCAGCAGGTCCAGCTGACGACATCGTTAATCTGCAGCGACCTTTGACTGCTACACACACACATCATGGAATCTGGACCACATTGGAATATTCATTAGCTCTGGCCTTATTTACTCCAGGAGGGGGAGACGACGCTCTGAGAAGGAAAACCAAAACCAGAGGTGCGCTCCTGGACCAGAACCTGAGGGTCTGGGACTGAGACCCGCTCACCAAGCTTTTCTGTCAACTGTAAACCATGAAAACCAAAGAAACGTTCAGCACAGGAAGTTCCTTGTTTGGGGCCGTTTGGCTCATGGACTGGAACAGAGGCCACTGAGTTACCGTGACAACGCCAAGGAAGTTGCGAAGGACACACCCACCTTTTTTTAAAGGTTATGGGTCACACATGAGCGTCCACAAGGACAGGGAGAGTGTGATCCACAACCTGATGCAGGATCATCCAGCTGTGGGTGTCGTCTTCTGTCCGTCCGGTTTCCTGTCTCTCTGCTCTGACCGATTGATAACGAGGGCGGGGCTGATGATGCTGCGAGACGCCGTGACAGACACTACGTGTGAGCAAACTTCATTTAACAGAGGGAGCTCCACAAGACTCCTTCAGCACCTGATTTCAGGTCCTGGTCTCAGCACCTGTTTTAGCACCTCGTCTCAGGAACTGATCTGAGGACCTGGTCTCGGTCTACTGGCTCTGGTTCTCTGGCTGGAGCTGGTTTCTGCTTGGGTCCGTCTGTTTCCAGGGTCCGACAGACCCGGAGCAGACTGAGGGTCTGTCTCCGTTCCCCTCAGAGCTCGACTCAGATTAAAGCGCCTGCGTCTCATAATTGTTCAGAGTGAGCGGCTCCTCGTGCCAATTATAGAGCATTAGCAGCAGCCGCCAAAGTCATTTCACACCGCTGCTCATCAGGAGCTCAAAACAAAAGGAAGAAAAAAGAGACTCCCAGCCTCTCACCACCCGCAGCATCAGATAAGATGGTGGCGATAAAACAAGATTTAAGGATTAGACAGATGAGACAGAACTTTCAGTGACAGTGAAAACGGAGGCTGACAGTCGTCTTTAAAACCCCAGAGCAGATGAGAAGAAACAGAAACGCTGCAACATTCATCATTCATGTAACTGAATTCTACCTGCCTCGTTTGCTACAGCCAATCCTGTCACCTGTGGGGACAGAGGGGGCGGGGCTAAATAGACCTGAAGCCTCGCCAGTACAAAGAGGGTCCAGAGTTAGCTTTAGCATAACTGCTACTTAGCTATGGGAGCATGGGAGAAGTAGGGACATTTTTCCCATAGACTTCAATACATCTTCCTTCTTCATACAACCGGTGATCATGTCACATCCTGAAGGTCGACAAATTATTCTGTCTTCGTTTAATAAGAAGACAGAAAAGATGCTAAACAATGTGAAACTGTCCCTTCCATCCCAGAGCTGGAGCTCAAAGGCTGAGACAACGTCAACACAAACACACACACACACACACACACACACACACCTCCTGATTGTCATTTCCTGTCTAACCACAGTAACGTTTGCTGACACCTCAGACTGCGACACATTAAAGAGCAGCAGTTTTTCACCAGCAGCCAAACACAACCGACACACTGCTGCTGCAGATACACAATGCAGGGGAAACACAAGACCCACAAACACACAACTTCATCACAAGCACAAACAGACTGGGGACACTCTGCTTTTATCTGGGGACATTTGATCTGCAGACAGTGTGTTTGGTTTTGACACTGCTGCTGCTGGAGGGGTGGAGCCGGGTGGAGTCAGAAAATAACACAGCGACATCACAAAGTCCCAGAAGTCCTGCAGCTGCTTTTAAGGTTCAGTTTCTGAATCCAGACTGGGAGCATTTCTCTGGATTAATACAGACCATGTGGAGGTCTACCTTTAAACCTTCAGACTGTAAAATGATTTTCCGTCAAATTAAATCAGTTTCTTCACTCAGTGATACAACTTCTTATGTCTTTTTGCTGCACACACGTTCCCCATGCATATTAAATATATTAGATGGTTTGAGCCCCTCGGTGCTCCACTTGGACTTCTTACTGAGAGAAAACATGCTGCTCAGCCTTCTGTACCCCCTCCTCACACACACACCATCCCCTTCCCGCCCTGCGGGCCCCCATATGGACCCTAATAGATGAGCCTCTTCAAAGCTGCTCTCACAGACGTGAGCAGGCAGTCCTGCACGTGGAAACAGAACAAACACACAGCTCATACAGGGAGTGTGGTGGAGGGAAGGTTGGGAATACACACACACACACATAAGGTGAATAATTAAAGAGTCTCCCACTCCTTCACTCTGCAGTGAGTTAGCTTTAGCATACTCCTCCCAGCCTTCCTGAGTCATTTTAAAGGGTTTTTGGTGAATGACTTAAGTAAAAGATGCTTTTATTTTATAAAATGAAGAACAAAATATACCAGATCTTCTGAATATGTTAAAAAACATAAATGAGACTATGGATGTCATTGTTGAAGTTACATGTTGAACATGAAAACTGATTTTTGGCTGCCAACTAACGTAAACAGAGTGTTTTGCTGCGCCACTTCACACTACTGAGATGAGGTCACAAAGGTCAGAGGTCACTCAGGTTGGTTTGGCCATACAGTTCTGTTTCCTTCCTGAGGCCTGTTTGTGTTTTTATTTTGTGTTGTCTATAAGTTCATGTGGCTGTGTGATGTTATCAGGTCTGATGTAGGCCCAGAAGGTCCTGGTCCTGTTAAACTTCATTTTCCAGGATTTAATGATATTTTAATAAATATTCTTGTTCTAAGCTCTTATCAACACAATAAAAAAGTACATCTTGGTTTGTTTGGTTACTTTGGTGAATTAGAGTGTGTTTGTGTGTGTCACACTGACATCTGCTGGGAACAGAGTGAGGGCTGTGTGTTTATCTGTTTGTGTTCATTTGTTTGTATGTAATTTGGTCCGTGAGTAACGCAATGTCAGCGTGCAACTGTTGTGTGTTCACAAAAACAGAACACACAGCAGGTGAATCACTTTTGTGATTCTTATTCTTCTCCTAAGTGGCAGCATGATCTCTCTGGGCCACCGTAGACAAGTTAGTCACTAAATCTGCACTCCTGAACTCAAGGAAGCAATGCATTCTGGGACATATTAGGGAACCATCTCTAACAAACAGCTGGACTCTCTCGGATGTTTAAATATTCCAACACAAAAACACAACCAGCTGACAGACACACAACACAGACTTACACAGGAAGACGCCATATACATGGCTAAAATTGAACTGAATTCACTTTTACATCGGAGTGTTTAAGTAAATCAGTCACACAATAAATGTCATATCACTTCTTCAGGACAAATGATTTCCCCGTAAAGATCACATTTGGCCTCCTGACTCCGCCCATGACTCCGCCCCTCCTTCCTGCTCCTGCTGCTTTGGTTTCTTTCAGCCTCTTCAGGCATCAACCTTCAACACAGCTCTGTGAATAAACAGGGGAAATGAATTCTACACGCACTTAATGGAGCCTCCCCAGCATGCTTCTTTTAAATTTCCGGGGGGGGGGGGGTGACAGGCTGAGTTTAAAAGCTCTAAATTGGTAGAAGATAAGTTAATCCTTTTATCCGTGTCATTGCCGCCGGCGACTAAAATAACCACTGAAGAAAGAGGAAGTCTGAGAGAGAAGAAGAGTGGAGAAAGAAAATAAAACACTAAGTTTGTGGACTCGAAGGTAAAGAGAAGTGTCAGAATCAAACCAGTCATCGCATCTCTGTGCGGTGCCAAGGTGGGCAAGGTCAAAGGTCAACTCAGGGTCAGTCAGACTGACATCTCCCATCAGAGCGGCGTTCGAAGTGTGTGTCGGCCATCTTGTTTTAGGAAGATTCCATCAATGTATTTGTTTACGAAGGAAATGTTGAGAGGTCGGTATCATACTGGAGCTGGAACATCACCCAGCAGAAAAGACATGTCCCTGTTGGTTCCATAGTGTAGTGGTCATCACGTCTGCTTTACACGCAGAAGGTCCTGGGTTCGATCCCCAGTGGAACCAAACCTTTGTCTCACTGCTGCTCATGAAACAAAGTGACCTCTAACAGAAGGTTAGAATGTTTTGTTCTGCTCCTGGGACCCTGAACACACCAGTTTTAACCTGCCTGAAGGGGAAGCGGCTCCGCCGTCGGTCTGAAGACGACAGTGTTGTCTGTTGGAGCTGCAGGTGTGACAGGCGTTCCTTCACCTGAACAGCAGCAGCAGCAGCTGAATAAATCACTGCAGTGTCTGCAGACATCCAGGAGCTAAAAACAGGAGAGAGAGGCCGGATCCTGGTCCCTGAGGGGCCTCCTGAAACCTCTAAAATATTTCTTCTGCTCTCAGGTCTGCAGAGAAAAATGACTCACAGTTTCCACAAACCCCCAAACAAATGACTGATCCTTTGAACTGTTTGTTTTTAGGTAGCTTCAGGACTGAGGAAATAAATGCACCAACAATGATTGTCTTCAATCACTTTAGATACAACTGACCCCATTTGGGTCCATTTCAGTTCAGCAGCCTTTGCTGTGGTTCTGTAGTGTAGTGGTCATCACGTCTGCTTTACACGCAATGGAAACGTTGACCTGCTCCATCTTCAGTGGATGGTACAATCTTTGCTGAGCTAATGAAGTGGGGATGTTTTCCCATAGACTTCAGTACTTCTAAAATAATCGTCTTCATCCTTACTGATCTTTCACCATCAGGTGGAGGGCGGGGCTTCAGGCCTGAACCAGGAAGTCAGAGCAGTCCCTGTTGAACTGAGCCCAGATTGATGCTGCTGTCCTGAAAGGTATTGTTAGTTTGGTGGTGTTTGTGTGTGTGTGTGTGTGTGTGTGTGTGTGTCGGGGGGGGGGGAGGGTTATTAATGTCTCCCCCCGGACTGCAGCAGAAGCTCCAACATATCTTCATCTTCATAGACCGAGCTGGAGCTCGCCAGGCCAGGTGAGAATCCATCATGGCTATTATTACCTGAGGCCTCACACTGATGCATCCACACGCACACACACACACACTCTCAGTGCAAGTATATTTTGTCACTGTCTTTCTTTTCACACAGCTCCATGCTCTTTTTACTTACATGCGCGCACACACACACACACAAACACACACTTCCAAAAGCTCAATAAACAAAAACATTAAATATAGTCTCAAGGTTAATCCCGCTGAAGTCTCAAAGGTCTCAGTCTTCAGAGACACACTCCCAGTCTGGACTCAGAAACAGAACCTTAAGACCAGCTACAGGAATTCTGGCGCTTTGTGATGTCACAAAACAGTAACCGCCCTCAGCCACACCCTGAAGTCTATACCTCCTGAAACCATCCTCCAGTCTCTACAGGATTTTGGTTTCTCTGAGGTTTTTCTTCTGGTCCACTTCAGCCTGATAAGAAGTAGTTTTTTTTTGTGTCAACAGAAAATGTTCCTGATGGAGGCGAAGCAGCATCACGTCTCCTATAGTTTACATATGTGTGTGTCCTTATGCTGTTAGTTGTGTACTCTACAAGCAGCTCTGAGGGTTTTTGTTACATCAAGGTTTCATCATCCAGATATCACAGACCAACAGCACAAACAAAGCTGCATCAGCGCTCGGCTCGCCTGCCTCTGCATCACCAAACTGTCAAAGGAAAATCAAAGACCAAAACAGTTTCTGTTCAACAGCAGCCAAAAAGCAAGTAAAAAAATAAATCAACAAACCCAGCCACACAAATCAAATGCTGCTAAATCCCATTAGAGGAATCCAGATCTGTAGTCAGACAGACCAGGATCTGATCCGACGAGACGCACAGCGACTGAACATCTCCAGGTCGTGGTGCGTTCACAGGCTCCACGTTAACGCCTGAACATCATCATATCACCTGAGGGAACTTCAGACGGCTCTTTCTTCTTCTCATTGATGCCACAGATCTGACCCACTTCACTGTCAACTAAGTCCGGGACAAAAACTCACTATGAACAGAGGAGCTCACCTGAGGACCAACGTCCCCGCTGTCCTTTAAAACGTCTCCACAGCCTCCTTTCGCTTTGAACTATCAATCATTTTGTCTGCAGTCACATTTTCTCCCTAAATATCTCGTCTGGGAAACAGAAATATATCAGTACAGAGAGAAAGTGCTGAGCTCCTGAGGGCGAATGAGACGAGAAGAGGAAGAGGAAGAGAAGTCCTTCAGCAAAGTGAAACGTCGCTTTCACTTCAACCTCGTTCACTTTGTTCAAAGTTACAGCAGAATCCATCAAATGCTGATCTATCACAGCAGGAAGACACGTGATCACACAAAGACAACCTGCATGTGTGTGTGACTCTCTCTCTCTGAGTCTGAGCGGAGCGTGCTGACGGTGGTCAGAGCGAGAGCTAAAAGTTGTCTGTTTAGAGTTTGTGTTTATTTGTTAGTGGTGTCTTTGTGTGTTTTTTGGGGAGTTTGCCAGCCAGGCTTTGTCTTGCTGGTGGCGTCCCTCCAGCATGGCGGGGAACGGCGCCGCGCTCTCCCGGCTGTCTGCACACCGTGGAGGAGGTGGCCCTGGCTGTGGGGGAGGAGGTCGGCCTCCAGGATGAACGGAGCCGTGGTCCTGTTCCTGGACGAGGTTCGGAAGGTGGAGCAGGTGGTGGAGAAGGGTGCAGCCGCTGGAGACCCCCACCAAGAGGGTAATTATCAGTAACACCCCCCCTTCATTAAAAACGAGGACCTGTCCAAAGCCCTGTAGGGTAACCCAACCCTGTTTTAGACCCCGATCCAGATGAGTTGGTTGTCAAAAGTACTCAAGACACGGGCTGTAAAAAGAAGTCAGATTGAAGTTGATGGGAAGATGTCCCAGTAAATTTTACTCATAACCAGTTTATGTTCTCAGTCTGTACTTTCAAGTCTTCAACGTCTGTCTGTGTGCGTGGATGAGCTGCTCCTGTCTGAGGGAACAAGATGTTTCAGGAAATGATCAGAAGCCAAACCACAAACATTTCTTCATAAACCGGTCACCCATCTTTGGGGCAGGATGTGCCTCCACTCAGGTAAACTCACCCAGACACACCTTCACTCATTATCAGTCTGTCTGAGTGTGTGGAGCTGCATCTCTGAGTGTCAGAGCCATTTGTTGATGCTGTAACCATGACAACGGAGATTTGCTGATCCCGACAAAGCACTCATTTTAAACCAGAGTCTGTTTCCATAGTAACTATGGTGACAAAGGCATGGACACCCTATCTGTTTATAACCATGACAACCGTGGTCCAGAACACCCAATGTCATGGTGACACACCACGACAGAGATGTTGAAGAGTTCTAGTCCTGGTCAGGAGGAAGATAACAATCAGCTTCACCCAATTAGATTTACATTAGTTGCCATAGTAACTGGTCTCATTGAAACTAGTTTTCAAGAGGTGGATGAAAACCTTCAAACCTGAGACCTGTAGGTGACCTCAGGAGAAACTCCCATTCAACGAGCTGACAAGTGAACACAATCAGAGCTCAGCTCATCTTCCAGTATATACCTTTTCTTTCTACCACTCATTAGTAAACCATGTTTACTAAATATGTCTGTTGTTCTCTTGTTCATATAGTCATATAGGTTTTATACCCTGCACTGAAGGCCTACACCTTACGTTTCATTGTACTTGTGACAGTCACAATAAATCTTGAATCTTGAATCTGTTCTGGCTGCTGAAGGAGCCGCTGGTCCATGGAGGACGCCTGGCCCCCCCGCTGGGCAGGAGCAGCAGTCAGCCAGGTGTTCAGCAGCGCAGGGTTTTTAACTCTGGGTGACATGGCGGGCAGGCTGCTGGACCACTGGAGGGGCTCTCTGACTCCACATGAGCTCCTCCTGCTGATGGACCACAGCACTGGCGTGACAACACCATGTCCTGATGATCCCTTCCCCTCCCTCAGTGTCCCTCCCAGGTGGTCTGTTGGGGGTCAAAGTTCAGGCAGCCAGTAGTTGGGTGAGGCCAGCAGTAAAGTCCTGTCAGTGTTGATGGTGGAGTGCCTGAACAGGAAGAAGCTGCAGAGAGCCGACTCCCCCTGGAGAGCTCACCTGGGCCTCGGTGAGGAGGTCCGGCCTGAGTGGAGGAGCCTCTACAAACCTCCACTCACCAAAAAGGTGGCCGACCTCCAATGGAGACTCCTCCACGGGATCCTGGCAGTGAACGCCTTCGTCTCCATCCTCGACCCAGCAGTGTCCAACAAGTGTCCCTTCTGTGGTGCCGTAGAAACGGTCTTCCACTGTTTCTCCCAGTGTCCTCAGCTCGGCCCCCTGTTCTCCCTGCTGGACACACTGCTCAGGAAAGGAGGAGAGGTGTTCTCCCTCCAGACCTTCATCCTGGGCTTCAGGTACAGGAGGGCCATCAGACACAGGAGCCAGATGATAAACTTCATCCTGGGACAGGCTAAACTGGCCATCTACGTCTCCAGGAAGAGGACGATGGAGGACAGTGTGGACACTGACCTGGTCCTCCTGTTCAGCAGGATGGTTAAAGCCAGAGTGATGGTTGATTTTAAATATTACAGAGATGCAGGACCTGGACCAGTTCAAGGAGATCTGGACTCCAGGTCCGGTCCTCTGCTTGGTGCAGGAGGACCAGCGTGTTTACATTGATAAGTGACTGAAACCTGTGTCTAAACCTGTCTCTGGCCTTAAAAATCAAATTCTCTCTCGCCCTGTCTGAGCTGAGGACTGGAGATGAAGGCGTCGATGTTTCAGCAGCAGAAGAAGAGAGGAGCTGTGTGGGCATCTCATCCTGGAGGAGGAGGAGATCGGTAATAAACAGCTTCCACAAACACAGCAAACACATTTCAAACTTACAAATATCTTGGAAAAATGAATTGGGCCATGGGTTCATGGGCTGAACCTGGACCTGTCAGAACCAGGTCTCCATGGAGACAGAGGATTAGGCTCTCAGATCACATCTTGAAAGCCATGACTCTGATCTGCTGTTTTCAAGGGCGTCAGTCTGACCTCTACATCAGTAAAACTGAGTCATAACATATTGTGACAAACTGATGTGTCTTATTAATTTGGAACTTTAACCTCCAACCGTTTCACCTCTGACCTTTGACCCTTCTGTGGAGGGAGGCCAACTCTGCTGTCAGTCAGCGAAGCCGTTAAAAGCACAGACACTCTCACTGTCGCTGGACAACCTAACGATCTCACATAGCTGGGGTCAAATGAGCTCATCGAGCTACAGACTGAGCGCCGCAGCGTTGGGGTCAGAGTTCAAATGTCACATTTCATATGCTTTCCTGCAACTAAAACCTGTTTTGTTCATTTCTTGTGTTTCGAATGTTTTCTGTGGAAAGTTAAGTGCCTGTTGTGGGTTGAATTTATTTACCAGCAGAAGAAAAAAAAGTGAACTGATCATGATTCTGTGTGCACAAATGGATCCACACGAGAGCGTCACAAGTTTCAGATCTGCTCAGTCCGACTCTCTGACTCCTTCTGTGTGTTTATCCGTCCGTTCTCATCCTCCATCTTTGATAGTGACATCTGGAGTCACGTCTCTACGTCAGACGCTCCTATTGGCTCCGGTGGGTGATGTCACAGCCAATCAGAGTCTCTGGATCAGTCCTGTATGTTTCTGAGTTTATTGTGTTGACAGAATAAAGACAATCAGATATTTGGAGCTGAGTTTTCATCATTAATGAGCAGAACTGCTGATCAGATAAAGAGAGAAATGACCCAAACACATGACAGGAACTTTTCTTTGGAGAAGACGGAAACTGATCAGACAGAATCAGCTGATTCTGAAGAGACTCATCAGACTCATCACAACCAAAACAAACCAAAAAACTAAAACTCACATCAAGTCGGTCTGACTAGGATGAAGTAAATGTAATGAAGCCAGAAGATCAGACCTGTGAAACTCAGCGATCTGATTACTGAACATGTTTGTGTACATAATCACTTCCGGTTCTTCACTAGGTTGAGCAGCTGATTCTCTTTAGCTGACCTTCAGCCTCCTGTCAGTGATTCTGTCTGTTCTCAGTTTGATAGTTAACAGACCGACTGGCTGACTGCTAGCTTCACCCTGACCACTCACAGTTCCCCACCAGGGGTCACTTATGGGCCCCACGTGGTCCACGGACCAGACTGAAAAAAGCAGCTTTAGGAAAAGTTGCTGAATTGTGTCAAAAATTAACATTTCCTCAACATACAGTCTCTGTCGTCATGGCAACAGCATCAGTGAAATAAACAACAGGAACTGCCGTCTGTAAACTACCGCCACCTTCGCTCTGATGATGTCACAACAACCTTTTTGGACGGCCTTGTTGATTTTGTGAATTTCTCTTCTGCCAGGACGACCAGGAGCTGATGTCACTCCCCTCAAAGGTCTTTACATTTATGAGGTGCAGAGTTTGATTCCTGAATATTTAGCCAGACACCAACTCAGTCACTCTATCTGCTCGTCTCCATTTCCACTCCGTCTCTTCCTTCTCCTTCAGCTGCTCTTACATAACCGACTCTGAGAAACTCAATGAAGCTGCATACCAATAATGAGCTGCAGGGAAATCTGCCATCAGGCCTGAGAGCTGCATGCTGGGAGATATGGCTTCACTCATTGGTATTAATAATGTGTGACTGCTAAACAAACAAGGAAGAGGCTGGAACTGACTGAGTGAACTACGGAGCCCCAGAGGAGTCAAAACAGCAAAATAAACAGCAACAACGACAGTAAAAATCATCATGAAGGGGAAACTTTGGAGTTTAATTTGCTTTAAATCAGAAAAGACCATTAATCATCTGTTGATGCAGAAATGAGTTACTGAAGGTTACTGATGTTAATGATGGTTAATGAGGGGGGGGGTCCTCATCCAACCCGGACCCGGACCCGGACCCAGCTCCTCCAGCTCCAGCTGAACTCAGCGGACCTCAGCTCGACCTGAGTCCGAGTTAGAGCGGCCGCCCCCCGGCCTCACGAACACCGGAGAGCCGGCAGCTGTCAAACGGCATCAGACAGGTTCGACCCGCCGGTCCTACCTTTGCTGGATCCGGATCCGGAGCCGGAGCTGGGCTGTCTGCCGGCCGGGGTCAGGTGCTCTCCGCCGGCCAGAGTCTCCGGAGGGTTCGCCGGCTCCTCGGTGAGCGGCGCAGCGGGCTCAGACACGCTGCTGCCCGGGTCGCTCGCCGAGTCCTGCGGGGAAGACTCCATTCATCCACCGGACAGAAACCTCGGAACCTCCGAACCTCCGAGTCGGTCCTGCTTCGGCTCCGGGACTCCGACGGAGCCTGAACAGCGGCGGGGCGGACAGACTCCGGGCTGAGGGAGCGGGGGGGCGGCGCCGAGAGCCGGGCTGCCTCCTCCGAGGCTGATCCGATCCGGACCAGCAGAGACCCGGTCCGACCCGGAAGGAGACCCGGTCAGTTAATTCAGCTTATAATGAAGTTAACTGTTTTATTTGAAATAAAAGTAAGATGAATCAATAATAACAGAATTATATCAACAACTTTAATATGAAAGGATTCTATCAGAACTATCAGAACAGAAGATTCAGTCCAGATCTGAAGAATCAGAACACTGAGCAGGGCAAACATGAGGGGCAGTTAGTGGGGACAGGGGTAGTTAGTGGGACGGGGGCAGTTAGTGGGGACAGGGGACAGTTTGTGGGGACGGGGTAGTTAGTGGGGATGGGGGCAGTTATTAAGGACGGGGTAGTTATTAGGGACAGGGGCAGTTATTAAGGACGGGGTAGTTATTAGGGACAGGGGCAGTTATTAGGGACAGGGACAGTTATTTAGGACGGGGCAGTTATTAGGGACGGGGTAGTTATTAGGGACAGGGGCAGTTATTAGGGACAGGGACAGTTAGTGGGGACAGGGGACAGGGGGAGTTAGTGGGGACGGGGTAGTTAGTGGGGACGGGCAGTTAGTGGGTACGGGGGACAGGGGAGTTAGTGGGGACGGGGGCAGTTATTAAGGACGGGGCAGTTATTAGGGACGGGGCAGTTATTAGGGACAGGGGCAGTTATTAGGGACGGGGTAGTTATTAGGGACGGGGCAGTTATTAAGGACGGGGTAGTTATTAAGGACGGGGGCAGTTATTAGGGACGGGGCAGTTATTAAAGACAGGGGCAGTTATTAAGGACAGGGTAGTTATTAAGGACGGGGCAGTTATTAAAGACAGGGGCAGTTATTAAGGACGGGGCAGTTATTAAGGACAGGGGCAGTTATTAAGGACGGGGCAGTTATTAAGGACAGGGCAGTTATTAGGGACGGGGTAGTTATTAGGGACAGGGGCAGTTATTAGGTACAGGGACAGTTATTAAGGACGGGGGCAGTTATTAGGGACGGGGTAGTTATTAGGGACGGGGGCAGTTATTAGGGACGGGGTAGTTATTAGGGACAGGGACAGTTAGTGGGGACAGGGGCAGTTAGTGGGTAGGGGGGACAGGGGAGTTAGTGGGGACGGGGCAGTTAGTGGGTACGGGGGACAGGGGAGTTAGTGGGGACAGGGGCAGTTATTAGGGACAGGGGCAGTTATTAAGGACGGGGTAGTTATTAGGGACAGGGGCAGTTATTAGGGACAGGGACAGTTATTTAGGACGGGGCAGTTATTAGGGACGGGGTAGTTATTAGGGACAGGGACAGTTAGTGGGGACAGGGGACAGGGGGAGTTAGTGGGGACAGGGGCAGTTAGTGGGGACGGGGCAGTTAGTGGGTACGGGGGACAGGGGAGTTAGTGGGGACGGGGGCAGTTATTAAGGACGGGGCAGTTATTAAGGACGGGGCAGTTATTAGGGACGGGGGCAGTTATTAAGGACGGGGCAGTTATTAGGGACGGGGCAGTTATTAGGGACAGGGGCATTTATTAGGGACAGGGTAGTTATTAGGGACGGGGCAGTTATTAAGGACGGGGTAGTTATTAAGGACGGGGGCAGTTATTAGGGACGGGGGCAGTTATTAAAGACAGGGGCAGTTATTAAGGACAGGGTAGTTATTAAGGACGGGGCAGTTATTAAAGACAGGGGCAGTTATTAAGGACGGGGCAGTTATTAAGGACAGGGGCAGTTATTAAGGACGGGGCAGTTATTAGGGACGGGGTAGTTATTAGGGACAGGGGCAGTTATTAGGTACAGGGACAGTTATTAAGGACGGGGGCAGTTATTAGGGACGGGGTAGTTATTAGGGACGGGGGCAGTTATTAGGGACGGGGTAGTTATTAGGGACAGGGACAGTTAGTGGGGACAGGGGCAGTTAGTGGGTACGGGGGACAGGGGAGTTAGTGGGGACGGGGCAGTTAGTGGGTACGGGGGACAGGGGAGTTAGTGGGGACAGGGGCAGTTATTAGGGACAGGGGCAGTTATTAGGGACGGGGTCAGTTATTAATGACGGGGCAGTTATTAGGGACGGGGCAGTTATTAGGGAAAGGGGCAGTTATTAAGGACGGGGCAGTTATTAAGGACGGGGCAGTTATTAGGGACAGGGGCAGTTATTAGGGACGGGGCAGTTATTAGGGACAGGGGCAGTTATTAGGGACGGGGGCAGTTATTAAGGACGGGGGCATTTATTAAGGACGGGGCAGTTATTAGGGACGGGGGCAGTTATTAGGGACGGGGCAGTTATTAGGGACGGGGCAGTTATTAGGGTCGGGGCAGTTATTAGGGACGGGGGCAGTTATTAGGGTCGGGGTAGTTATTAGGGACGGGGCAGTTATTAGGGACAGGGGTAGTTATTAGGGACGGGGCAGTTATTAGGGACAGGGGCAGTTATTAGGGACAGGGGCAGTTATTAAGGACGGGGGCAGTTATTAAGGACGGGGCAGTTATTTAGGACAGGGCAGTTATTAGGGACAGGGGCAGTTATTAAGGACAGGGGCAGTTATTAAGGACGGGGGCAGTTATTAAGGACGGGGCAGTTATTAAGGACAGGGCAGTTATTAGGGATGGGGCAGTTATTAGGGACAGGGGCAGTTATTAGGGACGGGGCAGTTATTAGGGTCGGGGCAGTTATTAGGGACGGGGGCAGTTATTAGGGACGGGGCAGTTATTAGGGACGGGGCAGTTATTAAGGACGGGGCAGTTATTAGGGTCGGGGCAGTTATTAGGGACGGGGGCAGTTATTAGGGACAGGGGCAGTTATTAGGGACAGGGGCAGTTATTAAGGACGGGGCAGTTATTAGGGACAGGGGCAGTTATTAAGGACGGGGCAGTTATTAGGGACAGGGGCAGTTATTAGGGACGGGGCAGTTATTAGGGACAGGACAGTTATTAGGGACAGGGGCAGTTATTAGGGACAGGGGCAGTTATTAGGGACAGGGGTAGTTATTAGGGACGGGGCAGTTATTAGGGACGGGGGCAGTTATTAGGGACGGGGGCAGCAGAGGCTGACTCAGCCTGTCAGAACGTCACTCAGTCTGGATAGTTCCTCCGACTCTCTGACAGTTTGGACGATATCTTGATGACATCACAGTCGTTGAATGGCGCCTTAACGTGCCGACCAGGCGGCGTTCTCGTGGAGCTCAGGCTGGTTTTCGTTTCCTGTTGGATTCAGTCGCCCTGCCAGCCGTGTTCCGCCTCTTTGTCGTCGTCGTCATCGACTTCGTCCGTCACCGACGAGGATGTTGCTCCAGATTTCATCATTTTAATTAGCTCAGCTGAAATGAAAGCTGAATCTGAAGATGATGCTGCTGGGGACTTTAGCCGGCGGAGAAAACCCTGAAGGACATTTCACGTGGAGCTTCAGACGCTCCAAACCGTACAGTTCATTTACAGGACACGAAAGTTCAATCATCAAATTTAGACTCTAACATCAAAAGGCTCTGGAGACTGAAGGTCAAATGTTCTTCTGTCGGTTCCTCAGGAGAACCAGAGGAATTTCAGAAGTTTGTCGAGGTTAAACAATCTTTAAAGATCTGATCTTGAGCTGCTCATAAAGCCTTTGAGGAGGTTCAGAGAAGGTTGGTTCAGTGTGTTCTTGCTTCTTGAAGAACGAGCTCCTCTAATTACTCCGATAATTCATCTGTGTGGTGACAGCAGGTCTCCCTGCGGCAGCTGGGTGGAGCTCAGTGATTGATGCCAACAGCCGCTCCACCTTCCAGCCTGAGGGCCCGATCCTAACTTCATCTGAGTGACAGCTAACTGTTTACCTACAAAACATTTTACTGAGACAAGACACAACAGGAAGTGGACAGTCGCTGTTATGTAATCCGACAGATCGTAAATCCTGAACCTGTTGTCGCCCCGTTCCTCTGAGCTGCTGACGTCGAGGAGATCAGACTCGTTTTCCTGCTTCAACGTCCGATTCAGGACTAAATTTTCACCTTCTGCTCGATAGGCCCCACCCACTGACAAGTGTCCATGGTAACCAGGTAACCAGTGTTCCTGACTTCACCTGTCGGTGGTCATAATGTTCTGGTTAATGTTCCTAAAAGCTGCAGCCTGTGTGACCTTTTCATACCTGGAGTGATTAAGCACCAAAGAGGCGGAGCCTCATTGGTCACCTGACAGCTGCCATCATTTATCCTGATGGCAGGCGAAGCTCGTCCTTCCTGCGAACAACAGGAGACACCAAGCAGGAGCGAGTCACATTTTACATTAAACATCATCGTTCGCTGTGAACGTTCAGCAGCCAGCATGTAAAAATTCAGAGGAACCAAATTCTGGGTCCAAATAATCCAAGATCACCTGGTCCAGATTAGCATCCACCTTTAATGCTAACGTCGGAACAACGTTCTGAGGAGATTTTCTGAAGGTTTCGTTTTCATCTTCAGATTTGAAGGTTGGGTTCTGCTTTGTTTGTGCCCAGCTCTACATCAGTAACATAAACGTTGTATCATCCGGCAGTTTGTTTAACACAACAGACACACAGTGTGCACACGTCTCCTGTATAACATCTGAGCTCAGATGGTCTGCTGTGATAAATGAAAGTGGATCTGATGGAGGAGCAGACGCCTCCTCAGTAATCAGAGGGAAGTGAAGCAGCTACAGCTTTGTGCTCTCAGAATAACAACCTGAGTCATCATCGGACTAACAGCTCGGTTCAATAATTCAACGCTTCTCTGTAAGCATGAATTATTGAGTCTGGGGACGCTGTCCTGCTCGCTGAGACGCTCTCGGCTCAATCTCTCTGCTCTTAGATCGACTTCCGGAGTCAGCAGAGTGTTTTCAATCCGAACTACAGTTCAGAAAGAGACGGAGACTCACGGAGTTTGAACTTCATATGACCTGTGAGCAAAGAGCTCAGACTCTGATGAAGAAGTTAACAGAAGAATGGAGGTCAAATTTAAAGTTAGTTCACGATGAAATGAATCTTTGGATCTGTTGGGATCCACCTATGCTAACGGCTAACGTTAGCATCTTGGAAAGGAGCCAACACAGGTTGATGGAAAGAGACCAAGATCTGAACTGGACATGACGCGGGCCTCCCTGCCCAGAACCAGGACCCTCTGGGGGTCCAAGTCCTGCTGATGGTGAATCTGGCCGGAACGGGTGTGTTGAGGAACACAACGGATACTTCCTGCTCCTGCAGCTCCGGCCTTGACTGCTGACTGCAGACGGAATAAAGAGGCAGAATGAAGTTGGTATTAAAACAGTTAGATATGACGTTGATATGGAACGCAGCTCAGCTCAGGAATAAAACCGAACTTTCATCTTATCATCTTCACATGAATCTCTAATTAAGTGTCACAATCATTTCATCACAGCCAGCACTGATGAAACTGAACTACAAAGGGAAGTTTTAAATTATAATTCAGTGCGTTAGTGCTCGATGAATATTTTCTTTCTCTTTTTAGTCGGATGCATTTTAATAACAGCTGCTGCATAAATTTGCATTTTCAGCCAAGCGCTCTGACTCGGAGGGGAAGTACTGAATGTGGACACCATGAGAGGAAATCGGACCATCAGAGTCAAACAGTCATTCAACATTCAACTCTTCTGCGTTTCAATGTTTCCTCTTCCTGATGGTGATGAAGATCCTTTCTGTGTCTCCTGCTGCCTCATAGTGGCTGATGGATGATGTCGTCACGGTGACGAGTGCAGGAGGGATGAGCTGATCCAGCGACTGCATAGCACACTCCTGTTACCAAGACAACAGCAGCCATGTTGCATTTCTGGCTGCATGATTCTACTCAAATTAATCTGTGACCTCACCATGAAAGGTTCAAAGTCAATATAAAAATTCTGAACTCCGAAGTGAAAATTAAATGCCGCTTCACACTGATTTCTCAGCCAGGCCTGACAGAAAGTCACATCAACTTCCTGGACTGAAATATTCAGGGAGAAGACTGAAGTCAGATGGACCACAGGACAGACTGTTTTCTCCAGAGAGGATGATAAATAATATATTCATACAGATGGAGATAAATGTTTCAGTGATGAAACACACTTTTATCTCAGTGTTCATTATTCAACATAAAGTATGTTACCGTATGTTCAGAAATGAAGGGACCAAAGTAAAAACATGTTTTAACAGCAGAAATTATTCATATTTGTATGATTTTTTTTACCAGCATGCTTCTCAGAGTATCTATTTCCCACTTTAGATCATGACTTGTAGCTTTTCTACAAACTTTTCTACCATTTAAAACCATTTCATTTCTTCAGTTCTCTTAAAGGAGATACTTTAAGTTTTACTTTTCGAGCAACACTGAAAGAACCACCCAGAGTTCAGGTCAGTCAGAGCAGAATTTAAATCAATCATTTAATGTCTCCAGTGCTGCTGGGTCACCCGAGTCAAAGCCGAGCCTGGCCAGCATTGTAGTGACGTTAGGGCGCCACCTTATGGCTTCCTGGACCACCACATCAGAAAGATGCTGGATTCTCTTCTGCTCTCTAATCTGCGTGTTAAAGATTTAAAAACATGTAAAAATACATGAACATTCTGAGACAGAGAGAGTTGTGATCAAATAGATTTCCTTTAAAATGCAGGATTATACAGTTCATGAAGACAGACTGAGCCTTATTCCCCCTGCGCCCCCCAACCATCATTACATTTCTTTGTTCTTCATGAATGTTTCATTGTGAAAATAATGTCGTCACAAACTGACCGGGCTTTATAGTCCTGATTCTGATCTGTTCCTGAATCCTCTATCTTGCTGCTGCGGCTCATATGAGGCCTCCAGCTCCTCCTGGTAGGCTTCTCCTGTCTGACTCATTTCTCTTCTGTTCTGACACTGTGCATGTCAGTTATATAACCTTTCTAAGATTAATGCCTTTGCTCTGCAGTTTGACCCCGGCCCCGGAGCTCTGTCTGATGTGTTCATACAACACAGATACACCACACACATTTTTCATCAAAACACTAATTACTTGAAATGAAGTGCTGCTCTGAGGAGAAATATACACCAAGTCAAATGCATTTATTTTCATGACAAACCCCAGTTTAAAGTTTTCTTACAGCACCAGGAACTTTCACTTCAACATCAATGAATCTTCATCCAGTTTTAATATATTTCTGTTGAGCTCATTTAAAAATTATCTCTAATTTTTTCACCTTTCAGGTTTGTGTTGTTTTGTAGATTTCAGATTGTATAACTTTGGCTTCCAGTCAACATCGTGAATGAAGAATGGTTATTATTATTATTGTGATGATGATGATGATGATGATGATGATGATGATGATGATGATTGTTGTTGTTACTTTTATTATTTTGGCGGTATGAAACAGTGGGACGGCTTTTATTTTTGAAACGTCTAACCGGAAGTTCCGGTAGCTCAGTGCAGTGGACGGAAGCGGTTAGCTCTGTTAGCACCGATAGCGCGCTGTGAGTTAGTGGAATAGTTTTCTGTTGTTTTCTGTAGTTTCTGCTCCTCGGGCTGTTCCATCATGGCCTACCAGCTGTACAGGAACACCACTCTGGGAAACAGCCTGCAGGAGAGTCTGGACGAGCTCATCCAGGTGAGCTCTTCTCGGCCGGCAGGCTCGAAGCTAGCTCCGATTAGCACGCTGGTCGGTTAGCCGGTTAGCTCGCTGCGATCCACCTCTGAATTCTCACCTACAACCACATAAGAGCTGGAATATTTGACAAGTTTTCATTTTTATAGGTCGTGTTGAAACGTTAAATTGGCATCAATTAAGTTTGGTCCTTCAGGTAGACAGTTTGGAGCCGAAGCTAATGTTTGCTAAAGAGGCTAACATGAATCTGATACTATTAAAAGTATCGCTGTCATGATGATTTATTTAATACTCGTCAGATGAAACTGTTGGAGGTAAAGTTCGGCAGACCCAGAATGAGAACCAGTCCAGAATCTGTAAAGGTCCCGGTCCAGACACTGTTTACCTGTAAATATGGATCATAGCTGAGTAGTTCAGATTTGACTGTTTATGGCCATGATCACTGACAAACAACAACAGAGACAGAAGCAGCCAATCCCATCAGAGATCCAACTAACTGAAAGTTTCCCATCAGCAGTCAAACACGCACTGTGTGACTGGAGACATCTTCCTGAAGCACGACTCACCAACAGGTTCATCCAACCTTTTGCTCCATGCTAACTCAAGAATGAAAGTCCTGAGTTAGCCCAAAACCATCCCACCAAAGATTCAGCGTTTACCACCCCCATCCCCCAGCCTGTGATATCAGGCTCACAAGATTTTACCCCCAACAGCGAAAACCTCCTTACAAGTCATTTTATATATAAACCAATAACCAGAAACCACCGAGCAGCCCCAACAACTGCAACAATGGTGATGATCAGACTTATGAGTCCAACACAATACAGGATGTGCCCTCCTCTGTACACAAATCCAGCAAACACTGTCTAATGTGTTGATAGAGGTTGTGTTGTTTGGAGTGTGTGAAACATGCTGCAGTTGGACATTAGATTAAAAGCTGTGTGTGTTCAGACTCAGCAGATCACCCCTCAGCTGGCTCTTCAAGTCCTCCTCCAGTTCGACAAAGCCATCAACACAGCACTCGCCAACAGAGTCCGCAACAGAGTCAACTTCAGGGTGAGTTCCTCTGGCTGCATGAATCTGAATTAAGGTAAATGAACCCACATTAGGGCTCTTCTGTTTTTCATCAAAATGAATATAGAATGAGTGAAGTTGAGCTGATCCTGCCTGATGACTTGGAGATGTTTTTAAAAATGAAAAACAGAAAAGACTGAGTGTGTTTCTAAAAGAGTTAAAAACTTCCAAGCTTCTTGGATCACTGAGTCTCAGGTTGCACGCTGTTGTTTGGACCTCCTGTGACCCGGCCATTGTGTTTGCGTCCTGCAGGGATCTCTGAACACCTACAGATTCTGTGACAACGTGTGGACGTTTGTCCTGAACGACGTGGAGTTCAGGGAGGTCACTGACCTGGTGAAGGTGGACAAGGTCAAGATCGTCGCCTGCGATGGAAAGAGCGAGTCAACCCAGAACAAAAGTGATAAATGGTGAGTGTGACGCTCCACCTGTCAGACAGGAAGTGGACATCACTGTATTTTATGATGTCATAAATCAATGTAATAACATCTTTTTTTAGGTATTATTAATTTTCTAATTTAGATTTTGTAGTATTTAATGTTTTCCCGTTTAGTTTACAGACTACATGTCCCACAATCCTCTGCTCTGTCCTTGCCCTCCCCCTCCATGTGTCCAGTCTTTTACTGTCGATTGTGTCTCTCTGCAGACTCCGGCCCCATCGCTGCAGAGCGACAACTCTGTGTCGCTGTGGGCAGAGCCACAGACGGACCTGGACTGTACATATAATTTATTACAGCAGAGTCACAGCTGAGGAGTGTGAGTGTGTGTGTGTGTGTGTGTGTGTGTGTGTGTCAGAGTGGACCAGTCACTGTACCTGCATCAGTTTGTTTTTATTATCAGTTTACAGGAGTTTGTTTTCAGTTTGCTGTTATGATTGAGCTGAATCATCTTTAATAAAAACTTTATTTAAAACACAGGCTGCGTTTAGGAGTTACTGCCCTTTGACTGGTTTGTCAGGTCTAACCCTAACCCAAACCAACAGAAAATGATTCTTGATCATTAATTTATCATTGAAGCTTCACATTTATTAATTTCAGCTTCTCAGCTGTTAGTTACATTTTTGGCTTCAGGTAACTGTGCTGAGTATCTTTCTAATATTTCCTGTGACAAAGCTCCAGCTGGTGAGTTTCAACATCCACCATTCTAAATATCTCTCCCATCACTCTGACGTATGTCCTGTGCTTGGTTAGTGCTTTTACTTTGAAGAATCACTCCACTTCCTTTTCCTGTCGACCAATCTGCTGTTTCTGCCAAATCAGAAAAGAAGCAATTAATACCAATTTCAATTTCAAACTTTGTTGACAAACCAGAAACGTTTGCGCTGTTCGTTGGCGCTTGTTCAGGTTCAGATCATTCAGAGTCAAATCTTCATCTTCTCCAGTTTATTGTATCATCAGGATTTCACATAGTGTAGAAAAGAGTGCATCTTAAAAAGGGCACGATTACATAATAAACATTAACGTCTGTCTCATTAACAAACAGGACAGAGACTATAAATACATAACTTCATCTCTGTTTACAGCAAATTCACTTGTTTCCGCAGCAGCTTTAATAAAAACGCTTCAGAAGGCCGTGTGAATCTGTATATATTCGGTAGAAAAAGTAGACTTTTTCAAATATAAAGGTTTGGGTGTGACTTTTGTACTCTGATCAATACTGCATGTGGTTTCCTCAGAAGAAAAATGGCTTCTGTTTCCAAATAAACGTCTGCAGTGGAGAAGTATTTACAGCTGATGAGATAAAACAGGACGGAGCTCAGAGGTCAACACTGACCCCTAAAATTTTCTCCCCTGATCTATCAGCTCAGACTGTACTGAATCTATGGGATAATGTCCCTCCTCCTCCCTTATATTGAAGTCTATGGGAAAATGTTCCTCCTCAGTAAAGGTTTTCCTGATGAGTTTATATTCTCAGTCTCTTGTTTACAGTCTTCAATGCAACATTTTTTAAATTATGCTCTGTTTTGAGTTAAAGGTGATTTTTATCTTTTCAGTTGTTTTTTTGTTTTTTGTTTTGATGGCAACAACAAACTTCTGCTGACTCACATTAAAAAAAACAAACAAAAACGTTTGGTCAAAGATGAAGCCACAGCGGTGAAGATTGTCCTGACCCTTCAATATCTGTTACATATTAAACATGGCAGCTTTGTTAGTTCCAAAAAGATTTGAGACAACACAACTTCCTGAAGGAATATACACAACGTGACCACACTGGGTCTTGCCAGCACCAGAGCTACAGGACCAAGGAAATCGTTTTAATTTGGCACCGTCGCCGAAACCAGTTAACGAGAACTGAACCTGAGGATCAGGCTGAACTGATCCTGAATCTTACATTCCTGTTACAAGAACTAACAGGAACAGCAACAAAAGTAATTTTCTGCTTTACTTTAGTTTTTTGACAGAAGCTCCAGGACGATCGGTTTGAAGCTAGTTCTTCTGTTAGCATTAGCATTAGCATAAGTGTTTCTCAGGTCCAGAGGGAAATATTTACAGATTTTTGATTCTACAAAGGAAGAGATTTATACACTGATCAACCATAACAGCCATGTGAACATCTGTGGGCCAACAAGTCCAGATCAATGGAGGCTTCACCTCACAAATTCCAGGACTTAAAGGATCTACTGCTAAGATCGTAGACCAGATCTCACAGCTCAGCTCAAGAGGTCTACAGGAGTCCAGGACAGATATTGATCTGGGGACCGACTGGTGTGGATCACCAGAGTCGGTCCTGAAAGTGGTCTTAGAGGAGTATCGAGTCCTCCCAGAACTGGAGAGTGGATTGACCCTGGGACATCACCCCAATTCATCTTTGGCTTTGTGAACAGTGAGGTAGCAGGGGAGGCAAAACTGGGGGGCGCCGACGGTTGGAAAATGTTTGTGATTTACTGAAAAGGTGAAGACTGGACGAAGTCTGTTCTGTACAAAATGTTGACTAATGAGCCTGAGAAGCAGCTACAGAGCTCCGGCTGCTGTCTGCATCTTGTGGGACATTATGGCCCCCATTAATCCAGCCATCAGCTGAGACACGCTAATGCTAACCAGACCCAAAAGTTAATTTCAGGCAGCAGGTCAGTGTTTGCACTGACGCAGGCTGGTTTTTCTAGGACAACCTGAAGAGGTGACAGGTCAAAGGTCAAATTGTAGCTGCCCTGAAATCATGTAATCAAAAAAGCACCAACATGACACAGGGTGTGTGAGATGACAACGGTTACAAAGACACATTAAAACGTAAAAAAAAAAGATGCTTCTAGAAAATGCAGCATGTATATAAAAGTAACAGGAAAATCATTTCTGGTTTCAGAGATATGAAAGTATAAAACATCAGCTCCTCGCTAACAATCCTACTGCCACTTCCTGTTTGCTCAGTCCAGGAAGCGTTGGCAGGCTTTCTTCCAGCGGCAGGCCGTGCACCACTGGTCTCTGTGTTCGATGCCGTAAACTTTACGACATTTCTTGGCTTCGCCACGAATCCTCCTGACGGACAAACGAATAGAGAAAGAGCAGTCGTATTAATGGAGTCACTGTGGGTGATTGGAGCTCTACGTGGCGGAGAGGCCACGCTGGACAGATGTTGATGAGAAAAGGCTGATGTTTGACTGCCAATGCTAATGTTAGCACCTCTGTCAGTGACACAGTAGCCCCGCCCACTAACACTTGGTCTATTTTCCTCTAGATAGGACCATCATTTAAAGACTTAGAAACTAATGTCAATATAATCCTCTACTTCTTTTTCTGACATGACGTCTGTTTAACGAGGATTATTATTTTAATTACACAGTCAGCTCTTTAATAAACAGGAATACAATGAACTTAACATCATGACGCCATGGTTCTGTGTGTGTGTGTTAGTACCGACCTGCAGGGGGAGCTCGGGTGCTGCAGCCACTGCTCTCCTACACTGACTGAACGAACCCGGAACGACAAACCCTGAGGACACAGAGGAGTCGGTCAGTGTGTGTAATATCACACGCAACAGCTTGTTGTGTGTTTGAATAACTGTTTGTGTCTGCACAGTCCCTGCTGTTGTGTTCATGTTGTGCTGCAGAGTCGGCCTGCAGGAGGCAGCACTGAGGATGACCGAGGGAAAGTTTGACTGCAGATGACGAGGGGATTTTCCTGCAGCAGCAAAACCACCAGGGAGGAGCTAATACACACACACACACACACTATCACACTCTCCACCCCCCCCCTCCACTGTCAAACCAGTTTTAACAGGCTGCTCTGGAGGAAATAAACAATAGACTGCTGTACAAGAATCTGTGTGTGTGTGTGTGTGTGTGTATTTGGCTGGAAGGGGATGCTACTGTGAAGTTTCAGTTCTGCAGACTTTTCTGGACTTTTGTGTTGTTGTGTTATTAATTACTGAGTAGTTAAACTTTAAACTTAAATAACAACAAGTCTGGGGGAAATGAAGCTGCTGACGTCCTATTGGTTGGTGTTTTGATGATGTCACACTCTGGGCTTTTGGTTTAAATAGACGCCTGTAGGCCTCGTCATCGGCTCACCGATTAAATGAGCGTTTTCCTTCTTCTGTGGTTCTGAATGACCAACCATCCTCCACCTTAACCTGCCAACAACCCTCCGATCCGACAAACAGATGAACCACAACTTCGTTACCATGGTTACAACAGTACAGTTTATCTACCCTCCTCGCTGTAGTTACCATAGTAACAGGCTTGTCATGATTCAGTTCAGGAAAAGATCTCTGTTGTCATGGTTGCGACAACAAATAGTCACCGTAGATAATAACAACATCACTCTCTGAGGTTCAGGTTCGAACCGGACCCCCGTGTAAAACGCCTCAGCTCTGCTCCCTGCAGAGACCTGAACCACAGTCTTACCTGTCTGTGGCAGTTGGTGGGCGGGGCTGTCCAGGTGGAAACAGGAACTGCTGCTGAGATCACATGACTGGGGGGCAGCGCCTAAAAAAAACCCACCACAGATTTATTGACATATTCAGCTGAGACAAGTTCAAGTTAATACATTAGAAAGTGAAACAAAGGAGAGTTATTATTGAATTGCATTTATCATTAATTAACAATAATATGGTTTGTTTCTTTGAGTCGGTCCATTTAGATGTTTTGTTACGTTTAAATTTTACCATCTCAAAGTTCAAATCTGCCAAAACTCATCAGCTCCAATGAAAAGAGGGTTTAGAAGCCCCGCCTTACCTGGTAGGAGTGCTCTGATTGGACCTGCTGGAAGCTGCCAGAGGAAGGGGCGGAGCGACTGAGAACACCACAGGTTGGAGATGGGGTAGATGGGGGAGACAGAGGAGGGGGGCTAGGAGATGTGGAGGAGGGGGCGGGGCCACAGTGGAGGGAATGTGGAGGCGACAGACGCTGCTGCTGCTGATGATGATGATCTCTCTGGATGACCTCAGTGTAGTAAAAATCCTCCTCACTGCGAGAACAACGCTCATGTTCACCACCACGGCTGGGGGGTGGGGGCAAAGGTCAAAGGTCAGATCATAATTTGAACGGTAAGAAAATGTACACGTGTTTGATAAACATCAGAAACAACAACAAAATCAAACAATTTAATCAAAACGTTTTATGACGTCAGAATATTGGGTGTTTATGGTGTAATGATGAATTTTGATTTTAAGGGAATTCAATTAGTTCCTTTATTGAAACTGCAGCCTGGTTATTTCTTTACTTTGATTTAAGATAAAAATCCAAATCATCAAAATAATAATATGTCTCATGTTTGTTACTTATTGTTCCTTCATCTTTTTCAAAGAAATGAGCTTTCGTATTATGACGCCATCGCCGTTGTGCATCAGGTGAGTCATACCACAGGTGTGTCGTCCTGATGTGCCGTTTGATTCCCACCACTGTCGTCAGCACCTTCCCGCAGGTGGGCCACAGACACCTGTACGCCACCTTCACCGAGTTCTGTGGGAGGAAACAGGCTGTCATTGCTCGCCGCTGTCATTGTCTCATTTGTCATGTGATGTCAGTGATGACATCAACTTGAGCTCACCCTGCGTTTCCGTGGCGCAGGCTCATCAAACAGCACCTGCTCCAGCTCCATGTCCAGGCCTTCGTCGGAGGGCGTGGTCGGGCTGGTGTCGCCCTCTGTGATTGGTGGAGAGGGGACTGGGCTTCCATTGGCATGGCCAACACTCCAGTAGCCGCTGCTGCAGCTGTCTGAAAGGTCGCCACCGCCGCCGCCACTGCCGCTTCCACAGTCCATCGGGGAAGCTGACGCACAAAAATACACTTTTATTCTCATTCAACAGTCTCCTGTTGTTGTTGATGTTGGTTGCTGGTTTTTTTGTGTACCTGTTGTGTCTGGCTGTGCAGCGCTGTGCAGCAGGGGGCTGCAGGACAAACTGCTGAGCACCATCGCCGCCATCAGCTCATCCATGTCTACTTCCTGTGGACACCTCTGGCTGCAGGACGACAGGAGACAGTCAGCTGACAGACACTCTGTTCATGGTTCAATATGAAGAGACAGAGACGAGGAGACGCCTGACCTCCTGGGGACGTCGATGCAGGAGGAGACGGATCTGGACTGTGGCACTGAGGACGAGGAGGACGAGGAGGACAAGGAGGGATGTGATGAAGACCAGGCAGAGAGATCCGCCTGCAGGAAGTCCAGCTGATCTGGACCGGCTTCACCGCCACGCTGAAAATACACCTGACAGACACAGCAGGTTCAGACCGACGGATTGAGACACTAACGGGACACAGAGGCCCAAACGTCGCCACTCACCTTCAGTCCGAGGTGACCTTTAACCCCGCTCGTGGGCTGTTCTCCTGCTAGGGTTGCCGCGGTGGTGCCAGTATCTTGGTTTGTGGTCGGTGCTCCGGGCGGCGGGCAGGTGGGGCTCACCAAGGCGCCAAGCGGAGAGCGTTTCCCCAGCCGAGACCTGGGTAACATGACTGACAGGAGAGACAGAGGTCACATGTCACCGCTCTGACTCCGCCCCCTGACATGACACAGTCAGACCTGGTCCAGAGATGGTCCTGGTCTCAGTCATGTGACCAGACTGAGCTTCATCTCATGAGCAGCAAATGAGCTGAGTCTAGTTTAATGTAGCCCACCCCCTCACCCCTAACACACACACACACACACACACACACACACACGCACACACACATACTTTTGGCTGCTGGGAAAACTGAAGCTCTGTGACTCACAGCAGTGTCATTTACAGTCAGGATATTGTGTGTGTGTGAGAATTAGGTGGACCAGATGGGTTCGTCGTTAAAAGGTTAGGGAGTTTCTGTGGATAACAGTTATAACACATCTATTACGCATGCTAACTGTGTTACCATGGTAACATGATGACACATGACACCCCCCCCCTTTACCGTTAATCGGTGAATCACAAACTGAACCAGTTTCTCTCGGCTGAGAAACAGATACAAGTACCAGACCAGACCACTACAGAGACTTTGATAACTTCATTTTTCCTCCCACATTTATCTAATAACCCTAACCCTGATCCTGACCCTGGTCCTGGTCCTGGTCCTGGTCCTGATCCTGGTCCTGATCCTAACCCTGATCCTGATCCTGATCCTGATCCTGATCCTGACCCTGACCCTGGTCCTGGTTCTGGTCCTGATCCTGGTCCTGATCCTGATCCTAACCCTGATCCTAACCCTAACCCTGATCCTGACCCTGATCCTGACCCTGGTCCTGGTCCTGATCCTGGTCCTGATCCTAACCCTGATCCTGATCCTGATCCTGACCCTGGTCCTGGTCCTGGTCCTGGTCCTGATCCTGGTCCTGATCCTAACCCTGATCCTGATCCTGATCCTGATCCTGACCCTGACCCTGATCCTGACCCTGACCCTGACCCTGACCCTGATCCTGATCCTGACCCTGATCCTGACCCTGGTCCTGATCCTGATCCTGACCCTGACCCTGATCCTGATCCTGACCCTGATCCTGACCCTGGTCCTGATCCTGGTCCTGGTCCTGATCCTGGTCCTGATCCTAACCCTGATCCTGATCCTGATCCTGATCCTGACCCTGACCCTGACCCTGACCCTGACCCTGATCCTGATCCTGACCCTGATCCTGACCCTGGTCCTGATCCTGATCCTGACCCTGACCCTGATCCTGATCCTGACCTGATCCTGACCCTGATCCTGATCCTGACCCTGATCCTGACCCGATCCCGATCCTGACCCTGACCCTGACCCTGACCCTGATCCTGATCCTGACCCTGATCCTGACCCTGGTCCTGATCCTGATCCTGACCCTGATCCTGATCCTGACCCTGACCCTGACCCTAACCCTGATCCTAACCCTGATCCTGATCCTGGTCCTGGTCCTGGTCCTGGTCCTGGTCCTGATCCTGACCCTGACCCTGGTCCTGATCCTAACCCTGATCCTAACCCTGACCCTGATCCTGACCCTGATCCTGACCCTGACCCTGGTCCTGATCCTAACCCTGATCCTGATCCTGATCCTGACCCTGGTCCTGACCCTGGTCCTGATCCTGATCCTGACCCTGACCCTGACCCTGGTCCTGATCCTAATCCTGATCCTGGTCCTGATCCTGATCCTGATCCTGATCCTGATCCTGACCCTGACCCTGACCCTGATCCTGATCCTGACGTTGATCCTGATCCTGGTCCTGGTCCTGGTCCTGATCCTGACCCTGATCCTGACCCTGATCCTGACCCTGACCCTGGTCCTGACCCTGACGCTGATCCTGATCCTGGTCCTGGTCCTGATCCTGATCCTGATCCTGATCCTAACCCTGATCCTAACCCTGATCCTGACCCTGATCCTGACCCTGATCCTGACCCTGATTCTGATCTTGGCCCTGATCCTTTACATTTACAGGTAACTGATTAAATGCCTTCACTTTTACTTTGGTAGGATCCTGGGTCCCCAGTGAGACCAGGACCAGAACCAGGACCAGGACCGAAGCTGCTCCTCAGTTGTCTGACCCAAAGTAAGAAGTTAATGACGTCCAGCTTCCTCAGCTCGTTATGATACGTGCAGCACAAATAACCCCAGAAACTGGACCTGGTAATGATTCTGATCCTGCTGATGAGGTTTTTAAAAAAATTTAATTCACCCGAACAGAACAGACACACACTCTACACTGACACACCCCCTTCCGTGTCTGCAGCTCTGAGCTCTGAGCCAATCAGATTCCTTCACACCCTCCAAAATAAGAGTCCTCAATGAACAACAAAAGCTTCACCTGAACCTGGACTCTGGGTCAAAAACTGATCCAGCTCCTGAACTTCAGTCCACAAACTCCCCAGAGACTGTTCACTTCATCTGAACAACAGCAACAGCACATCTACAACAACTCAGCAACACAACGTTCAGAGGAAAGCAGTAAATCAAACGCTGATCTGATGTTGTTGGTTGTGACCTGTCGTTTGTGTGAAAATGAAGCTTCTAGTGCAAAACAGCATTAAAGAACACAGATGAACACAAAACACAAACAGACAGCAAGAAACAGCCAGAGACACACAATCCATGTCAAAATGTCACATACCTGCAGAGCCACAACAACACAAACAACACAAACAGCAGTAGGTCCAGTCTGAGTCTGCTCTTCAATGGGACTGGGTGTGTGTCTCTGTGAGTGTGTGTGTGTGTGTGTCTGCAGCTCCAGCATCAGGCAGGGAGGGAGGGGCCTAACGCAGAACCCGGATCCGACCAGAACCCGGACTGGATCAGAGCCGATCCTCTCAGCACTCAGGACTGCAGAAGGATCAACATCAGAATCAGGGTCGGGGTCAGGACCAGGATCAGGGTTAGGATCAGGATCAGGACCAGAATCAGGGTCAGGGTCAGGATCAGAACCAGGACCAGGATCAGGGTCGGGGTCAGGACCAGAATCAGGATCAGGGTCAGGATCAGGATCAGGGTCAGGGTCAGGACCAGAATCAGGGTCAGGGTCAGGATCAGAACCAGGACCAGAATCAGGGTCAGGATCAGAACCAGGACCAGAATCAGGATCAGGGTCAGGATCAGGATCAGGTCAGTTTGTGATGGATCAATGGATTGAAGACCGTCAGTTAATCAATCAGTTCCTAAAAAGTCAAATCTGATGGAGGATTTCTTTCCTTTCCTGTTTTTCGTTCCGTTCATGAATTTAATTCTGACTTTAAAATAAATTTTATCTTCTGATAATGAAAATGAATCAAAGATGAATTAATGAATCTTTGCAGCTGATCCGGCTCCGTGTTTTCCCAGCAGCCACCACGGAGGCTCTCCGCGCTGTAGTAAACAAGAGGACCACGTGGTGGAGGAGGAGGGTGCTGATTGGTGGAACTCGGCCGTGCAGAGACACACCCCTCTGAGGTCTGTTGTTTACTGACTTTCTGCACTGAAGCAGCATGAACACAACGAACACACACAGACACACACTCCGACAGTAACAGCACGACTGCAACACAATAACAACATCACAGCAGCAGAGTAAACAAACAGATACATAAAACAGGAAGAGCCACGGTGTGCCTTCACCTTCATCATCATCATCATCATGACCGTCCTCGTGCTTCAGCCGTGCAGCTTCCTCTCTGTACAGTTTACTCCACAGTGTGTTAGTGTGTGTTGTGTTACAGTGTGTAGCTTTAGTTGTGCAGTAACAAATAGCTGTGGGCGGAGCCCCCCCATCCGATTATATAACCTCCTGTAACTCTCCCTCCCCTCCCTGTGTGTGTGAGTGTGTGTGTAGCGCTGCACGTAGCACACACTCACACACACGCACACACACACTCTCCCCTGAGCTACGTGCTGAGACTAAAGGTTCATTCCACCATGTTTCTTATGTTATATCACACCAACACAATCTGAGCCACTGCTGCATAAACAACCACAACAAACAAACAAACAAATATACAATAAAACAAAATGGAAAAGTTTATTTTGTCACAGTTAAACTTTAAATCATTGGTAGACCTGACCTCTTCTTCAACAGACAGCAGAGGTCAGAAGTCAGAACAAGGCAGACGACACAGACAGCCTGAGCTTCTTCTTCTCTGTCTCCTTTGACATTCACCTGATGTCACTTCCTGTGTGCCTCCAGGTGAAAAATGAGTGTGAGATGGTCCGCTGCTGCTGGTCCAGTACTGGTCTGGACCAGGAGACCACCACACTTCCTGTCCCGAGGTGTGTGTGAGGGTTCATTCATCCTGTCACACATCACCCAGGACTGACCTGAGTCAGCTGATGATGACATCACTGATCAGGTGATCAATCTGGTTCGCTGCAGCAGAAAAATGTCTCAAAATGATTTTCAGGCATAAAAATGAAAACTTTAACTTAATGTGAAAGGATTATATATTTTTCTGCTGGTCTGGGACTAGAGGCGGTCCTGGCTAGTTTTACGCCCCTTGGCAACCATACATCCGCCCCCCAACCCCACCGCCGAACCACCAACGTACAAACACAAGAATATATTGTATTATTTATGTTGTTAGTTTACAGTATCATGTATACAGGCTGTAATTGTGACTCTCACTTGACGTGGAAATGAGTGGTACTAGTCTAGATAATGGGCAAGTTTTTTTTTGTTTTTTTTTTGAGGGCACACGTGCGCCCCCAGATAGATTACGCCCTGGGCAGTCGCCCACGTTGCCCATAGCAAAAATAATCCCTCTCTGGGACTCTGGGGGTCTGACATGAGACCAATTCCCTCCATGTCCCTTCTGAACCTCAGCAGCTGTGAGATGAAACGTGTTGAACGTGCTCTGAACACCGATCAGCAGATACCAACACACACAGACACACACAGCACTGAGTGACTCACCATGAATTTCTGAATACTGGAACTTTTATTATGAAGTTGAAGTTGGTTTAACTTCCTGTTTTTTTTTTCTCTCCTTTTGATAAATTTAGAAAATAAACTTTTTACTTCGAGTTAGTTCAAAACACAGACTGTAAACTTTCTTGAGTTCCCAAAGTGAACTCGTCCATTGGTTTGATGAAGGATATTATTATATTGTCTGACAGTAAAGTGGACTATAAAAAAAAAGGTTGTTTACAGAGATCTGGACCAGACGGTGTTTCCCTGACCAGCAGACAACTCCAGCGTCACTTCACGAAGTCTGATGCTCTATCTTTCCCCGGCCCTCTTCAGAGTGCACACTTCCTCCTCGTGATCTCTGGCTCCACTCTCATGATCAGCTCCTGGCGGCCGCTGATAGTCCCTGTTTTTGTGTAAAGAAAGGAAGAACAGACACAAACTAGAACCCCCACAATGCCAGTGCATCAGAAACCGTATATGGATATTTTATAAAAGATGTTTTTCAGTCATGTCTGTATATTCTATCCTCATTACATTGTGCAGTTGTTACTTTCTTTATTTGTGTATCACTCTTTACTTCATCATAAGTACATAATATAATCATCAAAAAGTATAAAAGCATGTAAGAAGCATAAAATCAGATATTCCAACAACCTGGACCTGGATCCTCTCTAAACCTGGACCTGGACTCTAAACCTGGACCTGGATCCTCTCTAAACCTGGACCTGGACCTGGACCGTCAGTAAACCTGGACCTGGACCGCCAGTAAACCTGGACCTGGACTGTAAACCTGGACCTGGATCCTCTCTAAACCTGGACCTGGACCGTCAGTAAACCTGGACCTGGACTGTGAACCTGGACCTGGATCCTCTCTAAACCTGGACCTGGACTGCGGCCAATGCTACATAACCTGAAACCGTCAGATGTTGTGTGCATGTGTGTGTATATTAACACCGACCTCTTTGTGGTTCAGTTTGTTTTTATTTTGAAGAAAAGACACGAGTGTGACGTTAAAAACTCTCAATTGAAGATTCACCTGAGTCATGTGACACAGATCTTCCACCAATCACAGACCTCCAGATGTCAGACTGTAGCTCTGACTGAGTCCAGTGTGGAAACTGAAGTCATTCGTTTTTTTGTCCTTTAGCTGCCGTTGCCCGTTCTGTCCTGTCCTTTGCCCTTCCTCCCTCATTGTTCCAGATCTGACTTCCTGTCAGGAAGTGGAGGTGAAGACTCCTCCTCATCCACCTGGACCGCCTCGGGTGTACGGACAGGGGGCGTGGCCTGTTTTCCCTTCCTGCTCACCTGAGCATAAACCAAATTTCTGCTTTTGTCGCATGAAACTTGAGCGCTGCTAACTCCGCCTCTGTCCTCCTGTCCCTCATTGGTCGATGGGGATGTGAGCCCAATGGTGTGGTATATGTGCTCTCGAGGGGCGGAGCCATTCACACCTGCACGCAGAGAGAGGTTAACATTCATCTTCACCATCATCATCACCACCACCATCACCATCTTCATCACCACCACCATCCTCATCATCATCATCACCATCATCATCATAATCTTCATCACCACCACCACCAACACCAGCTTCATCATCACCATCTTCATCACCACCACCATCCTCATCATCATCATCACCATCATCATCATAATCTTCATCACCACCACCACCAACACCAGCTTCATCACCACCACCATCCTCATAATCTTCATCACCACCACCACCAACACCAGCTTCATCATCACCATCTTCATCACCACCACCATCCTCATCATCATCATCACCATCATCATCATAATCTTCATCACCACCACCATCACCATCTTCATCACCACCACCATCCTCATAATCTTCATCACCACCACCATCCTCATCATCATCATAATCTTCATCACCACCACCATCCTCATCATCATCACCATCTTCATCACAACCCCACCAACACCAGCTTCATCATCACCATCTTCATCACCACCACCATCCTCATCATCATCATCACCATCATCATCATAATCTTCATCACCACCACCACCGTCACCATCTTCATCACCACCACCATCCTCATCATCATCATCTTCTTCATCACCACCACCATCCTCATCATCATCATCTTCATCATCATCACCATCTTCATCACCACCATCACCTTGTTTCTGGGACTCCCTCAGGTGGCTTCTCCACAGCAGGACTTCGACTGACTTCTCCACTGAACACACAGTGATGCATTATGGGAAATCTAGTAATAAGGTGTCTTCTAATTTCACCCGTGACTCACCAGCTTCAGCAGCAGAGTCTCCTCCTGACTCCACCACAGCTGCACTGCTATCTGTCTGAACATCTGAGAAAACACACACAGTGGCGATTCACTCATCATGTTTATTTTGAAGTTGAAGTTGGTTCAGCTTCCTGTTTCTTTGATTCAGGTTCAGTATTTTCTAAACTAACTTAAACTCTTCTAAGCTACTCAGGTAACCTATAAAACGAATTACTGCTTTTAAAAAGATTCAGTTCTTTTGGATGGTTAGTTGATGTTCGGTTTTTACGTTCATGTTTCTTTCTTTCTTTCTTTCTGTTCTGTTTGAACACTCACCTTTCTCATCGTTCTGGATCTCTCTGATCATTGGATTATCTCTCGCGGCTCCACTTTCCTCAAGTTTCACCTGTCAGTGAAGACAACATTAATAATTCACTCTGTTCCAGTTTAATCGACGGGCTAAATGGAGTCTCTCCACCTCGGAGGTCAAAGGTCACTCACCACTCTGATGAGAGCTGAGGGGTTTCTGTCTGCGTCAGAATCTCGCAGCTCAAACGAATGGCTACAAAACAAAACATCTGAACATGAAACTGTCTGATGATCTTCTGATTCACATTTCAAGAGTAAAATACAAAATACTGCAGTTCCCATGAGCCTCAGCTGCAACTAGTAAGTCATACAGAGGGTCTTTACATCACTGATGTTTGCAAATGTTTCTTCAATTTAGTAAACCCTTCCTCAGTAAACTAGCATTTGAAGACAGGCTGGAGAGCTTCTGGTTCCTGTGTGAGTTCAGACAGTGAACACAGCATAAAGCTGATTTCAGAGACATTGATCACCAGCTCACCCTCTGCAGTCGCTGCAGAGAGCTGTGAGGAAGATGGAGAGGAGGAGGAGGACGATGAAGAACCCGATGCCTCCTGACAGGATCCAGGACCCGCTGACTTCAACTCCAACTGCAGCCATGATCACTGAGGAACTGAGGAAAACAGGTGAGTGAGTTGTGTGACCTACATCTGACGGACTGTAACAGGAATGTTCAGGTTTACCGAAGGCAGGACCGACTTCCTGCTCGGACGCACTTGAGGTCTGCCTCAGGTAATGTATTTGTGTCTGTGGAGTCAAAATGTAACCCTGCAATTTCATGTGAGGCATGAGGAAATAAAGTCATTCAAAGTTTCATTTAACTAAATTCAAAAGGAAAAGTCTTCATATGCAAATGAAATGACCTTTCATCCTTTAACAACCTCAGACGAAAATATCTGATCAGGTAACAACCACCCTGACAACACAAGTCAGTCGGTGAGCTGCTGGTGAGATCCTGGTTTCTGGAATAAGTAGAAAAAAGATGTCATTGGAAAAATGAACATCATGTTGTATTTCAGCTGTGTTTCAGACCATAAACTCATCAGGGAGGAGGAGGGACATTTTCCCATAATTATACAGTACAGGCTAAAATTCTCTTTCAGATGAATAGGAAAGTGGCCTGTACTGTATGTCTGTATATTTCATCACCTGGAGGACATTTCACAGCAATTCACAGACTTTATTTATAAACTTAACTTGCATTTTATTGGTTGACACGATAACATGACGAGCTTCCTTTATCTGATCTTTAACTCGACTAAATGCAGCAGGAGGTCAAAGGTCAAATCTTTTCAACTCTTCCTCGTGTATCTGCTGCAGCTGATCATCATCCAAAATCAAAAGATCATGTCCTGCAGCGTCAACTCAGACAGAAACTACGATCCCACAAACATCACTGAGTAAACAAGAGACTATTTACTTTTAAAAACTATACAACAGCAAGAAAAATGTAAACAAGTCAAGATGGAGCAGAACTGATCTAACCGGACCAGACAAGGCTGTTGTTTACCCGTTGTTTACTGTTGTTTACCCGTTGTTTACTGTTGTTTACCTGTTGTTTGCCCGTTGTTTACTGTTGTTTACCCGTTGTTTACTGTTGTTTACCCGTTGTTTACCCGTTGTTTACTGTTGTTTACCTGTTGTTTGCCCGTTGTTTACTGTTGTTTACCTGTTGTTTGCCCGTTGTTTACTGTTGTTTACCCGTTGTTTACCCGTTGTTTACCCGTTGTTTATCTGGAGTGTATTCCAGGTAGGAGGTTCAACAAACTTTGAGATGGGAAACTCTGAGTATCTGGTTCCAGAACAGCTGATCTGAGTTGGTTCACTTTGAGTTGCACAACCTCTATAAAAGGCATCATCAATGGAGCCCCGATACCACAAGTCACCATGACAACCATGAAAAAAAGATCCACTTATTTCACCGTGATGGAGGTGGAGGTCTGAATTCAGGCCGATGGAGAGGATGAACATGTTTCACTGTAAATGTAACACTGCTGCAGCAGCAAAGGAGAAACAGCAGGACACATAAGTTTGGATGTACGCTTCCATTGATTTTACATTTACTGTAAGAGAGCGTAGCTTGCAGGTATAAATATAAATGGGAATAAAATCAGATTTTCATTTAGGTGCAGTCAGGACAGAAGTGTACTTGGAAGCAATTAAAAATGAAATATCAAAACATCATTCAAAAAGCTAAGGCTTATTTTGCTGGGCTATGACTGTACCTCACTTTGATTTTAATTTTATTTTTTTAAATTGACTTAAGCTATTAAACAAAGTAAATATTAATTTAAACCCCCCAACAGTTGTGGATGGTGTCATCTGCCTCATTCAGCCTCCGACTGAAACTATTGAACACCCGGCAGCTGTAAGTATTCCAGACTCAGATCTGGCCTCAGATGGCTGTTCGAAATATTCTGAAACATCACAGGAGGAAGAAGATGAAGAAGAAACGCTGTCTGCTGCCACAGGGAGAGCAGCAGAATGTAAATCATTTAAAATAATAGAATATAATTTCACTTCCTCTTTGATGTTTCTTACAGGTTTGAGTCCCAGAACAGCCGTTTCAGTGCAGGAGTTCCTTTTCTCACAGCTCTACACACTGTTGTCTTTCCAAAGTGCTCTGCATCCCTGATGTTGTAAAGAAAACTACTGTTTGCAAAAAAACGGAATAAAATTAGCTGTGACGTGAGCGCACGTCCACAGTGCGTGAGGTCAGTGATGTGTGGCCGGAGAATGTTACTGATTGGGAATGAATGGACAATCCATATCCAACAGCTGTCTTTGTGTGGAGGAGACAGGTAGAAACTCATCAGGTGAGTCTGTTACCATGGTGACTGCCTCTTTCTGGAACCGATAACTCAGAGTTTGCCTCATCTCGGGGTTTTTCTGGAATACTCCTCTGTTGTTTACCTGTTGTTTAGTAAAGCGTCACCATCACCATCCTGATGCCTGGAAGACAAACACAACCTCATCAGAACGAGCTGTCCTAATACTGAATGGAATGAACATGACGATCAATAAAGATTTTTTAAAGGAACAGTCCAACGCTTTTCTCCATGAAGGCTGGAGACGCCACTTCACTTCAGACGAACCAGGTGACACTGTTTGTTTTTAAGGAGGAGTCTGTAAACAAAGATGGATGCCGCATCTGTGACGCTCACGCTGCGCTCCTGTCAGAGCCTGACTCCGCCCCCTAACTCCCAGCTAACCCAACAACCACCAAAGAGGCCGAGCTGAGACTTCACAACAGTTACCGTCAATCGCTCACACACCTGTCAGTCAAAGAGGCCACGCCCCCAGTGCTCCATGACTGTAGTACTAAAACAGGAAACAGCTGATTCTCTGAATCCTCCCCTCAGTCATCATGAAGGAGGACCAGAGACCAGAACAGTTCTGGTTCCAGACTGGAAACAGGTTGGCCCTCTAAGGGGCGGACTCCCTGCTGGACTCTGCTGGTCTGTGGAGGACCTGCAGGTTTAGTTGTTGGTTCAGACCTGAACCAGGTTTACAGCATTTATGCTGTGATAAGAAAATGAGCTGTCACATTTCTGCTCAGCCTGTGCAGCATGACTTTTCAATTCTCAGACTCACAAACACAAGAGTTTTTGTCTGCATGAATTATCTGTCAACCAAAACTTTGTTCATAAAGTTGTGACTTTTGAAATATAACATGTAAAATGGCGTCAGGGCTGCATGTTGATGCATCAATCGACAGTAAAACTTTTTTCAATCATGAAACTACTCATTAAGCCTAAAATGTATGGATGGATGCTTCATTCATCCCCTCAGGGAAATTCTCTGGATCCCTCAGCTCACAGTACACACCAGGCAGTGCAACACAATGACACAACAAAAGACAGCCAGGAGTGTCAATCGATCAACAAAATGTGAGTGCAACATGGCAAAACTGGGTTAAGAGCCGTCGTAAATGATAAATTCTGAAATAATAAAAACACTCAGAGAAGGAGGACGGGTCAGAGTAAAAACTCTGTTCACGCCATTTACCTAACGGTAAATTCTGATTATTAATTCCTGATATTTCTGTCACTTTAATGTTTCAGTTCTCAAAGGCAGAACTGATATACAGCTGGTTAGCTTTAGCAACAATATTCATACATCAACAGTGTTAGTTCATAAATGATATCAGTAATCTGTGACCAAAGTCAAATCAGATAAATGTTAGAAAAGATGGTTACAAATGAAGAGCAGCAACATCAACTGTGACATCACAGACATGGCAGGACATGAAACCAGATTTCAATGATTATCTGAAACTCCAAAGATCTGTGTTTATAATCTGCAGCAGGAATTATTCATTTTCTGATAATATTCCCTCAGGCATGTTAATATTTATGACTCTCGATCTGTTTTTGTGTTTCTGAAATTCACATTTTAATAAAGTTCAAAATAAATTTTGGACTGAAGTCTTTTATATTTACGGAGACATATTTATTATGTGTGTACACATTTTCTGAAAAGAGAAGCGAGAAACTCACTGGCAGATGACGTCTGCAGAGGATATTAATATCACGTTCACATTCACTGACAGCTGGATGATTCTTCTGCTTCTGGTTCTAAAGTCACCGGTTTGAACCTGTGAGCTGAGCTGAGTCCAGGTCCAAGTCCAGGTCCAAGTCCAGGTTCAGGTCCAGGCAGTGACTGAGGGAGTTGTTCCTGTTGCAGGTTTATTCATTGACTGAACAAACACTCAACAGCTCAGCTGTTTGAGCTGCTTAAAGACACACACACACACACACACACAGACAGACAAACAGACAAACAGACACACACACACACACACACACACACAGACAGACAAACAGACACACACACACACACAAACAGACACAGATAGACACACACACACTGACAGACTGAATAAGAAAACTCTTATTTCACTTGCAGGAAGTGATTTTTTGGTTTTATTTTAATTTTACCTTTCATGTTTTCTCTCGGTAAATTCAAAGCTGTCAATCAAACATTAGTTGTTGAAATGCATCATGGGAGTTGTAGTTAACAGCTACCTGTGAGCCTGTTGGTCCGCAGGTTTGAATTTAATGTTGATACAAAGCTTAACTGTAAGGCGGGAAATTAGGCTCCGCCCTCTTTACAGGTCTGCCCTTTTAGCCTAGCCACACTGTTAGCTTCTGTCCGACGAGACGGTCCAATCAGAGACGAGCCTGCAGGACATCGTGACAGGGAGCTGTGTTGTTGTAACCATGCTGCGATCACCAGATGTGGGGGAAGTAGCATATTTTCACATGTTCACATGTTTCACATCTCATGTTTCTCATGAATTGTGTTTATGTGAAGTGGACATGCAGACTCTACCCTCACTGACTGGCAAATACACATTTGTCATCATGCTTCTCCAACGTTGTGTGTTTCATTTTTCAGCCAAAGAAACGACGCGGTGAGCTTGCTCTCTGAGGCTCAGGCAGCTGGAGCTCCGATGGACTGAAGGAGGAACTCTATCTGCAGCTCCACCCAAACACTCAACGGACACTTACTGCTTGACTGGTGGAGTGAGGAGAGATAACGAAGCCACAGAGACTGTGACAGTTGATCTGTGTGCCGCTGCCACACAAACGGGGTGATTTATTCATTTGATGATGACAAATCTACAAAATAACTAATAAACCCCGCCCTCTCTCTGAGTGACAGCTGATTTTTACTGCAGAATAACTGTGGAGTTGTGGTTACTATGGTAACTACGTCACTGCGGTCATTGTCGCCTGATGTATCACGATAATTATGAATCGTGTTACAGAGATGATTAAATATGTCATTAAACAAGGCCACTTTTGATTTTTCTAATCAGATCTTGTAGCAGCAGAATAGCATGGTCCTCCTACTACGGTGGCCCAGACAGGTCAACACTCAGCTAAAGATTCCAAAAACTCAAAGTAGAAATAAACGTTGACGAGTTCTTATTTGATCTGTTAATAAAAATACAAACTTCACTTAATGACATAAACAAAATGTTGAAGCTGAACAGACAGAAAGCAGAATGAGATTTAAAACTGTGTAAAAACTTTCTGTTCGACTGCAGCGTGACGCTTTAGATACACAAAATCTGAACCCAGGAACCAGACAATCCAGATGAGTGACAAACACACACATGTTCATAACTCATGTTTGCTCAGAAACGTCACATGGACTCAAAGTAAATTCCTCGGGTGTGCAAGTGAGGCCACACCTTCTTCTTCTTCTTCTATCTTTGTCCTTCATCGCCCTTCATCAGCTCAGCCTGAGCTCTCCTCCTCATGGCCAGCGCCATCACGGCGCAGCAGAAGGTCAGGCAGAGGAAGGAGGCGCAGGCCAGAAGGAGCCACTCTTCCCCAAACTGCCGGGCCAGCACAGGCCGCCGCCACACGAAGTCCTGGAACAGTGCCTCCTGCTGGACGAGCATGCAGAAAGTCAACAGGATGTGGAAGAGCTGATGGCTGCGGCCGGGGGAGAAGCAATCGGGGCAAGAGAAGAAGAAGAATGACAGCAGAAACAGCACCACCTGGTGGTGAAAAGGAAGAGGTCAATTAAAGGTCAACAGGACAAGTCAGTCAGAGCTTCAGCATCTTCTGTCCACAGCTGATCTGAATGTGTGGAGAAGGTTTGATCTCCACCAGCTCCTGAAGGAAACATCTAAATCAGCCTCTGACTACCAAACAATCACCTGCAGGACATGCAGCAGCAGAGTGGCGTTGTTCATCCAGCTGAAGGTGGCGAGACGATGGACAACAGGGCTGATGGCCCCGCCCATCCAGACCAGGCACAACTTCCTGATCAGCAGGTATGGTTGGCGGACATGAAGCTTTGAGCAGTAGCAGGTGATGCAGGAGAACCAGGTGAGGACGGTGGCAGCTGGCAGGAAGATCTGCAAAGAAAGCCGCATCGTTGGTTCATCTGAGCCTATCGTGTCGGTTAGTGACGTTTTAGACGGATCCACACACCTTTCCCAGCATGCTTTGTGTCCAGGTGGGGTCTGAGCTGTACAGGAACAGAGCCAGAGCACAGCCGTACTGGTAGATGGCCACGCCCACACAGTCCAGGAAGAAGAGCCAGTAATGCGCCTGCTCTGCCCGCAACAGGTGAGCTGCAGCGCTGCAACATTGAGAATCTGTTTGACCTGCTAATCAATAATCAATAGATCACATTACGCTAACGGATGCTAACGGACTGAGAGGATCATCAACCCTGCAGCTTTTCAGCCGGTTTTAGCTCTTCTAGAGAAAAGGTGGATCTGACCTGCTCTCCTGATTGGATGGTCCAGCCTGTCAGTCACACTTTAGCCCCACCCCTAACCCCTCCCCTCCCTCCTCCTCTGCTTCCCTTTAAATGGAGCATCATTTAAAAATGGACATTGTAACGTAGTACTACCTGCTATTGTGTGTCTCTGTTGTTTGCTTCTTGTTTGTTGTTTAAAATGTTAAAAAAGTTTAAAATGTTGCTGCTGTAACAATGTGAATTTCCCCATTGTGGGACAATAAAGGAAATCTAATCTAATCTAATCTAAACTCATCAGGAACACATTTACTGAGGAGGAGGAGGGACATTTTCCCATAGACTTCAATGCCATCTGACATCTGACTACAGCCGGTGGACTGACTTCCTGAAGGTTTCTGATTTTCTGTGCACCCTGAAGCAGCTCTTGACTCGAAGAGTCTTTGGAGCTCGTACCTGCAGCTCCGGGATGCGACGGCAGAGAAGACGTAAAGGGCCAGAGGCAGCGAGGACGCGTCCACAGAGAAGCCCTGACCTTCAGGACCCTGCAGCCGAAAGCCCAGAATCCCCTGAGGAGGTCAGAGGTCAAAGAGTCAGACACTCAGATAAACCCACGAGGCCAACCGACCTGCACTGGACCGGACTCGTACCCCTCCCTGACGGACGATGAAGGTCAGAAACCTCAACACCACAAAGACAGCACACAGCAGGGGGCTCCACAAATCCAGGTTCTGATTCTGGACATGGAAGAGACCGGGGACGGGACAGCGCCACGACAGGACGAACTGCTCCCGGAACAGGGGTAGGAGCCACGACACCAGAGGGAGTGAAGGAGGGGCGAACAACACCTGAAGCATGATGGGAAAGGATCCTGACTTCAGTCTGCACAAAGAAGAAAGACAGGAAGTTGACCATGGAGGGGGAGGGGCTTGTTGTTAAGAAGCTAAGGATAATGGGTACTGTAGTTTATGGGATGAAGATTAAGATTTATGAAAAAGTTTATCCTCAATATTCACAACCAAATAACCAAACAAACAAACAAACCAACCAACAAACAAACAAAAAAACCAACCAATTAACCAACAAACAACCAAATAAACAAATAAACAAACTAACCAACAAACAACCAAATAAAAAAACAAACAAACAAACAAACCAACCAACCAACAAACAAACAAAAAACCAACCAACTAACCAACAAACAACCAAATAAACAAATAAACAAACTAACCAACAAACAACCAAATAAACAAATAAACAAACTAACCAACAAACAACCAAATAAAAAAACAAACAAACAAACAAACAAACAAACCAACCAACAAACAAAAAAACCAACCAACTAACCAACAAACAAACAAACAAACCTAAAAAGTAAAATTTAGCAAAAATTTAAACTCACATCAAAACTAGAGCCTGTTTCTGTTCGGAGGCTGGTATGTGTGTGTCTGTGTATGTGAAAATTCATGTGACTGGTTGACAAGCAGCAGGAATGAGCAGGTCAACAACAACTCATGAACCAAACACACACACACTCACACACACACACCTAATCTTTTGTTTCCTGTTCATTTCAGCTGGTTTTGGTCTGAATGTGTTTTTCTCTGTTTGGGATTTCAGATGTCACAAGACTCAACACACAGACACACACACAGACACACACACACACGCACAAACAGTCCCCACAGCTGCCTTTAAAGCAGTTTCCTGGTCTCATCTGGACTATAATGAATACAGGACCAGGTTCAAGTTCATTTTGTGTGTTTTTATTTACACAAACAAATGTTGACAAACTGACACAATTCAATCACAAAATGTTAAATATTAAATTCCACTTTTCTTTCGATGAGTCCTCCGTGCTGGACCGATGTGGACTCAGTTGGTCCTGGTCCTGACGCAGGTGCAGCCAACGGCCACGGAGCGGTAGGTCGCAGTGAAGCAGCGTCCGGCCCCCTGCCGGATCAGGACCAGGATGTTCTGGTAGATCGGGACAGAGTCCAGGTCCTTTGAGTCCGTGGATCTGGGACCAGGACTGAAACAGGAGCTGCTGCATTCGGCCTCCCAGATGGTGGATGGGATCCGGTTCTTCACCGTGTTAGACCTGAAATAACAACAAACAACAACAACAACAACATAACACTGAATTAAATTCTACGAATTACTTTTAAATTCTGTATTCAATAAAAGTAAGTCTCACTTTCATTGTGAACAACAAAATTCAACATGTGGATAAATAAATTAGAAACACAAACCAAAGTTTCAAAGTGAAATGAGACAAAATCTAAATAGTTTATATGTAATAACTCTGATTTATGGATTTTGAAAAAGAATTTTTTTTTTTATGAATTCAGTAGTTTTCTACTACTTGCTTTTTGTCTTAATGTTATTGATGTGTGATGTCATTGTGTGATGTCACACCTCCAGCTCCATGGAGACAGAGATCTGAGGTGGATGTTCCCACTTCCTTCTGATAAGGAGGACTCGTTCAAGGAGAACGCCAACATGGAGTCACACCCAGGAGGATGAGGACCGTTATCCCTGGAGGAGGCCTCTACCCACAATGCACTGCAACATACCTGAGGACAGAACAGGTGAGTTTAACTTAAAAAGGGATTTTCCCGCTGATGCAGTAAAGTCGGGTGAAAAACTGAACAATTTATAGAGACACTAGAATTTCAGAATCATAAAATCTGGACCTTTGATATTGTTTTAGTTTTTTTTTTTCCCAGTTTTACACCGGATGCCCTTCCTGACCAAACCGTCCCGTTTATCCAGGCTTGGGACCGACACAAGAGGACCATTAGTCTGTACATCGTGGGGTTCCCCGTTGGGGAATTGAACCCCGGCCTCCTGCATACCAAGCAGGTATACTCACCACGATACTAAAGAAGCGACTTTACTCTAAAATATGGACCTTTAAAGTTTAGTTAAAAAATGTAAATAATAAAATCAGCTGTTGTGTGACGATGACAGGTAACAGATAAAAACACATCAGTTCATGTTCTGTCTTCCATTAATTAGAGTTTGGTATTTTATGGATGATGAGACTTCATCAGCATCTTCTGTCTCTATAAAGTCGGATCATCGGCTGGTCTTAGAGGATGGAGATGATGCTCACCAGCAGGAAACAAATGTGGAGCCTCAGCTTCATGTCTTCAGCTCGGTCCGGTCCAGCTTCAGTGTGCGAGCTGACTCTGAGTTCAGTATTTAAGTCGGCGGGCTGATGGCAGCGATAAGAAGCTGCAGAGACGACGAGGGAGATTCCTGTTATCTCTGAACACCATCAGACTGAAGGAAGCAGCTTCACCTCTGATAACATCAGCTTCTGTTTCCACTCAGATCAGAACAGCAACTTTATCAAAGATCTTCATCTGATGAGCTGTGCCAAATCTTTTTCATTTTTTAAAGTGATCCTGCACTCAGATTTATATTAAAGCTATTAAGATATCTAAAAACATTTTATAATGTTCTAACATTTCCTGTCTTTATTTTATTGCAGAATGTGAAGTCACAAAAACTAAAACACTGAAACTTCATTTATGAAAATATGAGATGTCATTTATTTTTGTGGACAAACAGCTTCACTGTTATCACATTTATAACGGCACTGTAGCTGTACAGCAACCTTCTGGAGAGATAAACAGTAAGAAATCGAAAGAGATCAAATCAGATCAAATATTTGATTTAATGCATTTTTTCAAACAATATTAATGTCACCCATTCATTCATTCATTCATCCATCTTCTTCTCGATCTGTTTCCGGGTCACGGGGGTTCTAGAGCCAATCCCAGCTCACTCTGGGTGAGGGGCGGAGTCACCTGGACAGACCAACAACCACTCAGACCTACGGACAGGTTAGAGTCACCAATGAACCCAAACAGGACGTCTGTGGAGGCCTCAGGAGGGGAACTGAACCAGGACAGAATCACTGTGACACCCTGTCAAAACCAGTTTAAAACTATTTTTATGGTTTGTCTTAATACTCTTACATGATATTATATTATATTACATTATGTCTAACATTTAAACTTATACTTTAAAATACAGAGAATGAGTAATAACATTCTGAGTAATAAATGAGTAATACATTTAAATTGCACTTTGAACCAAAAGCAGGAAGGTCGCATGATGATGAGAAACGTTTAAAAAAAATTAAAACAATTTTTATCTTTTATGATTTTTTCCAAATTATTTGTTGGCTCACTTGTTATAAGCCACACGGCCCACCAGAGGGCCCCGGACCACAGTTTGAGAATCTCCACGCCAGATCCAGATCCTTCTCTGCTTTGAACATGGTGGGAGGTTGAGATGATCTCCAATTTGATCTCTGGTGTGGTCAACTGGCAGAAAAATGAATTTCTTATTTCTTTTTTGTTTCTCTGATTTTACTTTAATTTGCATTTATTGTGAATAATGAACAGCTGAAGGAGACGCCTGAGAATGTGTTGGAGGCCTGACGGTAAAACACTGAAATCTGGAAACTTCAGGGAAACCACATAGATGAGTGGGGGGACTCAAATATTAAATATGTTATTTATGATATTATACTATAGTTGATACATATATGTTTTACATGCACACTGTGTGTGTTTTTATTTTCTTTGTACGGTTCAGGTCCAGTTCAGGGAAAGATCCTGGTCTACTTTAACAGAGAGCCAACGAACTGCTGGTTGAACCGAGACCTGGACTTGGTCTCTGGATTCGAATAAAGACGAAATAAATAAATACTGTTGCCATGACGACAGTGTGTTCCTGGATGTCAGTTTGTGACCAAAACCTGAATCACCCTGACCCCATTTTGAGTTCTCTCTGTTGTGGGTGGGGGACGGAAACTGTTTGTAGAAAGACAAACCTCCGAGGACTGAGGACATCAGGAAACACAACAATCTGTCTTTAGACCTGGACCTGGACTCTGCTGGTCTGATGATCCACATCCTTCTTTTTAATCTGGTCGTTAGTGACGTCTAGAGTATTGGTTCCGCTGGGTGATGTCACAGCCAATCAGCGTCTCCGAATCAGTCCTGTTTATTTCTGAGTTTATTGTGTCGACAGAATAAAGACAATCTGATATTTGGAGCAGATTTTTCATCATTAATGAGCAGAACTGCTGATCAGATAAAGACAGAAACGACCCAAACACATGAGAGGAACTTTTCTGTGGAGAGTCTGAACTGATCAGACAGAATCAGTCTGAATGTGAGGAGAGATTAAAAAAAAAAACTTAAAACAGAAAGACTGAATGTTACTAAATAAATTGTCTCTCTGTGCGTTGGCAGCTTTCAGCTTCCTGTTTCCATACATTGGTTATGGGGCTGTGGCCCCGCCCCCAGCTGTGACATCACAGAGGGGGCGTTAGGTGTGGTTTTGGCTGTGATATAGTCAGGTCTAAACCTGAAGATTTGATGAAAGCGTCAGCATCTTCTGTCTGACCTGCTTTGACTGACACAGAGGAAACGAGATGGGTGTCACGCTGATAACGCCTCATCTGTTACCGTCACAACCATCAGCACTTTTCCTGAGCAGGAAACGCCCCGTGGGATGCTGCCACGGTCCAGGTCTGCAGCTGCAGCAGGGACAGCTTCCTGTTTGTACTGTCGGCGGCGCAAGAAAAAAGCGTTCTGACAAAAGAACTCAGAAGAAAACGAGTATGCAGATCAAACAGCACCAACAAAGAAGACTTTTCTCATTAACCTAACCCTAACCCATGTCTTTTCAGTTTCTTCACATTAAAAGATTCTGTCTCCTCAGACAAAGACAACTTCGTGTTTGCACCTCTGGCCTCAGACGCCAATTATTCCTGTGCTGTTTTATTTACGCACAACTTTTATTCTAAAACATCTTCCCCAGGCCACCTGAAGGACAAGAAACAAAGAGAAACTAGATGACTCAGCTCATAATCTCAGAGGTCGATTATTATTAAAAGCATATTCTTCCTCTGATGATAGAGATGATTGAACATCGACAGGCTGAATGAGAAATCAGTTTAATCACTCAGTGATTTATCAGAATTGAAAGTGTGTGTTTGTCTGCAGCTCATGAACTTTCTGTTGGTGGAATAAATGTAATTCTTGGACATTTTTTTCTTCTATTGTGAATCACATGGATTTCATACATTCACCCTTTTCCTCCATAAAAGGCCTGTTAGCATTTCAGACAATGGAAAAGCAAAGAAAGCAGCACAGGAAGCCGCAGATTAGCATCAAACCAGGTCGGAGGCAAACTGGCAGCGTGGGCTGAACAAAAAAACCACACAACAGATGTGTTATGGATGATGCTGCACTTCACACAAACCTGAGTCACAACAACCCAAAACCAGGTCAGAGAGGAGCGCCAGCATCCTGCAGCACGACCCGCCCCGACAGAGACAGGCTCAAAGGCCCCGGGGGGGCCACCCGGGGCCATCAGAGGCCCCCAGAACAAAACACTGTGATGGCAAACTGTCCAAAAGTTTCTCTCATTTCATCACACTGACGACATTAAAAGCACCAATGACGCGTCTGATGGGACGTGACGGACGGAGAGATGTGACTCAGATTAATCATGTCATCAAAGATCATCAAGGGTCCAAAGATGATCGGATCAGATCCGATCAGATCCGATCAGATCAGATCAGATCAGATCAAATCAGATCAAATCAAATGAGATCAAATTCACTGGATAGAGTTTATTTTATTCTTAAATATATTATAAATTGATATTCTTGTCAGAATATGTTACATTAATATGTTTGTCAGAATGTATTAAATAAATGTTCTTATAAAAATATGTCAAAGTATATCTAAACATCATAAATCATTTTATATCATACACATGATGTGTATAGATATATACATGCATATCATCAACTTATATTCTGTTCTCACATGTTATGTGATTGAAAATATAATAAGTATAAAATCTAAAAGCAGAGAAGTTTGAGGCCTGTCGTGGGGCATTCAGGTGATGTGTTCAGGTGTTGGATGTTCAGGATTTTCCTTCTTTGATGTTGGTTTCTGCTTATTCAGACAAATCAGACCGAAGATGATGTTTATGGCGAAGACCTGACGCTGCAGAGCAGAACATGACCTAGAAAATCACTTTCAACCTTTCACTGCAGATTCATTAGAACTTCGAATTGACTGTGAAAGTGGGTCATCCACCTAAACACACCGCTGGTCTGTGTGGGGAACAGATGATGACATCATCAAAGGAAGTCCGACAACAGTGCTGACTCTGATGGCCAGCAGGATAAAAATCATGGCTTTAAACAGCACCCATCAGAACACCGCCTGAAGAAGAGCCAGTTTAACTCCGATCAACCTGAACCTCCATCTGAGCCCGGGGAGCCTACGAACACCGAGGGTTAACAACGCACGAGAAGATCTGAAGAAGAACCAAAACAGCAAGAAGTCCAGCATCATGTTTCCATCGTCCTGCAGCGTGACGGTGAGAGCAGCTTCCTTTGTTTCATCCAAACAGAAATTTAAAAGTGAGAAAATCATGAAAGCTTAAAAGTGATCACTGATCAATATCTGAATTCAGAGTTCAGGAATCACTAAAAGATATTCTGAATACATTTTTATGTTTTATTCTATTTTACATCCATGTGACGGATATAATGAACAATAATAATATTCAACAAAACTTCAGCTCAATAAAAATCATTCAATGAAAACATGATCTGAATCTGTATTCATTTAGGTGTTTATAAATCATTCAAATTCAAATCAATTTCATATTCACCACTTTGTTGTTTCACATTTAAACTGTCAATGAAATAGTTTAAATCATATTCTTTTTAATTCGATGTTCATTTTATCTGGAATTGAATTCTGAATATTACGTTTATTATATCTTTGAGATATTTTAATTTAAATTCTAAAGCTATTTATTGCAGTCTAATTGTAAAAGAGTTCTTTTCAGAAGTTGAATCTTATAATATAATATAATATATATATAATATATAGTATATAATATAAAATATAATAATATGCAAAATAATGTTTATGTATCTATTTTTATATTCAAATAAAATAACAAGATTTGTTATTTGTGATTTCCATGAAGCACGTCTGATACATTTACTCGATGAATCTTGGTGTTTTTGCTGATTTCAGTGAAAACTGATTTTATTCTTCCTCAGGGTTTCTGTGTTGTGGCCATGATGATGGTGATGATGATGGCGGAGGGGGCGGCCATGCCGAAAGAAGGTGCCCACTTGAGACACTCACCGAACACGCACAAAACGTCTGACCGTGCAATCAAAACGGTCCCCCTGGAACTGGACGCCAGCTCGATGGTTCCTGCCAAACCCATGAGGCCTCTGGAGAACTCATCCATCTCCCCGTGGACCTACAAGTACGGACACCCGTCTCCATTAGGGATCTGAATTCTGACCGATAGAACTTTGGAATGGTCCTTTAATTGAAGTTAATCTGGTCCTTATTTGTGTCCCTTGTCTCTGTCCGTCCTCAGCGTGTCCTACGATGAGTCCCTGTATCCTCACCTGCTCTCCGAGGCTCGCTGTTTGCTGAAAGGTTGTCTGAACTCGGAGGGCCAGGAGGACCAGAACCTGGAGTCCAGGCCCATCATGCGCCAAACGCTGGTGCTGCGGCGGGTCAGGCCTCAGGAGGCGGGGCAAAGCTACCATTACAAGTTGGAGTATCGCATCATCGCAGTGGGCTGCACCTGCGTCCGACCCATAATCCAATATGACGAGTGAGGACGGGCAGAGACCAGAGCAGCAGCTGTCTAATTCTTTTTAGGAATCTGTATCAAAAGTTAGAATTTCAGTTAAAGCTCTGTTTTATTATTAGATTTAATTAGAATACATTTAAACTAATCTAGCACAACAATAACAATTACAGCGTGGACATAAAGCCTAAATGCAGAGATCAGAGCAGAAGAAGATTAAAAGCAGATTGCAATTCATCTTTCTGGAAGGGATTTTATTTTTATCTAAAATGAAGAAACGTGATTAAAAAAATTTATATCCAATATAAATCAGTCATCTATATAGAAATGGAGACGGAGATCAAATCTGGTAATTGTAATAGTGTTTTTATTTCTGTCATTACTCGACGACCTGTGCCTTTAAAGGCTAACAAAAAATAAGAGCTGAAATAACTACACACTGAAAATTTAAAGTCAGATTTATGAGCTGGGAGGTGAACATCTGCCTCTGCACATTTATGTCACCTACATGCTGCTCTCATGTTTCATTTACTGTGTTTTATTTATGGTTTACATTAATTTAACTTACATTTTATTTAAACATCATGATATTGATCGTCAGGAGATATTTATTGGTAGTTTTATATTAATGCTGATTTATTTATAGCTCTGAGCTGAATGTGTTGATGGAATAAAACAGAATGAACAGAGGAGTAAAGTGCTGTTGTTTTATTCTTGAATTTAAAATATAATGTGATTTCTGTACATCATCATCCTCAGCCCTGACTCCTCTACAGTGACATTGTCAGGGAAACACACACACACACATACACATACACACACACTGCAGCTGTAAACACTGTACACAATCGATCAGCTGTTCATTGATAGAATTCATCGTTCATGTCAGCGTGGAGTCCACAGGTCAGTTATCTGTGATGGAGCTAATGTTAGCCACAAAGAGCTAACAACTTCCTGTCCAGTTTAAGCGAAGAGAAACATAACTTAAGTGTTTGTATTTCTGCTAGCATGCCAAGAGCGGTAAATTTTCCTCATAAGAAAAATTTTGAGACAAATATTGATAATGTCAAATTAGAAAAATAAAAGCCAGAGCTGTTTTTATCTGATGAGTTTCACTGGTGTTTTAATTTGAAAGGATCTCCTGTGCTTTGAAAAAAAATTTGTTTCAGTTTGGACTTTGCTGGATATTTTAATCCAGACTTTTTTCACTCAGTCTAGTTTTGGTCTTGTGGATCTTCTGACTGAGACCCGACTGTGAGATTTTTACCACTTTTATTCTGATTTGTCTGTTTTGGCCTCTTGTCGTCTATCTTTGGTTCCACCAGCTGATTTCCTGTATGTCTCTCATCAAACTGTCCTTCTGTCCCTGCACATGTAAAGATCTCGATGATCCAGCAGAGGGAGCTGATTGACCCAGTTCAGCTGTCTCCGTGTCCTGGTCTCTTGGACCTCATTGGGGGTTTGGGCCTCGGTCTGTGTCTGTTGGTTTGCGTCCGTGTGGTTTGGGCACAACCTCCTACACTTGAATCCTTGACACACAATCACACACATGAACACATTGGCACCGTTGGCATGGCAACAAACCCCCCATGAACCATCAATGATGACTGAGTCTGCAGTGTCCTTTCAGTTCCACAAGTCTTATCTCATTAAAGAGTTCTGGTTGTTCAGAAGAGCCCGAACAGTCAGACGTGTCCTCAGGCCTCGTCCTCTTCTTCTATGCTTCTTTTTAGAGTCTCCCAGTCGGAGAGCGCCGGGCTCATCAACACCCGGCTCATCAACCCTCCAAAATGGCTTCCAAAAAAAGTTCAGCTTGTGTTGTGATCAGGCCATCAAGACACCTGCAGGCAGAAGACACACAGAGTGTTTTATCTCCAGGGTGAGCCACATTATGTGGACAGCAGGGTCCAGGTCTGGTTTGGTTTGGGACCTTTAAATGTTTGTACGTTGGAAGGAAACAACTGAGAAATGAACGGACTTTTGCTGAAGCACTTTTTGTCACCTATTGAGAGTGAAGACTGTTTTCATCATCCTTCTGTCCCTAAAATAAAATCAAATTCATGGGGCTGTCTTGGAGCTTCTTACTCCCCCAGAACAAACCCCAGGCTGTAATCTGACTGTGACCCCCCAGGCATGAAATCAATGGTCCACTACCACACTATGTTTATAGGATGCGACAGAGTCCCCCCTCTTCTTCCTCCTCTTCCTCACCTCCACACTGAGCTTGTCCTGAAACACAAACACAGGCACACATGAATCAGGCCAGGGAATCATTGAAGGAGAATCTGAGTCATCGTCTGACAGGAAACAGGAACTTCTCACCTCCTCCTGCGAGGCGTTCAGGTGCATCTGTCTCTGCTCCTCGTCGGCGTCGGCACGATGCTCCTGGCACTCTTTGGTCAGAGCTTTCTGGGCCACTTCCCGCTCGTGCTCCCTCCGCTCGGCCAGGTGCTTCAGTAGCTCCGCCTCCTGACACTAGAGAGCGACAGAGTGGGATTTCATACATTTTAACTCTATAACAGAAATCCATTATTTATATTTTAGGAAACAAAAGCTTGATTCTTTTGGAGTAACAACAGACGCGACACGTTCTAAGCACTTGACCTTTGACTTTGACCCCCAGCATGCCCTCACACACCTTCCTCCTCTCCTGAGCGGCATCCAGTTTCTTCTGGATCTCTTCCAGCGAAGGTTTTTGGCGGGGGGGGTGTGGTGGCCCTGAGCTCGGGGCCGCCGTCGAAGGTGGGCGGCTTCAGGATGACCTCGAAGGCCTGACCACTCGCCCGCTTGCTCAGTTCGATCACCTCCATGTCCCGGATATTGCACAGGTTCAGGTCCACCACACCAGCTGCAACAAGGACAAAGACACGAGACCATGAGGACCAGGTGGAGACCTGGTTTAGTGGAGCCCTTTATTTAGACCATCAGTCCTGTTACAGGCTGGTACCTGTTGAGGTTTTTCTAATGCATGATGGGATACGGTCCAGCTGCAGAGACCAGAGCAAAGATGAAGGATTTTAAAACCTGACCAGATATTTTTATCGTTCTGATCCAACACTGATTAGACATTTATATTGTCAATCCAGTTTAAACACTTGTCTTGTTGCTAAGGCGTTGCTATGGAAACCAGTGGGTTGTGAGTATGTCTGTGGAGGTTTGACAGATGAGTCAGAGAGACACTGTGATAGTGAAATATTTAACTATTCAGCAATAAAAAGAGTCAGAATAACTCAATCAGTCACAAATACATCAATAAATAAATAAACTGATAAATGTTTAAGAAGAAAAGAAAAGAAATACTTCAGGCAAGAGGACAAGTGTGTCCTTAAAGACAGTAAAGGACAATACAAGACAGAAATGGACAGAAAGGGACGGCAGAGGACAGCAGAGGAGAGTGGATGAGAAGCTGCTGACCTTCCTTCTTGTCGTTCACCATCTCTCGAGGCTCGGGGAGGATGCAGGAGCAGAAGACAGACACCAGGGGGAGCTGTCTCACCTTGTCTCTGTATGCTGGACAGGAAACAGACATCAGCCTCAAACTAAGATTGAAACCGACAAACAACAACAACAAATCAATAATCAATAATCTGCTCCACCTGCCAGCGTCATCCTGCTGCTGCTGTTGTCCTCTGAAGACACTGTGGTGAGGTAGAGTCTGTTCCTGGAGACGCACAGAGACAGACATCAGTGAAGACACAACGAGAGGAGGCGGAGCTTCTCACCTGGTCGTGGTGACCAGGTGAGACGTTCTATTCTGCAGCTGCTCAACATAACACACTTCCTCTCAACATTGGACTAAAATGTTTTTGTGGTGAAAGGTCACATTATTCTCCTGTTTCAACAGCAAACAGAAACATGGCACTCTGCAGGTCTTTGAACGCCTCATCCAGCTGCAGCTACACAAACATCTGGACTGTGAAAGCTGGAGCTTCTTCCTGCCTTAAAACTGCTTCACCCCACCAAAAGAAAAGCCACCAGACACAAAGAAGAAGATGTTAACTGATCCTTCGGGGTATGTGCGTGTGTGTGTGCAGGAACTAAGCGATGATGTCATTGTTGCCAGTAAGCGCAGCAGCTTCTGCTACAACACTAAACTTAAGATGAACAAGAAAAAGAAAGAAATGATGCAGAAGAGAAAAAGACAGAAAAAGAAAGACACAGTGGAGACACTTTGGTCTTTGTGATGAAGAGAAGCTACAGTCTGCACAGAAACAACAAAACATCACACAAGATGCAAAAAAATAATGAATATAGGTGAATATAAAGGTGTGAGTCTGTGTGTCTGTGTGTGTCTGTGTGTGTCTGTGTGTGTACTCACCCTGCAGTGATGCTCCGTCTCTTCGTTCTCTCTGCTCAGACTGAAGATCTGCAGCTCAGCAGCATCAGCACCAAACACCAGGCTGCTGCATGACATCACCCAGCAGCCACCTGATTGGCTGGCAGGGATGCTGAGCTGTGATTGGTCCTGAAGGTAGAGGGAGGGGTGGGGGGGATGGGGGGAGGGGGTCAGGTTTTTTTCTGAGGAATCTTCCCGATCTCTGACAGAAAACAGAAAACTCTTCATCAGAATCACAATCATGCTTCTGCACAATGATGATTCCAACAACACAAACACACACAAAAGCACACGTGCACAAACACCCCAATCGAAACCATTTGACCAATGACATCATGTTAAACAGCTCTGAGGTCAGAGAGCAGCATCAACATCTGGAAAAAGATTTTGTTAGACACAAACATCTGGGGGCAATCACGTTTGTGCGTATCCTGTTGTATGTTTTCACTTTGTGTTGCATTGTGCTCAACAAATGACTCGTTGGAACACAAGCACACAAACACATTAAAGTCCTGTGTGTGTGTCACACAGACTCGATCTGGTCTGATCTGGTTGTGTGGGGCTGTGTTTTTCTGAGGAAATGTCAGAGCTAAATTTAATGACTGACAATGAGCTGTTACTCATCCTGACTGGAACACTCATCCAGTGTTCACTGTGTGTGTCTGTGTGTGTGTGTATAACTGCCTCCATCTGTGACTCTGCTGCGCTTCATTCAAGCGCACTGATCTGATCCTCATTAACACCAGACTTTGTAGAAAGTTGCATTGAATCCTGGGAAAACCAGGTTATGTAAAGGTTGCCTCTGCTTGTTGCTGTAGTGACGTCCAGTCAAGAAGCAGCTGTGAAGGAAGAAGGTGTAAGAAAAAGAAGAAGCTAAACAGAGGTCAAAGTTCATGTCTGCACTGTGGTGCAGGTTTGGTCCCCACCTGATGACATCAGGGCGACACCTCGACAGTATCAGCCCGCAGTAACAGCAGACACCAACAGAGACATGGCCCCATCACCATGGAGACCATCACAGCGGTGCAGAGAGCGCTTCATTTTAAAATCTGAGATGTTCTTTTCAGTTTTTATATCAAGCTGACTCCACCTGCAGAGGACTACAGCTCCCATCATGCATCAGAGTACAACACAGTGCCCCCCCACCACACACACACTGAACCAGATGATGTAATGCAGCTGCAGAATGTGTGTGTGCGTGCTTGTTCTTCTATTTTTGTGAGGACCATTTTCAGCTGGATGCTAAACAGCTGATTCAAAGTTACTGCTCTGGGTGTGTGTGTGTGTGTGTGTGTGTGTGTGTGTGTAGGTGGCAAGGTGAGTGAGAAGCTGCAGCAACAAGGAGGATGAGGAACTTCCACATCCCAACTGATGATGTCACCTGCAGCCAATCAGCTGAGAGCTCAGAGCCAGAGTGTGTGTGTGTGTGTCAGGATTCAGCAGAAACAGCACCACATCTGCAGCAGAATGTTTTATTAAAGAGCTTCGTCTCTACAGAACAGAGGCAGGACATAAATTGAGGGGCGGGGCTTGTTGTGGTTCTGCAGGCTGCAGAATAACGGGAAACAATGACATCAGCTCGTAAGCAAGGCAATAATGTCACTGACAATGAGGTCACTGCACTGAGCTCAACGCAGTGATGTCATCGCAGTGTAACAAAGAAAGACCATCGGAGGTGTGGGGCCGTCTGCAGAGTTTGGACTAACTGAGACCTGAACCTGAACCGAACCCTAACCCTCATGGTCCATCCGGTCTACAGGTAGACCTCCATGTGGTCTCTGATACTAAATTTGGATTCAGAAACTGAACCTTAAAACCAGCTGCAGGACTTCTGGCACTTTATGATGTCACACCTGCTGTATTTTAATTGCTCACTCAGTAAACACTCAGCCAATCAGGAGCGTCAGGAGGTAAAGACAGGTGAGGGCTGGACATTTCATTCGTAAAATCTGACTTCATTTTAATGCAGGACTCTCTGCACTGTCTGTCTCACAGCTTCTTTTTTATTCCAACCAGCTGAATCCAGTTTAACATCACGAGTCATCTCACTCTGCTCCAGTCGTGAGCTTCATCTGAGTCGGCGAACAGTCGTGACTCGTCTTCCTGCTTCTGCGGCCCACTGAGGCGGGTGGGGAGTGGGAGAGAGAGAGCAGACGGCAGATTGGGCTGAATGTCAGGGGAAGCTGAGAGAAGAACCTGCAGCCTAAAACCTGAAGACAGAAAAAAAGAACTGATGTGTTGAAACAAATCACGTTGGAAGGTCCGAAGGTCGAAAGGTCCAGACGGTCTGATGGTCTAAAGACCTAAAGGTCCAAATGGTCTGAAGGTCCGAAGGTCGAAAGGTCCAGACGGTCTGATGGTCTAAAGACCTAAAGGTCCAGATGGTCTGAAGGTCCGAAGGTCGAAAGGTCCAGACGGTCTGATGGTCTAAAGACCTAAAGGTCCAGACGGTCTGAAGGTCCGAAGGTCTAAAGGTCTAAAGGTCTAAAGATCTAAAGGTCCAGATGGTCTGAAGGTTGGAGGTCGAAAGATCTAAAGGTCCAGACGGTCTAAAGGTCTAAAGATCTAAAGGTCCAGACGGTCTGAAGGTTTGAAGATCTAAGATCTGTATTCCCCCCCATCCATCCTTTGAGGATGGATGGGGGGGAATACAGGGGCTGCTGTATTCCTGACAGACAGGAATGTGGGGGGTGGTCAGAGGATTCGGGTTAGTGTGTTCCTTTTTGTTTGTTTTCAGTAAAAGTCTCCACTGAGTTAAACTGCCGGCTTGAGGTCAGTGTTTTTCATGTTGAAACTGAAGTTTTCTCTGCATCTCATCATTAACTTTGTGTCAGACACTTTAAGTCTGCTGAGTTTTAATCTGACTGAATGAAGTGAGAGGTAGGTGACTCATCCGGCGACCACGCAGCCGGATCTCAGCGAGCGAGTGGGCGACCTGAACGAAGCCCGTGTTGGCAGAGTGCTGGCAGATGGTCGGCAGGCGGAGGATCTGAATCCATTCACTGAGCTCAGACATGAATGAAGACAAAGAGCTGCTGAGAGACGGAGGCACAGATAACACCACAGAAGAAGACGAACAACTGCCGTTCATTTAAAACCGTGTGGGAGTTTCATCTTCTTGTGTTTGAAAGACAAACTCTGCAGAACCTGAACTTTAACAATGAGCGAACACTGATGGACATTTCTTCATCTGTCCAAAAACACAGTTGCCATCTCAGTTTGAACGGTGGTAACCAGTGGGTGGAGCCACAGTATCCTGGTCCCACCCATACCCGCCTCCTCCTCCCTTGATCAGCTCAGACTGTATTGAAGTCTATGGGTAAATGTCCCTCCTCCCTGACGGGAGAGAGGACAGAGCAGGGCAGATCTAAGAGACTGAAGGCTGACAAGTTAAAAAGGCGTCAACAGAAACACTGAGCACTAACAGATAGAACAGAGGTTTTATTATTTAAAACGAAAGTCATGTTTAACAAACTGTCAGGTTGAGCAGCTTCAACGAGTCTGAGCAGACCGCATGGTCTTCAGTCTGAAAGGACACACACACACACACACACACAGCTAAAGGTGACATATATGCAGTCACATGACCAGTGACCATTATAGACATGCAATCAGGAAGTAATGTGTTAGCATGTCACTGAGAGCCTGTGTGACCTCTGACCTTTTCAACAGATTATCTGCCAATGTTTGTCCATCTCCATGGTGACCGTCTTCATCACTGTCCCCTGAGCTACTGTCTGACTCCTCCTTACTCTTCTTCTGCGGTTTCCCCTTGTGTTTGTGCTTCTTGTGTTTCTTCTTCTGTAAGACAGAGGTCAGAGATCAGAGGTCAAAGGTCAGACCCGTCGCAGTTCTTTGAATCAGACTCGTTCCTTCACCTTCTTGTCCTTTTTATGTTTGTGCTGCTTCTTGCTCTTGTGTTTCTTGTCGTTGCTCGTCCTGCTGAGCTTGTCTACCTCCCTGGGGAGGGGTGTGGCCTCTCCCCTACCTGGACAGGTGAACAGGTCGTTTAGTGTCTCAGCATCAGCAGGTGAACCACAGACGGCTCTGTGACATGGACTCACCCCAAGCAGCTGAAGGAGGCGGCAGCTTTGGACCGAACTCCTCCTGAGTCCAGGTCTGAGACCTAACCACATCTTTAAACCAAACACAGGAGAGAGAGTACATTACATCATCTGGGATAATAGAGTCCGGACCTCAGTTCAGGTTCCTCAACCTAAACTGAGGTCCGAACCTGACTTCAGGACATAGACCTCAGACCAGAACAGAAACAGGATCAGGTTTGTCCTGACTTTGACAGGATGTAGAACCTCAGAAAGAAGAACGTTACCTGTCGGCTGGTTCTGTGTGGAGGAGGACGTGACGGCAGGGATGACGACTTTTGAGATATTGAAGAGGTTCACTTCCTGGGGCTCAGGTTTAACTTCTTCCTCCTTGGTGTCCTCCTCCTCTTCCTCACTATCTCCCTCTGACGAAGAGGAGCTGGCGAAAATGGCCTTGAACAGATCCATTGGAGGCCTGCTCTCCTCTTCCTCTTCCTCTTCCTCCTGTCCTCTCTGATTTCTCTCTGTCTGTGCGGAGAGACAACAGGTGAGTCATCCAACATCTGCAGACTCAGGTCTCAGTGGATCCGGTCTGGTCTGGTCTTGTACCTGTGTCTGATCCCTGCTGGAGGGGGCAGGTGGAGCCGGGGCAGACATCTGGTCCGGTCTGGTCTCAGTCTGGTGTCGTGCAGCAGAGAGGAGCTCACTCAGAGCCTCATCCTTCTTCTTCTCTTCCTTTTGGTCTGAGACGTCCCACCTCGACTTCTTCACTGGCTCAGGGGACTTCGGAGGAGCTGAAGAGAAAGAGGAGGAGGAAGTGAGGTCATGTTACCCAAAGAGAACCCAAAACCAGCTGGTGATGTCATAAGGACAGACCTTTGGTCTCCGTCACAGTCAGGAAGTTGAAGACTGAGAACTTGTCTCTCTTCACCTTCAGAAGACCCACCAAAGCCGACCTGCAGAAACAGGAATTCAAACTCAAACATGCATTCAGACTTAGAAATGTTGATGACATCACGACGGTCTACGGGGCCGTACCCGGGGTAGGGGTCAGGGACGTTGAACCTCTTGCACAGCAGTTTTTCTGGATGCCACTCCAAAGTTTCTCTGGTCAGTTTTCCGAACATCTTCATCTTCACAGCCGCTTTTTTGTCGTCCACGTCGCCCTGACAACCACAACACAACACACATCAATACACAACAACACAAACATCCAACCTATCAGGTTTTCGGGGGCCGACCTCCTGGTCCTGGGGGACCTCCACGGTGTCCTCGTCCTCCTGGTGCTTGGCTCTGGTGAAGCGGGAAGACAGCGAGGAGGACGACGGTCTGTAGAGGACGGACGCTCGGACAAACTCCTCCCTCTCCCTGCTACGCTCCCATTCCGTCATCCCAGAGTCCAGACTCTGCTCCAGGGCGTCTGAGACACAGACGAAGGTCAGGTGGCCTGCAGTGCATGATGGGACATGTGGGACTAGTCCTACCTTTGTCTCCCTGTCTCAGGCGGTCCAGGTAGAGCTCGTAGCGTGCCTGTTTGCTTGGAGTCTTTTCGAACGGCTTGAAAATCTGCAAGGATGTTTGGACGCCTCTCCATGATGCCAGAGCGTCCTCCTGCTGCTGCTGAAGGACGAAGGACGCTGTGTTACTCAGAGCTGACGGCCCTGAAGACGATGACTCCGCATGACTCTGCATGTCTTTGGATTCTGTGGTGGTGGGGGGTTGAGAGGCGGAGTTGCGGAGGTTGAGAAGTCGCTTTCTGTCTTCAGGCTTAAGGAGGTCCAGGACTGAACTGGGACCTGATCAGGATTCAGGAAAAGAACAGGATTCTTGGATAAGATCTGGAGACAGAGTCTACTGGCCAACCAACAACACCATTAAACTACTGTAATTCATCAGCCAATCAAAACCTCAGAAGACTGTGGAAATAAACTGGGAAAACTCGTTTTATTCACTGAAGTTTAAACTGTTGAGCTGATCAGCTCATTCTGATCGATAACATCAATGACAGATTGGTGATGTGTGCAGCCTCTGTGAGGAACTCTACCCTGCAGGACGTCCTCCCCCAGCAGCGTCCTCCTCTGACCCGAGTCCAGCTGGTGACGTCCCCCTGGTTGTGGCTCGTCTTGGACCATGTGGCCCCTGGAGACCCTGAGGGCCTCGGCAAGAGCTGGGCTGGCCCCCGTCAGACTGAATACCCTGAAGCGACGGACCGGTCTGTAGTCCGGGGGCAGAGTGGGGGGGGGGAATATCTGAAGAGGCACCTGGTGTTAGTGACTCTTTGTTTTCCACACACACGACGACACTGACACACAACACTCACAGTTTTCTCCTCAGCCGGCTTCTGTGCCAGAGTGAAGCCGTCCAGGATTTTACCGACATACGAGACGTCTCTACTTCGGTCTGAAAAGAGTCAGGGAGGGAAACAACTGATCAAGATTCAAGGAGGTTCAAAGATCCCAGAAAAAACAAAAAGCAGTTAATGGAGGACCAACCCAACCGGTCGAGGCAGATGGCCACCCCCCTTGAGCCTGGTTCTGCTCGAGGTTTCTGCCTCTTAAAGGAAGTTTTTCTTGCTCATCGGGGGATCTGTTGGGTCTCTTTAAATACATTCATAAAGAGTTTGATCTAGACCTGCTCTATATGTAAAGTGCCTTGATGTAACTTTGTTATGATTTGGCGCTATACAAATAAATCTGATTTGATTTGATTTGATTTGGAGGATCTGATGCTTCTGCACCTGGACCATCACTACAGATCTGATTAAACCCAAACTTTCCAGTACTTTCCAGGTACCTCTGTTCTTGTACTGCTGCGGAGCGGTCCAGCCGTACAGTCCATCTCCAGGCTCCTCCCCTCCCAGCACTGTGTCGTACCTGGACATGGAGTCTCTGTGGTACACATCTTCGTCATCATCATCCTCTAGGGCCCCCACACCGAACGCCTGTGGGGTCAAAGGTCACAGGCAGCATGCAGACCATGTGATCAGGTGACTTCCTGTTATCAAAGACTCATGGCACCCCACCTGTCCAGCCACTCCTCCTCGCCGTGAGCCCCTGGGTGCGTCCCCAAACAGTCGAGTCCTGGTCTCAGACAGAGGCTTGAACAGGTCTATGTGCTCCGGGGCTCCCTGACCCAGCAGAGCAAGACCTGGGTCCAGACCCCGGTACCCCAGACCCTGAACCCCTACCCTTGGGTTAAAGTCCACAGGAGTTACATCCTTTGGGGCAAAGGTCACGTCCTGTGGTGCGAACTCATCGTCGTCATCCTGTTGGTGAAAAGGACACATTAATGTTGTCATGGCGGCGCTTTAACAAAAAGGTTTCTGGTTCTGCTCTGGTCTGGTGAGAACCTGGACCTGGACTTCATCAGAGATATCCTGTACAGATGAGACGGCAGTCTCACTCACCTCTGAGTCCTCTGACCCAGCAATGGGTGGGGCACAGCCGTAGACTCTGGATCCTGATCCATCACCTGCCAGAACACAAGACCAGGACATGGTGAGACCTGATGAGACCAGTTCAAGAGCTGCAGAAAAACAAAACATCTGCCAACCACTCTGCTGGTGCCGAGACTTCCTCTTCACACGAGGCCCCAGTCCTTGCCCCTCCTTCCACCCCATCCTCTTCAACAGCTCCACCCCCATGGACGACCTGGGAGACAAAACACACTGTGACATCATCATACAGCCACAGTTTGGCCTGTTTGGTGACCGCCCTCTGTGAAAGGGCCCCTGGCTTACTTGGCGGGTGCAATCAGCTCCTCCAGCAGCGTGTCTCCAGGGATCAGGGCATTCTGGGCGTTGACGGCTCTCGCCTTCTCTCTGGTCTCATCTCTGCAGCTGGAAGAGAATTCCTGCCTGGTGGTGATCTGGCTGGGAGCGATGCCATGCTCACTGAAGTCCTGAAGACAAAAACAAAGGATCACTTTATTGATCTGCTGTTTTAATCTTTATCCAGGAAGCCATCTTGGATCAGGTGTTCTACAGTCTTTCAACTCCTCCCACCTCCTCATCCATGAAGTCTTCTGGCCTGGCATGTTGTTTCTCAGCTTTCTGTTGCCGTGACGACAGAAAGGTTGACGGTGTCCAACCTACAAACGAAACACAAAGACATGTTTGAAACGAAGATGTTGTTTCTGCTTTCTTGTCAGTTTTATTTTGAATTCTGGAGGAAAAGCACTTTGAGGTGATCAGGTGATCAGCAGCAGGACTGACCCTCTTTTGAGCCAACGGTGTTGAAGTAACCAGCTGAAAATCCTCCAGTGAACGCTCCATGGAATCTTTTATATCGTCCTTTCTCATCTTTGACTGTCTGCTCGTGAAGCGGGATGGGCTTCTTCAGGGGCTCGTCTGCAGCAGACACACACACACACACACACATACATATTATACACACAGAACAGCATAACATGTGGTGAAGCTTCAGGTCCTTCACTTTAGGTTCAGTTATTTGTCTTTTTCTAGAAAGAAACTACGGACATGCAGCTTCATATTAAAGCTGAAAGTATCACCCAATAAATCAAATAACTGAACTACTCGGAACAAATTGTGTACTGTCTAAACACCCAACAAACACCTTGAGGAAGTTATTTCAGGTATTTTTTTATTTTAAGAATCAGATAATCTCCATCTTACTTGCTTGGACCTAATTGTTGTGTAAAGACAGTTTCATGTTTAACGACACAAAAAACAAACAGAATGAATACAAAAATCTTTAGATGGGATGTTCACGGGAAAGAAGAAGAGTTTTTCCCGATGAGTGAACAAATCTCATCATGTATGTTAATGCCTTTAACCTCGTGAAGTCTGACAAAATCATAATGTTGTCATTAAAATATGAATATATAATATTAGAATACAGCAGAAGGGAAAAAACATACTGGATTCTTTACAGTGTGGTTTTGATTTGGTTAATGAGTCTCTGTAGCAAATATGACAACAACAATAATAAAACCGATTTAAAGACACTTTACAGAGACTTCACTAAAGCGACAGACCAGCCGAACACACCCGGACCCTGAAGGTCAGGACGACCTGCTGACTGCCGGCCCTTCGTGCTGAACCTCCATCTGGGACTCACAGAAACCTTAAACCGGCTGATATTTGACCGAAGTCCGGAATGGAAGCCTGGAGGCTCAGAAACTGTTAGCTACATTTAGCTTAGCATGCTGTCATGGCGGCCAAACTCGGTCCAGGTCTTTTATTACATCATCAAACCCGCACAAAGACTTTAGAGCAGGTCGGCTCGGTTTCTGGGAGCAGGAACAGATCTACCTTCCTCCAGAGGTTCCAGCGGAGTCCCGAAACTCACAAAGTCCTCCTCGCTCTCACTGTCGGACGCCATGTTTAAACTACAACTACGACAAGCGCGGAGGTACAAACGAAGCGAGAGGCGTTCCTGAAAACTTCCAGCTGAAAAAAGGCGACATCTGTTGGTGGCGTTCCCAGCGACGTTCAATGATGTCACTGAAAGGGGCGGAGTCTCTGCGAAAAACCTGAGACATTTATTACTTCTCTAAAATAGTTCCAGAGAAAACAGTGAAACATTAAAATTTAATTAAAAAGGTTCAAGGAATTTGTATTGTCGTTGTCACAGCATGTGAATCATTTATAACACGAAACAAGCACGTAACATTGACCAAATAAAAAAAAAATGTAAATCATTCAAATAAGAATCATTAGTCATAAAATCCTTTTAAAAGCCGAGGATCAGATGTAAATAATACATTCTTCTCTCTGTAACAGTGTTGTTTGGGACATAAAGGCCAAAAAAGTACTCTACAACTCTGAGGCAAAGGCTCATGGGAGCTGTAGTTGATGGATGTCATTTGATATCATACCCCCCAGCTAAACTCCTGACTCTGCAGAAAGGCCCCATAAAGATCCAGATCTGATCCAGATTCCTTCCCTCCTGTTTGTAACATGACAAGCTGCTGAACTTCAGGGGGTTTGAACTAACTGAACCTGGACTGGGCTGGACTGAGCTGGACTGAGCTGAGGGTGGGGACCGTGGGGCCAGGACTCAGGTCAGAACAGTCAGCACCAAAGAAAGACAGGAGAAAGAAAAACGCCCCAGGACAGAGCCAGAACAGATCAGGACCAGAACAGAACCACGACCAGAACAGATCCAGGACCAGAACAGATCCAAGACCAGAACAGATCCAGGACCAGAACAGAACCAGGACCAGAACAGATCCAAGACCAGGACAGATCTAAGACCAGGACAGATCTAAGATCAGGACAGATTCAAGACCAGGACAGAGCCAGGACCAGAACAGATCAGGACAGATCCAGGACAAGGACAGATCCAAGACCAGGACAGAGCCAGGACCAGAACAGATCAGGACAGATCCAGGACAAGAACAGATCCAAGACCAGGACAGATCCAGGACCAGAACAGATCCAGGACCAGGATAGAACCAGGACCAGAACAGATCCAGGACCAGGATAGAACCAGGAGAAGAACAGAACCAGGACCAGGACAGAGCCAAGATCAGGACAGATCCAGGACCAGGATCAGGACTGGTCCAGGATCAGAACAGAACCAGGACCAGGACAGAACAGTCAGCACCAAAGAAAACAGGAGAAAAGAAAAACGCCCCAGGACAGAGCCAGAACAGAACCAGGACCAGAACAGATCCAGGACCAGAACAGATCCAAGACCAGAACAGATCCAGGACCAGCTCAGAACCAGGACCAGAACAGATCCAAGACCAGAACAGATCCAGGACCAGAACAGATCCAAGACAGAACAGATCCAAGAACAGGACAGATACAGGACCAGAACAGAACCAGCACAGAACAGATCCAGGACCAGAACAGATCCAGGACCAGAACAGATCCAAGACAGAACAGATCCAGGACCAGAACAGAACCAGCACAGAACAGATCCAGGACAGAGCCAGAACAGAACCAGGACCAGAACAGATCCAAGACAGAACAGATCCAGGACCAGAACAGAACCAGCACAGAACAGATCCAGGACCAGAACAGATCCAAGACAGAACAGATCCAGGACCAGAACAGAACCAGCACAGAACAGAACCAGGACCAGGATAGAACCTGGTCAAATCAAACCTCAACCACCTCCACAAACACAACAAAAGCACAGGAAGGTCTGAGGTGAGAAGACGAGCAGCTGATGCTTCTGACCAGCAGGTGTCACCGTCTGAACACGGACTGAGGCAGCACCGCATCAGGAGCCCAGAGTCACCTGCTTCTCCTGACACATCGACCTTTGAACCCCAGTCAGGATCAGACCACTCGTGTTTGAAACAGGAAGAGTAGGAACCAACGTCCAGCACAAACAGGAAATCAGACGGAATCACATGAAATCATAGGTTTTTTCACATGTACTCATTTGTTTGTTTTCCTTCCTCTTCCTCTTCATCACACAGGTGTTTCTTCAGATATCAGATCGCTTGGTTTGTAGGTTCTGACAGGTGAGTCAGGTGACATGATGTTTCAGCTCCTGTCTCGGCCATTCTGAGACACAAACCAGTGATCAATGTCCGATCAATATCTGATCAATATCAGCTTCATTTTTTTAATCAGTGTCACTGAAAACAGGAAGTAGTCATTCAGCCATACAAAAAATTTCATAATAAAACAGTCCCATTCTTTTACGTCTGACTGCATGACTCACCTGTACAGATGTTACAGATGTTTAGCTCCGCCTTCTTTTGTTTTGATGTCATGTCTGATGACATCTTCTTGCACATGCTCAGTGGATGACAGAAGACGAAGGAGAGACTGTCCACTGTCTTTGATCTGCATCATGACAGAAGAAGAAGAGTCAGCTGGTGAATAATCAGCTGTGATTGGTCCGCTCTGAGGTAAGACTGACTTTGAAAAGTCTGTCTTCACTTTTCTTTGACCTGAAGTGACCGAGCTGAATGCGGGTCGTGTTGGAGCGGCGTTACACCTCCTCAGCTCTAAATGTCGTCATGGCGCCAAAACGAAGAGACGCCTGAAATATTAAAGACACCGAAGTTCAGGCTGCAGAGATGGAATAAAGCCTCTGATCTGCAGGTCTGAGGCAACACACTGTAACCTCACGCTGTGTGTGTGTGTGTGTGTGTGTATGTGGATCCCAACAAGAACATGAAGAAGAGAAGGGAGCATGAAAAAGAGGTAAAGCAACAAGATGAAGAGGAGAACGTGGACGAGTAAAGGCAGCAAAGGGCAAGGATGTTAGAAGATAGGAAAGGAAGGGGGGGAGGAGGTGAGGAGGGAAAAGAAGATCAGGAAGTGAGCAGGAAAGGAACAAAGGAGGTAGTGAAGTAAATGAGTTTTTTTTTTTTTTATCAAAAGGGAATGGAAGAAAAACACCAGAAGAAAGGATGAAGGGGTGAAGGGAACAGAGGCTGAGGAAGGAGAGGGCTGAGGAAGGAGGAATGGGTGAAGGGAACAGAGGCTGAGGAAGGAGGAATGGGTGTAGGGAACAGAGGCTGAGGAAGGAGGAATGGGTGAAGGGAACAGAGGCTGAGGAAGGAGAGGGCTGAGGAAGGAGGAGGCTGAGGAAGGAGGAGGCTGAGGAAGGAGGAGGCTGAGGAAGGAGGAATGGGTGAAGGGAACAGAGGCTGAGGAAGGAGGGATGGGTGTAGGGAACAGAGGCTGAGGAAGGAGGAGGCTGAGGAAGGAGGGATGGGTGAAGGGAACAGAGGCTGAGGAAGGAGGAATGGGTGAAGGGAACAGAGGCTGAGGAAGGAGAGGGCTGAGGAAGGAGGAGGCTGAGGAAGGAGGAGGCTGAGGAAGGAGGAGGCTGAGGAAGGAGGAATGGGTGAAGGGAACAGAGGCTGAGGAAGGAGGAATGGGTGAAGGGAACAGAGGCTGAGGAAGGAGAGGGCTGAGGAAGGAGGAGGCTGAGGAAGGAGGAGGCTGAGGAAGGAGGGATGGGTGAAGGGAACAGAGGCTGAGGAAGGAGGGATGGGTGAAGGGAACAGAGGCTGAGGAAGGAGGAATGAGTGAAGGGAACAGAGGCTGAGGAAGGAGGAGGCTGAGGAAGGAGGGATGGGTGAAGGGAACAGAGGCTGAGGAAGGAGGGATGGGTGTAGGGAACAGAGGCTGAGGAAGGAGGAGGCTGAGGAAGGAGGGATGGGTGAAGGGAACAGAGGCTGAGGAAGGAGGGATGGGTGAAGGGAACAGAGGCTGAGGAAGGAGGAATGGGTGAAGGGAACAGAGGCTGAGGAAGGAGGGATGGGTGAAGGGAACAGAGGCTGAGGAAGGAGGAGGCTGAGGAAGGAGGAGGCTGAGGAAGGAGGGATGGGTGAAGGGAACAGAGGCTGAGGAAGGAGGGATGGGTGTAGGGAACAGAGGCTGAGGAAGGAGGAATGGGTGAAGGGAACAGAGGCTGAGGAAGGGGGAGGCTGAGGAAGGAGGAATGGGTGAAGGGAACAGAGGCTGAGGAAGGAGGGATGGGTGAAGGGAACAGAGGCTGAGGAAGGAGGAGGCTGAGGAAGGAGGAATGGGTGAAGGGAACAGAGGCTGAGGAAGGGGGAGGCTGAGGAAGGAGGAATGAGTGAAGGGAACAGAGGCTGAGGAAGGAGGGATGGGTGAAGGGAACAGAGGCTGAGGAAGGAGGAGGCTGAGGAAGGAGGAATGGGTGAAGGGAACAGAGGCTGAGGAAGGGAACAAATGAAGTTTTTTCTCAAATTCTCCCCAAATCAGATTAAGACTGATGGACTTTGTCCTGCAGTGGAGAGAGAGACCATCTCCGCCTCAGTCCAGTTTGAGAATCTTTCTGAATCTGAATCCTGGTCCAGGTTGAAGAGTCTGGACCAGATCCACTGGAGCCTTTTCACTCTCTTCCAGTGTGGGTCATGTGGACAGACTTGGGGGGGCTCAGCTCAGTCACAGTCCACGTGATATAAAACATTTTGGAAACTAAGACCTTTAATATAAAATATGGACATCTAAGAACCGATCAGACCACAGATTTACTAATCAATCTAATCAGATCTAGATAATCAGACTCCCTGAAAGCAGGTTTGTGTTTGACCTTTAACACCAGCTCCACATTAAGCCCTGGTTGACCTCTGGTTGACCTCTGTCTCCAGCTCTCAGTCCAGTTTGTGACTGAATTCAGATGTAGTAAGCAGGTCAATGTAAAGCCTAGGATTACATATTCATGACTCATCTCACACCACCAGCCTTCGATGTGCTCGTTATCCACTCATATTAGCCCGTTAGCATCTTACTGCGCAGCTTACTGCCCCCAGACCAGTTGACCCCCATGTGACCTCAAAATGGTAAAGTGGGCTTTTCTTAGAAACCACTAACTTTGTATTACCTTTAATCTGACTCCAGTCATCATATGCTGAGACCAGAGCTGTGAAAATGTCACCTACACAAGCTGCCACTGTGGTTTCCCATCAGCCGCTGCAATCACATGCTCATTTCCCTCACTTTTAGTGGAGATTAAGATGGCGGAGGGGATAATCACAGCTCAGGCTGCTCCCTGGTAGGAAGGCTTCATATGGGCAAACGTACGGAGTGACGGAGCTAAGTAAATCTGTTGAGGAATGACTGTACACGACATTCAGCTCCGACCCTGTGCCCCTGGGCCAAGGCAGCATCAGGCACCACAACAATCTGAACCGCTGCACAGTTAAAAGGCACAGATGCTGTTTTTAGTGAGTCACTGGGAGAATCAGCACAAAACTGGGCTCTGATGTCGATAACTGTTGTTACTGTTTTTTAAAAAAGTCTGCTCACATTCAGAATGAGCCAATTCTGTCTGATTGTTTCCTTCTTTTCCAAAGAAAAATTCCTCTCATGTGTTTGGGTCGTTTCTACCTTTATCTGATCAGGAGTTCTGCTCATTAATGATGAAAACTCAGCTCCAAATATCTGATTGTCTTTATTCTGTCAACACAAGAAACTCAGAAACAAACAGGAATGATCCAGAGACTCTCTGATTGGCTGTGACATCACCCACCAGAGCCAATAGGAGCGTCTGATGTAGAGACGTGACTCCAGACGTCGCTATCAAAGATGGAGGATGAGAACGAACGGATAAACACACAGACATGGAGGATGCAGCGGAGGAAAGGGGGAGGTAGTGAAGGTGAGGAGGACATAAGGAGGCAGAGGTCAGACATCTGTCTTTGTCCTCTGAGGCTGAACCCAGCCGACGACCTCGAGCTGATGGAGCAGAGACTCCTGACAGTCTGCCACCACAACAGGAAGTCGACAAACGCTGGACAAAAGGTTTCTGTGTGTGAGACCTGAGAGTTTCATTCCTCTCTCTAATAAACAGTTTGTTAAACTGCGGGCTGTTGAACCCGCAGAGTGTGTGTGTGTGTGTGTGTGTGTGTGTGTGTTTATTGTTCAGGACACAAACCAGCTGGAACAATAGACAATGAGACAACTGATAAACAGAGAGAATCTTCTTTCAGTCATATGGAGACTTAATGAATCATCTTTGATTTTCATGGACAGCAGAGTCAATAAAGCTATTATTCAAACTGGTTCCTGATGATGGTTTCAGCTCTCAGTCTGTCTCACCAGTTTTTGATCTTTTATATATGAAGTTATAGAAAATTATCAGCTGCCTCACAGACCCAACACGTCTTCTTCTCTACTTTTTCATCAATGTTTTTCTGATGTGGTCTTCCTGGATCAGTTGTGGGGTCTCTGTGGACTGGACCTGGTTTAAACCTGCAGTCTGACTCAGAGTGTCTGATTTGTTCATGCCATAAAACTCTCAGCAACAATTGATTAAAAGGGACATTTGTTATAAATTCAGCATCTTTAATATCAATGACTGTAAATCATTCATATCAAAATTAGCTTCAAAATATATATTAAAGGGAAGAGAGTTAATCCACTTCTGATTGGCTGGCTCTTTTCTAAGTGATCCATTAAAAGTAAAGCAGATTTCTGGCAAAGGTTCAGAGAAATGTCAGGAAATGTCACTTTCCTGAAAATTTTCATCTTTAAACTTGTAAAAATTAATTTCAGAGGAAAACTTTTGATTCAATCTTAATCTTAATCAGTTAAAAACTGTATTAAAATCCATTTGAAATGTTGCTGGACAATATGGTCAAAATTTCTGTCACAATATATTTCTTCATTTTGGTCGATACAATACAGTTCCAATATCGATATGAACACAATAAAAGTGAAAGAATGCCCATAATGGATGTCTGTACATACAAATGCCTAACAAATAAGTTTGCCAAATCTATAAAAACAGGAAAAGTAAATCAGTGATGGTCTTTTCTTTGTATTCAGCCTTCATATGCAAACAAGGAACGTGACATCATTGAATAGAAGATTTATTTTTTTCAGTGCTTCAGTCATGATAAATAATATAAAAAGTGCTCAGAGTTGCTGCAGAATTAAAAAAAAACTGAGGAACCATCACACACGTGTTGGGCTGAGGTGGCGATGTTTAAAGGACAGCCAGGTTTAAGTTCATTCAGAGCAGCTGACTGTCTGCTGGCTGTGGTGACGTCATGATGAACAAACGGCTGTGTTCTGCTTTTTTTTCCTCGGCTTGAATGACGGCAGCATCCTCTGATGACCATCATTCAGTGACAGATGCTGTAATTAACGTATATTGAAAGAAGTGAATTAAAAACCTCATCACGGTTATTGAAACATTTTCACTTTGGATATATGCTGATATCAAATTATTGAGATGTATTGAATGTGATTTAACGTTGAATTAAATTTGAACTCTGCTCCTGCAGTTCAGCAACTCTGATGTTTTTCACTGTAACTTAGAAACTGATCTCAACAGTGAATCAGCACAAAATTTAAACTCTGAAGAAGCAGGAAGTGGATTGACTGACTTCCTCTTTCAGGTTTAAAAAATGAGATAGGACGGACAGGAGGACACACCAGAGACCTGAGACCTGGGACCAGCAGCAGCCACAGACGGACCCTGATCCTCTTAGAGACCATGTGGATGCTTGTCATCACTGAGTCTGGTCCGTTACATAACAGAGCTGGAAACACAAGCAGCTTAAAGATCTGCAGTCAGAATGAAGCTGGCCCACATTATTGGAATGACTCGGGTTCAGTTCTCCTCAAGACCTGAACCTTCACAAACTGACCCTGCAGTGAACCAGGACCAGGTTCTACTGCAGAGCAGAACCAGGAATCATCACCATCATCATGTGATCAGCATGAGAAAAAACAGGTCAACATTAGGCCCTCGGTCTGTTGGGTCCTGGTCTCCTGTGTCTCTCCTGAATATTGCTTCATCACTACATGATTTACGATCATCCTGACCTTTGACCTCTGATCTCAGATCAACGTGTTCGTCTGAAGGAGGAAGTCATGGCGATAGCGTCATGGTGATAGCAGTGAGGTCTGTCTGAGTGAAGGATTGTGGGATTAGTGCTCAGCCTCCTCCCTTGAATGCTTCAGCAGCTCTGACTCCTGGAGACAGATGTTGGACCTGGACCTGCAGAGTCCTGGACTGGACCCAGAGACCAGTGTTGCATCCACGTGTTGTTCTGGTCTTAAACCCAGAGCCTTCGTCGTCTTTCTGTGGAATCTGTCACTTCAATCAAATGACCAACTTCTCCCCTCTAACTCCCATCAGCCACCCTGCTGACACACACACAGAGACTGGAGGGTGAAACTGGGAACAGAACAGAACTAAGATCCAAATCCACATCACCACAGTCCTCTGTGAACCCTCTGATAGGTGAGAGGTTGTCATGTGACCAGGAGGTCAGGTCAGAGCCTCAGTTGTTCCCGCCTATGTGATTGAGGTCAGGTTGTTCAGTGAGCAGCAAAAGTCAAATTGAATCTGATGAAATTGGATTTGGGCCATTTTCATACTTGGTTCTAAATCAGATACAGAATTCAATTTGCTTGCATTCAGTGTGACTTTCATGTCACACTAGATCAACGATTGTCATAGTTGTGCGCAAGCTGAGATCACAAAACAAAAAAGCAAACATGGCAGACAGCGGCAGTGAAGGTGGTCGGTGGAGGGACAAGCAAATATTAGACCTTAAACCATAAATGTTAACATCTGGGGCCTCCGTCTGTAATTCCTCCCTCTTCTTGTTTACTTCATGCACACAGTGTGACGTCTTGTTGCTCTGTACACCAGTACACAATGAAGTCCAAAAGATAATGTGAACAGCTGCATAGAATAATCAGTTCTGAACACTAAGGCTTACAGTGGGAACGTCTGAGTTTCAACCTGTTCTCAGGTTTTTATGAAGAAAAACCTGAGAACATTGTGGTTTCCTTCAGTTTCAGTTTTAGTCTCAACTCAGCTCCGTTCTGCTTCTGATTCTATAAACTCTGCTGCTCTTTCTAAGCTTCAACACACAAGATGTTTGGGCTCTTTCTAATTATTGATTCATGAGTCACCATCAAACATTTGATTTAATAAAAGATTATTTTTTGTTGAGTTGCTGCAAACAGTAACTATTGATGTGTTGGTGTCATGTGGTCACCGTGACCATAGCTTTATTTAAAAACAAGGAAACATTTACCACAATAATATAACAGACAGACACACAGACAGGCAGAGAGACAGACAGAGAGAGAGATGGAGATGTCTCACAAATCTGTGACGATGAAATAATAAAGTGTGTTTTGTTCTCTGGGGTTCGCTAACATTCGCTCAGATATTTATATTATGAATGAAACAACAAGCTAACACTGAAGATGACAGTGGAGCTATCAGTGAGCTAATGCTAGTTGGCTAACTTCGGCAACTAGTTAGTTAAACTGTAGCTCAATGCTAAAGCTAAAAGCTAGCTCATATGTTATGTTGTTCCCTCAACTGTGTTCCAACTCTACTTTGCCACAAACAGAAACAGAAGTCCACAACAAACAGCACCAAGGAGGAAGTGAAACACCACTATGACGCCGCTCTGGCCTTTCCCACCCAGTCGTCCCAGTCTGAGCTCCCAGTGAGGCCATGTGAGCGTGGGAGTGAAGTGGGCGGGGCCCACCGGATTTTGAACAGACCTGTCAGTAAACGTGTTGTGGGATTACATCGTCTCGCCGTCTGTGCTGTGACACCAGACAATTACCAAGATGAGCCCATAATGACACCACATTAATCTGTTACCGTGGTTACGCCCCACATCAGCCGCACCGCCACACATCTCAAGGCACCACAACATCGCTGTGAGGTCACAACTCCCACACATCCAGTGGCGAGTCGGAACGTGACGACCCTGCCCTTTTCCCTCCAAGAGCCTCCTCCTGATTGGCTGCTGCTCATATGTAAACAGTGACATCAGTTCAGCGTCACACACAGACAGACACACACACACACACTGCCTTCTTCTACAGCACAGATGTCAAACTCAAGTCCTACAAGACTGTTTCGGTTGTCAAATTTTTATTGGTCCGGCTGTATGAGACGTCAGTAACAGTTGTACTGTAAATCCCATAATGCAGCACAGCAGCTGCCATGCCGAGACCCCTAATTTCAGCTTTCATGACGACACTGAGGGGAGTCTGCAGTTCCTGGTCCTGGACCTCCATGTTCAGGGTGTCGTGTGGAGTCTGGTGCAGACCCCTGACCCTGTCTGTCTCTTTGTTCCCGGTTCTGTCCCATCTTTAGTTCCACCCAAAGACAGACAAGGCCATAGGCCACAGGTCAGTGGGTCTGGATCTGGGGATCAGGACCCCATCTCTGTTCTGGTTTGACCCTGAACTGGTGGTTTCACCTGCGGCTGCTGGATGTGTTGAAACGGCGGTTGCTTCAGCAGCAGGTGTTGAAAGCTCCTGCAGATGAAGACAGTTGTTCTTTATTGGCGTCCTGTGGTCGGGTAGTTCTGCAAAACAGCGCCACCGTTTACGGGACAGGGCCGAGGCGATTGGCTAACATGGGGCCAAACAGGAAGTTGCAGGTTTTTTGAAAAGGGTTCGTTAAATACACCCTGGACCCATGACTGTGTGATTTTCAGGTCGGGCTGCATGTTATCTAACGGCTCTGATCCAGGTTCTTCAGGAACAATCAGCACCGTTACATCACCTCGCTGCTCTCGATTTATTAATACTCCATCAAACAATGGCCAAAGATCTTAATGCTATTATGGCAGCTGCTCTGGACCAGCGCCAGCCAACCACTGAAACCAATCCCATGCCATCCAGGCCCCTTCAAGGACATTCAAGGCCTGGTAATGCCAGGCCAGGAGCAGCTACCACGCTGTGACGTTGACGGAATTAAAACTCCAAAGTCCAGCTGGAGTAAAGCTCAGAAACTGGAACGAGTGGCCAATGTTTTCAGTGTTGACCTCCAAATATTTCAAACTGGTTTAAATTCGCAACCAACACAAACGTTCATTTCACCAGTTTATGACTTTATTTGAATATTTCGCGCTTCTATATTTTTCTGCTTTGACTTTAGAGAATAATCAATAAAATATAATTAAGACATAAAAAATAGCCCTTTTAAGATCAGTCTTCTCAGTTTTTAATTTTTTTTTTATTTTTAAAAATGTTAATTCAATTTGTGACTCATTTCAGCTCAGAAAACAAGAACTAACTACAAACACACTGAATATTTCCTTCTGTTCCAAAGAAACGTTTTCTATCTTTATCTGATCAGGAGTTCTGCTCAGTAATGATGAAAAATCAGCTCCAAATATCTGATTGTCTTTATTCTGTCAACACAATAAACTCAGAAACAAACAGGACTGATCCAGAGACTCTGACAGCGAGGCCCCTGGCAGGCATCCAATGTAGAGACGTGATGTTTACGGTCTGTCGGCTGATGGTTAAGTATTGGAGTTAAATGTCTCCATTCCATCATTGTCTTCATTGTGAAGTCCTGCAATTTTTAATTAAAAGGTTGTAATGGAGTCATAAAAAGAAGCCTGCAGCATCAATCACATTGATATTGATCTAATTTTTATAGTAGAGTTAAAGAACAAGAAGAAAACGCTCCGTCACCCTTCAGGGTTTTATTTTTCCTCCTCCTGACACACACACACCCGTGATGACTCGTCCCATGATTTAGGTGACAGAGTTGATTGATGACTCAGTGCTCGGAGCTTCATTCGCCTCGTTCCTCTAAAACCACAGAGCACAATAACAGCAGAGCTGCCAAACCCACAAGGCGGGCGAGAGACACCAAGCGTAGGTGAGACAGAGTGAGAGAGGGGAGAGTCGGGGGGGCAGAGTGGGGTGTGGTCTGTTTTCTGTTGACTGACACTGATGAACAGACCTCACAGCAGAACTGGAGTCTCCCACTGCCCCCCCCCCGATCCTGGTCTGGAGTCTAGGAGGGGTCCAGACCTCTCAGGACTTCAGGACTCTGTTAAACCAGGATCTGGACTCGAGCCGCTGTTGATTCAGTGCTGAGTTCAATGTTGACACTGTGAGTGGGAGACAATGGTGGTGAGAGCAGCCTGTGATTATGTTGTGTCAGTCATATCTGTACACGGTGTGATGGTGACCCCCCCCAGCTGCCCCGGAGGTCTCAGACCACTGAGGAGGACTCAGCACATTCTGTTGGAAGCCACCGCGGTTCCACAGCGTCACACAGGTATCGAACATCTGTCCAAGATAAACAAAGTTCTATTGAAATTAAAAAGTCCTAGCTACTTCATCGATCAAAAGCCAAGATGGCTTCCTGGTTATGAACACCATGCTATGGCGTTTACCACTAAAGCTAAAGCTAACAACAGCAAATTACATCGGCCACCAGGTGTCGCACAAGATGTAATTACACTGTGCAACAAACAACACTAAACACAACCATTAGCCCACATTAGCAGTCCTCTGCTTCCACAGACCGACACCATTAACTCATCAGCAAAATGCTTACTGAGGAGGAGAAGGGACTTTTTCCCATAGACTGCAGGTTGTCCAGGTCTATGGACGGTCTGTGTGTGATGGTTCCAGGAAGCTGCTGGCTGATGGCAGAGGGATGATGTCATCAGGTGCCATGACAGCAAGCGCTAAATTTAGCATCAGCGAAAAGTGATGAGTTAGAAGGGAAATGGCCATGTGGTCATTTCCAGAGTCCACCAGAGTCCACCTGAGTCCACCAGGGTCCACCAGAGTCCACCAGGGTCCACCAGAGTCCACCAGAGTCCACCAGAGTAAACCAGAGTCCACCAGAGTCCACCAGAGTCCACCAGAGTCCACCAGGGTAAACCAGAGTCCACCAGAGTCAACCAGAGTCCACCAGGGTTAACCAGAGTCCACCAGAGTAAACCAGAGTAAACCAGAGTCCACCAGAGTCCACCAGAGTCAACCAGAGTCCACCAGAGTCCACCAGAGTCAACCAGAGTCCACCAGAGTCCACCAGAGTCCACCAGAGTAAACCAGAGTAAACCAGAGTCCACCAGAGTCCACCAGGGTCCACCAGAGTCCACCAGAGTAAACCAGAGTAAACCAGAGTCCACCAGAGTCCACCAGAGTAAACCAGAGTAAACCAGAGTCCACCAGAGTCCACCAGAGTCCACCAGGGTCCACCAGAGTAAACCAGAGTCCACCAGAGTCCACCAGGGTCCACCAGAGTAAACCAGAGTCCACCAGGGTCCACCAGAGTCCACCAGGGTTAACCAGAGTCCACCAGAGTCCACCAGGGTCCACCAGAGTCCACCAGAGTAAACCAGAGTAAACCAGAGTCCACCAAAGTCCACCAGGCTCCACCAGAGTCCACCAGGGTCCACCAGGGTCCACCAGAGTCCACCAGAGTCCACCAGAGTAAACCAGAGTCCACCAGAGTCCACCAGGGTCCACCAGGGTCCACCAGAGTCCACCAGAGTAAACCAGAGTCCACCAGAGTCCACCAGAGTAAACCAGAGTAAACCAGAGTCCACCAGAGTCCACCAGAGTAAACCAGAGTAAACCAGAGTCCACCAGGGTCCACCAGAGTCCACCAGAGTCCACCAGAGTCCACCAGAGTCCACCAGGGTCCACCAGAGTCCACCAGAGTCCACCAGGGTAAACCAGAGTAAACCAGAGTCCACCAGAGTCCACCAGGGTAAACCAGAGTAAACCAGAGTAAACCAGAGTCCACCAGAGTCCACCAGGGTAAACCAGAGTCCACCAGAGTCCACCAGAGTAAACCAGAGTAAACCAGAGTCCACCAGAGTCCACCAGAGTCCACCAGGGTCCACCAGAGTCCACCAGAGTCCACCAGAGTAAACCAGAGTAAACCAGAGTCCACCAGAGTCCACCAGGGTCCACCAGAGTCCACCAGAGTCCACCAGAGTAAACCAGAGTAAACCAGAGTCCACCAGAGTCCACCAGGGTCCACCAGAGTCCACCAGAGTCCACCAGAGTCCACCAGAGTCCACCAGGGTCCACCAGAGTCCACCAGAGTCCACCAGGGTCCACCAGAGTCCACCAGAGTCCACCAGGGTCCACCAGAGTCCACCAGAGTCCACCAGAGTAAACCAGAGTAAACCAGAGTCCACCAGAGTCCACCAGGGTCCACCAGAGTCCACCAGAGTAAACCAGAGTAAACCAGAGTCCACCAGAGTCCACCAGAGTAAACCAGAGTAAACCAGAGTCCACCAGGGTCCACCAGAGTCCACCAGAGTCCACCAGGGTCCACCAGAGTCCACCAGAGTCCACCAGAGTCCACCAGGGTCCACCAGAGTCCACCAGAGTCCACCAGAGTCCACCAGGGTAAACCAGAGTAAACCAGAGTCCACCAGAGTCCACCAGGGTAAACCAGAGTAAACCAGAGTAAACCAGAGTCCACCAGAGTCCACCAGGGTAAACCAGAGTCCACCAGAGTCCACCAGAGTCCACCAGAGTAAACCAGAGTCCACCAGAGTCCACCAGGGTCCACCAGAGTCCACCAGAGTCCACCAGAGTAAACCAGAGTAAACCAGAGTCCACCAGAGTCCACCAGGGTCCACCAGAGTCCACCAGAGTCCACCAGAGTAAACCAGAGTAAACCAGAGTCCACCAGAGTCCACCAGAGTCCACCAGAGTAAACCAGAGTAAACCAGAGTCAACCAGAGTCCAACAGAGTAAACCAGGGTCCACCAGAGTCCACCAGGGTCCACCAGAGTCCACCAGGGTCCACCAGAGTCCACCAGAGTCCACCAGAGTCCACCAGGGTCCACCAGGGTAAACCAGAGTCCACCAGAGTCCACCAGAGTAAACCAGAGTCCACCAGGGTCCACCAGAGTCCACCAGGGTCCACCAGGGTCCACCAGAGTCCACCAAAGTCCACCAGGCTCCACCAGAGTCCACCAGGGTCCACCAGAGTCCACCAGAGTCCACCAGAGTAAACCAGGGTCCACCAGAGTCCACCAGGGTCCACCAGAGTCCACCAGAGTCCACCAGAGTCCACCAGGTTCCACCAGGGTAAACCAGAGTCCACCAGGGTCCACCAGGGTCCACCAGGGTCCACCAGGGTAAACCAGAGTCCACCAGAGTCCACCAGAGTAAACCAGAGTCCACCAGGGTCCACCAGAGTCCACCAGAGTCCACCAGAGTAAACCAGAGTCCACCAGAGTAAACCAGAGTCCACCAGGGTCCACCAGAGTCCACCAGGGTCCACCAGGGTAAACCAGAGTCCACCAGGGTCCACCAGAGTAAACCAGAGTCCACCAGAGTAAACCAGAGTCCACCAGGGTCCACCAGAGTCCACCAGGGTCCACCAGGGTAAACCAGAGTCCACCAGGGTCCACCAGGGTAAACCAGAGTCCACCAGGGTAAACCAGAGTCCACCAGAGTCCACCAGGGTCCACCAGAGTCCACCAGAGTCCACCAGAGTCCACCAGGGTCCACCAGAGTCCACCAGAGTCCACCAGGGTCCACCAGGGTCCACCAGGGTAAACCAGAGTCCACCAGAGTAAACCAGAGTCCACCAGGGTCCGCCAGAGTCCACCAGGGTCCACCAGGGTCCACCAGAGTCCACCAGGGTCCACCAGAGTCCACCAGAGTAAACCAGAGTCCACCAGGGTCCACCAGGGTCCACCAGGGTAAACCAGAGTCCACCAGAGTCCACCAGAGTAAACCAGAGTCCACCAGAGTAAACCAGAGTCCACCAGGGTCCACCAGAGTCCACCAGAGTAAACCAGAGTCCACCAGGGTCCACCAGGGTCCACCAGGGTCCACCAGAGTCCACCAGGGTCCACCAGGGTAAACCAGAGTCCACCAGAGTGCACCAGGGTCCAACAGGGTCCACCAGAGTCCACCAGGGTAAACCAGGGTCCACCAGGGTCCACCAGGGTCCACCAGGGTAAACCAGAGTCCACCAGGGTCCACCAGGGTCCACCAGAGCCCACCAGAGCCCAGCAGACCAACACAGACCTGATCATTCCAATGCTCACATCAAGGCAAAATTCATGCTTTTTTTTAAGTTTCATAAAACAACATCATCCTTCTGTTGCACACACTCAAAAATTAAAACACACACACACACACACACACACATGCACTCTCACTCCTTTGGGACCTTTATATAATATGGACTTTGTGTCCTCCCTCTGAAGATAAGAGTTTAACTCTGCAATAAATCCTAATCCCTCCCACCACACACACACACCCACACACACACCCTCCCTCCGCTCTGCTGGAGTTTGGCCTTCTCACACACACATAACACAAAGTGAAACACAGACACAAGCATAATAACACAATGTCTTAATGGCGAAAAAAGAAGGGAGGAGACACGGAGGGGAAGAAGGGAAGCAGAAAAGAGAGGAGACAAAAGCCAGATCACCCCGATCTGGACTGGCCTCCCATCAAACCAGGCGTTCAACACTTGAGACTACATTTCCCACAATGCACCTCTGCCTCACTGGACTGTCATTGATGTCACTAAAAAGACAAAATAGTGAGTGAGCGAGCAGGTGAGATTGTAGTGAGATGAAGAGTCAGAGATGCTTCTCGCAGGGGCAGTGGACCAATTGAGAATTTCATGACATCATCAGCGTGTCACTGAGGTGATGACATGGAATCGAACCTGTGAAACTCCGCTCACATGATGACAGCAGCTGAAATCCAGAAAGAAACTTTCCCAGGTTTCCCTGAAGCATTTTTGGGCAGCGCTCACCTCCTGAGCAGCGGAGGAGGAATCATTTTCAGGAGGATTCTGGGAAAACGCAGCCTTAACGGATTAGCTTTCATGATCTGTGTGTAAAGTTCCTGTCGGCACAGAACAAGTGAGTTAACATGAAACTGCAGCCTGAGACTGAGAGCCAAGAAAAACTACAGCTGGACAGCAGCCAATCAGAGAGAAGGAGAGGAGGAGAGGAGGAGAGGAGGAGAGGAGGAGAGGAGGAGGAGGAGGGGGAGGAGGAGAGGGGGGAGGAAAGGAAGAGGAGGTGGGGAGGAAGAGAAGGGGGAGGAGGAGGAGGAGGGGGGGAGGAAAGGAAGAGGAGGTGGGGAGGAAGAGGAGGGGGAGAAGGGGAGAGGAGGAAGAGGGGGAGGAGGAAGAGGGGGGGGGAAGGAAGAGGAGGTGGGGAGGAAGACAAGGGGGGAGGAGGAGGGGGGACGAAAGGAAGAGAAGGGGGAGGAGGGAGGAGGAGGGCGGGGAAGGAAGAGGTGGGGGAGGAAGAGGGAGGGGAGGAGGAGAGGAGGAGGAGGAAGGGGGGGGAAAGGAAGGGGAGGTGGGGGGAGGAGACAAGGGGGGGAGGGAGGAGGGGGGAGGGAAAGGAGAAGGGGGAGGAGGGGAGGAGGAGGGCGGGAAGGAAGAGGTGGGGGGGAGGAGGGGGGAGGAGAGGAGGAAGGAGGGGAAGGGGGGAAGGAAGAGGAGGTGGGGGAGGAAGACAAGGGGGAGGAGGAGGAGGGGGGAGGAAAGGAAGGAGGGGGAGGAGGGGGGAGGAGGGGGGGGGGGGGGGGGGGAAGGGGGAAGGGGAGGGGGAGGGGGGAGGAGGGGGGGGGGGAAAGGAAGAGGTGGGGGAGGAAGAGGAGGGGGAGGAGGAGGAGGAGTGGAGGAAGGGGGGGAAGAGGCGGTGGGGGAAGGAAGAGGATGGGTGCGGAGGGGAGGAGGACATAGGGGGGGAGGACACGGAAGGAGGAGGTGGGGGAGGAAGAGGAGGGGGAGAAGGGGAGGAGGAAGAGGGGGAGGAGGAAGAGGGGGGAGGAAAGGAAGAGGAGGTGGGGGAGGAAGAGGAGGTGGGGGAGGAGGAGGGGGGAGGAAAGGAAGAGAAGGGGGAGGAGGGGAGGAGGAGGGCGGGGAAAGGAAGAGGTGGGGGAGGAAGAGGAGGGGGAGGAGGAGGAGGAGTGGAGGAAGGGGGTGAAAGGAAGAGGAGGTGGGGGAGGAAGACAAGGGGGAGGAGGAGGAGGGGGGAGGAAAGGAAGAGGAGGTGGGGGAGGAGGGGAGGAGGAGGAGGAGAGGAGGAAGGAGGAAGGGGGTGAAAGGAAGAGGAGGTGGGGGAGGAAGACAAGGGGGAGGAGGAGGAGGGGGGAGGAAAGGAAGAGAAGGGGGAGGAGGGGAGGAGGAGGGCGGGGAAAGGAAGAGGAGGTGGGGAGGAAGAGAAGGGGGAGGAGGGGAGGAGGAGGGCGGGGAAAGGAAGAGGTGGGGGAGGAAGAGGAGGGGGAGGAGGAGGAGGAGTGGAGGAAGGGGGGGAAGAGGAGGTGGGGGAGGAAGAGGAGGGGGAGGAGGGGAGGAGGAAGAGGGGGGAGGAAAGGAAGAGGAGGTGGGGGAGGAAGAGGAGGGGGAGAAGGGGAGGAGGAAGAGGGGGGAGGAGGAAGAGGGGGGAGGAAAGGAAGAGGAGGTGGGGGAGGAAGAGGAGGTGGGGGAGGAAGAGGAGGAGGAGGAGGAGGAGGAGGGGAGGAGGAAGGGGGGGGGGAAGAGGAGGTGGGGGAGGAAGAGGAGGTGGAGGAGGAGAGGAGGAAGGAGGAAGGGGGTGAAAGGAAGAGGAGGTGGGGGAGGAAGAGGAGGGAGGGGGAGGAGGGGGAGGAGGAAGAGGGGGGAGGAAAGGAAGAGGAGGTGGGGAGGAAGAGGAGGGGGAGAAGGAGGGAGGGGAGGAAGAGGGGGGAGAGGAGGGAAGAGGGGGAGGAAGGAAAGGGGAGGAAGAGGAGGTGGGGAGGAAGAGGAGGGGGAGGAGGGGAGGAGGAAGAGGGGGGAGGAAAGGAAGAGGAGGTGGGGGAGGAAGAGGAGGGGGAGAAGGGGAGGAGGAAGAGGGTTGGAGGAAAGGAAGAGGAGGTGGGGGAGGAAGAGGAGGGGGAGAAGGGGAGGAGGAGAAGAGGGGGAGGAAAGGAAGAGGAGGTGGGTAGGAAGAGGAGGGGGAGGAGGGGAGGAGGAGGGAGGGCGGGGAAAGGAAGAGGAGGTGGGGGAGGAAGAGGAGGGGGGGAGGAGGAGGAGGGGGAGGAAGGGGGGAAGAGGAGGTGGGGGAGGAAGAGAAGGGGGAGGAGGGGAGGAGGAGGGCGGGGAAAGGAAGAGGTGGGGGAGGAAGAGGAGGGGGAGGAGGAGGAGGAGGGGAGGAAGGGGGGGGAAGAGGAGGTGGGGGAGGAAGAGGAGGAGGGGAGGAGGAAGAGGGGGGAGGAAAGGAAGAGGAGGTGGGGGAGGAAGAGGAGGAGGTGGAGGGGAAGAAGGAAGGGGGGGAGGAGGAGGGGAGGAGGAGGAGGAGGGGAAGAGGAGGAGGAGGAGGAAGAGGAGGAGGAGGGGAAGGGGGGGAGGAGGGGAGGAGGAGGGCGGGGAAAGGAAGAGGAGGAGGAGGAGGAGGAGGAGGGGAAGGGGGGGAGGAGGAAGAGGAGGTGGGGGAGGAAGACGAGGGGCAGGAGAAGGGGGGAGGAAAGGAAGAGGAGGTGGGGGAGGAAGAGGAGGGGAGGAGGAGGGGAAGGAGGAGGGGGGGGAGAGGAGGTGGGGGAGGAAGAGGAGGGGGAGGAGGGGAGGACCGATACAGTCCAGCAGTCAGTCTCATAGTCTGTTAAATGTTAAAATGGCCCCACAGCTTCCACCATATTTGTAGCTGTGAGTTGGTGGGAAGAGTGAAGATTTTCCAAGATGGCGATGGTAACACAGGTGGAGATGATGGACCAGAGTAATCGTATCGTTAACCATGTGACCATCGGACAGGAACCACACGTGTTCCCTGTCAGATACCAGTCTACGTGATGGACCAATCAGAGATCAGAAGCTTCTTCTACACCGGACACGTTACCGGTTCTTTCCCAGCAGTACTTCTGTAGAAGCTGCAGTTTTGCTTTCAGTTTTTATTACATTCTTAAATTCTTCAAACTCATTGATCTCAATATTTTCGATAGTGAAGTAAGTTGCTCTCCCAGAAACCTGTCCAGGTTTCCATTGGTCAAAAGCTGCTAACTCCACCCTTTTTATGTCCATGGTCCGACAACCAGACAGGACAAACCTGGTTGACCTTCTGAGTCAATAACCAACGTTGTGGAATTGAAAATTGCGAGTGAGGATGTTGGTTCCGTGGTTCAGGTCTCTGCGGGTCCAGATCTGTGTGGGATCGGGTCTGGACGGCTCCAGGTTCATATTTTCATCCTCTGTTTTAGGAAAAATGTAAATGAATCATATCAAACTTCGATCAGAGAGATTCAGTCTCCACTGAACCAAAGAACAAGAACAAATTCTCACACCAGATGTTTCCAGATGTTTCTCTCTGCCTTTATGCTCTTGAGCCAGACACATCTCTGCATCAAGTGTAAACACGTCACAGTCACAGGACACGGACCAATGAGAGCTTAGAGTCTGCTTTCAATTATCCAGAAAACACGCACACACACAGAACTAGTGAGTTCCTAACCAGTTTCTGTGAATGTGTGTGTAAGTGGGTAAATGTTTGTTCATATACAAGTGAGCACAACTGTGTGTGTGTGTGTGTGTGTGTGTGTGTGTGTGTGTGTTACAGTTACTGGCAGTTCGTTCTTTATTTTTCCAAGGAAAGTAAAAAACCTGCATGTGTTAAGTTCAGCTGTTTATTGATTGTCCTGAGCAGCGCTGTGAGGAATGTTTCCACCATTTCCTCCAGTGCGTCCCACAGGTGTAGGCACCTTTGGTTGTCGTGGTTACAGAACATAAACTGCTACTGTCACGTGGGAATCACACCTTTCTCTATAAACTCCGTCAACCACAGAGGTCACAGACCCGCTTACAAACGACCTTTGACCTTTTTAGAGGTCATACATTCTGTAGAGACCAGGACTTCCTTGTCTCTTCAAAAGGTACTTCCTGATGTGGTTCCTAGAACTCACCTGTGACTCATGTTCTGCAGGTAAACGCCCACACGGCGCCACAGGTAGGCGTTTGTTATCAGGGATTATGGTAAAGAGGAGATGGCTCCGCCCCCTCCAGCCTACACCTTCATCATGTCGCATCATACCTGGAGGCCGCTAGTCATCTGACAGAATGTGGGTGTTGACAGACGTTCCTGATGTCAGAGCAGGATGCCTACGGGTCAGGGCGAGGTCCAAACTGAGTAAAAAGAAAAAACATCTTCATCGTCTTCAGACAGATTGTTCATGAGTCACAGTGACTGCAGGTTCATGTTCATCAGCATGCTGATTCTTTAACACTGAATGACCCAAGAAGCAAAAGGTGATCAGGAATGAAGGCAGGTGAGATGAAGTGATAAGGAAAAGGAAGAACAGGTTGAAGAGGAATGTTTTTGTGTTCTCAATTATATGTTTATATTTTTTATATGATAATGAGGAATGCAGTTAATAATTTTACTAATTAATAAGAGATTTGACATGGCGAAGGAAGCATCTGAAAAATAACAGACACTCACACGCTGAGACTGAACCCGAACTGTTGTCGTTGGTCCTCTGACCTGTTTTGTGGGCGTTTGTAGGCGAAGACGTCGGTGGACCCCTGGTGATGTGTCAGAGACCACCGTGGGTCCCCGAACCTTACTTTGAGATCAGTGGAGGTGGCTCCTGGTGGAAGTATTAATGCCTACACACTCATCTGATTCATCCAGGTGGGTCTGAACAGGCCACACTGTGACTGTGGATGTAAATCTGAATGTAAATCTGCCACTGACCCTCCTACCAACCCGTTTCCAAGGTAACAACCTTTTGCAGCAGCATAAGCTGCTAGAGGAGGCCAAAGGATCTCAACCAAAGAAAAAGGCCTTTGTGTTTGAGTCTAATCGCCACTTCTATAGATCCATCATCACAATAAGCTTACTGAAGCTAACAGCTGCTAACAGAAACTAACACACACACAGTCAGGTTGCACAAAATGAAGCAGAAATGCAACATGCAACAACAAATATTAACTTACAGTAAAAACCTAAACTGAACCCAGACGTTTGCGTTTATGTCTTTGGTGTTTGTCTAACTGCTAACATTAGCAGTGAGCGCATTCTGTTCTACAATAAATCCAAATGACTGGACGGAGTTCAAACATGGCCTGATGGTGATGGATCCACATGGGTTCTGGTCCCGTGGTCTCTTGGGCCACATGGTTCTGACCTCACACTGGGTCCCTCCTGGACCTGGTGCCTCAGCAGTTGTCATTTAAACTTTATGGGGACCTTCACACATTTCAGTGAAGCTGGTTCTGCGGATTAAACCTTACCAGCTGACCTTTGACCTCAGCAGGTGCTCTGACCCAGAGGTCACCAAGGGATGTTTGTTTGATGTTTGTGTGTTATGTGTTGTGTGTAGTTGTGGGTTTAGTGTGGATCAGGGTAGGGGTGGATGTTTGTGACTCACAGTCTCAACAGTGAGAAAAGAAATCATGGAAACACACTGAAGGTATCTGACCTTTACAACTGGATGACAACAATACGCACACAAACACACAAGCCTCATGACTGAACAGTGGGGTCAGTGTGACAGGAAGTCACAGAGGAACCAGCAAAGTCTGATGTGTTGATGTGACTCTGACTCCACAGTGTGAGTGACCAAAGGGCCCGGCCACCTCCAATAAGGCCCGCCCTTCTACAGCGAGACCCGTTCACAAACACAGAACAGAGGAAAGAGAATAAAACACACACAGTAGCAACAACAACAACCTGAAGTGTTTTATTATAACTGTAGTTAACACAACGCACACTTTGACCTTCCTTTAGGAACCTCCTGGTCTGCTCTCCGATCTCCGGTCTCCTGTCTCTTTTCTCCGGTCCAGTCAGGCCGTGATTGGCTGTTGCAACCATCAATCAAAAAGACATGGGGTCCAACGCTCGATGCAGCAGGCGATGAGCAGCCACATTACATAAACAAAGTACATGCGTAGATGAGGGAACGCCCTTCTGCATCTCGCCATCATCTGAGGGAGTGAACCACGCATGTCAGACTCAAAATTTAATGGGCAAAGATTTGTGGGCAAAATATGAGACTGTAATCAGACAATGTCAGACATTTTTAATTTCCATTTTATTGCAGATTAGTCGCTGTTCCTTGAATATAATACCAACGTTTGATTGTTTTATGTAAGAATCATTTAGAAAAACGATTTATTGAGCGAAGGGCTGTGTGATTCTTCTTCATGTGGAACATGAGGGGCGGGGCCTCGGTGCCCTCTATTGGCCAGCTCTCTGTCGAACAGAAAACAGAGAGAACACTGAACCTCTGACAGAATGACAGACAGCTCTCCCGCTTCACTCTTTATTAATCCTCATCATTTCTCCTCCACAAACCACCACATGGCCGCCGTGGTCACCGCTGCCCTCATCAACTGACAGACTCCGCCCTCATGATTGGACCTGATTGGTTCTGTCGGGGGAAACAGTCTGGGAATCTGGTCTGCTGAGGTCACATGTGTGGAAATAAAGCCCAGGCTCCTCTCTGACTAACAAGCTGTGGGATCCTGTGGTTTCTGTCCAGGACCAGAAACCACCAGACTGATGTGAGTGCTTGTTTTCCCATCAGTCCATTCTCCTCCCAGCTGACTGTTTAAAGGTCCATACGGTCTAAATGTTTCAAGGTTCGTTCAATCTTAAGGTCTGTACGGCCTAAAGGTGGACCTCCATGTGGTCTTTGACTCTGAATCAGGTCCAGGTTCTGGATTAATCTCAGAGGTCTCAGGCCTCAGAGAAAGTTTCACAGGCAGGATTCAGAATCTGAACCTTATTTTGATGGGACTTTGTGATGTCACACTGAAGCAGCCACTACCCTCAGAGTGTTTACCTGAAAATGCTCTATTTTTATTGGATTGTTCTTCCTGAGCTCCACCGAAAGGTCTGAGATAGAAAATATGGATCAGTGATGAAACTGATGAGTCTGAAATGATCCAGAATTAAATCTTCATCAGACGTTTCTCCTCTTCCTCAGTCAGAACATGTTTGACCTAAAGTGTCATAAAAACCACCAACAATGTGTGACAGCACGTTTCCTGTTTTCATTGTCTTCAGTTTTCTTCAGTGTGTGTGTGTGTGTGTGTGTGTCAGACGAAGACAAACAAAGAGACGAACATGTTTGGCCCGTTATATGTTTTCATAAATCAAACTCAAGCCGGAATGTAAACACAGAAACACACATAAACACCAATCTGATCCCAGCACCAAACAAAAGCTTCCTTATAAAAACTCAGATGAGAAACGCCAGTTACCGTGGAGACGAGGTCAGTCTGGATCAGTGAATATACAGACACGGAGAACGGACAGCAGCAGGTCTTCCTGCTCTGTTTCCCTCTAAATGGAGCATCATTTAAAAATGAACATCATGTTTTATTTCAGACTGAGACCATAAACTCATCAGGAAAACGTTTACAGAGAAGGAGGAGGGACATTTTCCCATAGACTTCAATATATAGCCCCCCGTGTCTCTCTCTCTCTCTCTCTCTCTCTCTCTCTTCCTGTCCAGGTCCAGTGGTCCCAGTGGTCCAAAGACCTGCAGCTTCCCTCAGCTTGGTGACTTCACGAGGCTCTGAAGGGTTAAATCTGCTCCACTGCTCTGTGACAGCTGAGTCTGACCTGAGTCATGTGACCGCAGCAGGTGGTCTACCTGCCAGACCTGGTCCTCGGTCTGAGATGATGATGCGGGACCTCAGGTTGACCTTCTGCAGATGTTGCTGCAGATGTTTATAATCGTTTCATCTGTGTTGGATTGATTTATCAGGGGCATCATAAATTCACACAAAAGCAACAATAAATCACATTTTTGGAAAACCGGAAAACAATAAAGTGAATAATTAAAGACATTTGTGATCTGATGAAGAAAAGAGGAAACGTTCTTAGGACATGTTTGCGTGTTGCTGCACAAACACACAATTGAGAACAGATGGGGGGTCACTGTGACCTTTGAACTCCTGTAATCAAGGAATCAGAATCTGACAAGTGTGTGTGTGTGTGTGTGTCCTGGTTTTTTGTCCCACTTTGACATGAACAGGAGGAAGAGGAGCAGCCTGCTTTTCTCTGTCAGCCATTTTCGCTTCTCCTTTCTCCGGGAGGTGTCAGCAGGGGAAGGAGGGTTGAGGAGCAGCCGTTAAACTCTGCCCCCCCAATCCTGTGGTTTGATATCCTGGACAGTCATTACTTCCTCCTTCATGATTCCTCTTCATTCACTCTGACACAAACAAGTTCCCCACCAATTCTGTGTACTTATTATCTAAACAGAGACTTCAGGAAGTAGTCTGATCCCTCCATTTGTTTATGGACCGATGGGGGGAAGCTGCAGAGAAAGTGAAGGGGTGTGGATACTTTCTGGAGGTCTATTTAAATAGACCTACTGTGCTGGCTTTGAGTAAACTGCCACCCAAAATACTCTGACTGTGTATTTGCTGGGACAGGCCAATTTTCCAAAGGGCCCTGAATGCACCATTCACCATTCACCATGGCAGTGTAGAACTGGGCTATGTGTATTACCTGGAAACATGTTCATGAACGTTGCTGTGTCTGCTAACATGAGCAGACGTTATTGTCGGTCCTCTGCAGGTCTCGGTCTGCAGGACGTCCTGTTCCTCATTACAGAGTTTGCAGATTTTCTGATTTCTCACTGATGGGACGAAGACCTGTCGTTGCCATTGAAATCGACTGCTCATGAACAGTCGCTGGGATGGCCCTGAGCAGGATGTGATCATTGAGCAAACAGCTCAGATTACATCAGAGGAACAGGCCAGGTTTCCCTCCCTTTGCCTTCCTCCATCACTCTCTTCTTCCTCTCTGCTGATGAACCAACATCCTCTGCAGGAGGACTCCATGTCCTCTCGCTCTCTGACTCACTTTTATGTTTTCATTGCTTCAATCTGAGTTTTACAGACTTGAGAAAGTCTCATCTTGACTCTTCACACAGTGATTCCTCAGTCCATCGACAGGTTTAAATATTTCTGTTCAAAAGGAACAACCTTAAAAATTAAACCTGAATTCCTCCTGAACAGCACAACAAATTAGCAGATTATTCACTTCAATAGACAATTGAATAAACAGGTATGTGTGATGATGTCAGAGCCTAACTTGTTATCTTAGCTATATTTCTCATAGATTAGTCTGATAATTTAGCCTGTTATCTCACCATCACCTCTGATTGATTGCTTCCAGTAAGCAAAATCCATCACTGAAGACAACCTATGACATCATGATGCCGTGTGATTTCATTTTCATGACATTTGAGAGTTTTCATGATTTTTTGTTGTTGATTTCATTATTAATTGATTTCTTTCAGATTTCAGTTAGACAGTTTTGAACATCTTGTGTGTGTGTGAGGTAACTGTCCTCCTGTGGTTCGTTCTGTTCCTTCGTTCTTTGTCATCTCTCTGTACCAGCTGTCTCTTTCCCGTCACTCGCACTTCTTCCTCTCCTTCCTCCTTCCTTCCCGTAAGTTTCCCTTTTTTTGTCCCCCACCACCACACCCACAGAACCCCTGACAAAAACACACACACACCATTCAAGAAGTGGCTTTGTGAATTTGGTCACTCCAGGAACTTCATGTTCCTCGAAATGATCATCACGTTTTATGTCTTATTTTCATAGATTTTATTCTGTTAACTGTTAATGTGTCTGCTGAGAACAAGTGACCATCTTATGCAGGTCTGGATTTTCAGGTTTGGATTTTTGGGTCTGGACATTGAGGTTTCCTTTCATCATTATAATTATTGATCCGTGATAAAAGACAACAAGAAGAATCAGGAAGAGTGTGTGTGATGAGTCAGTTTAGCGCTGTGTTCCCACAGCATGCTGGGATACGCCTGGATGTGCCGTCCAGCATGTTGCCCAACATCAAACCACGGATGAGTGGCAGCAGCGTAGCCGTGGGAAACATCCCTCGAAGGAGCAGCTGCAGTGTCTGACATGACCTCACGACCTGATGACTTCACATCGCTTCACCTTGCAGTGAGGAAGGTCCACGGGCTAACCTTGACCTTGACACCAGACCAGGTCCTGGTCTAAGGACCCGTTTTTGTCGGACTCGTTGCAGAGTTTCAGCCATATTATCGGCTGGAATGCCAACCATGAACCTCACAGCTGGGAGGAGACCCACGCCAGGACCGGGTCGGCGACCTGGACCTGACCAGATTTCAGTCCAGTTCTCTCTGATAATGGACTCGTTTTAAAACTGCAAAACCTGAACTGGATTTGTTTCTGTTTCCCTAAACTACCCCAACACACACACACACACACCCCATAGGGATTTAGTGATTTACAATAATTACACCAATTAAACTGTGAAAACTGACTGAAACAGAACATTTGTTTTCATAGCAGTGTGTGTCTGTCTCTGTGTGTGTGTTTGTGTAACAGATCTTCTTCTCTTATTATTAACTGCAGCTCACGGCTGACCTTTGACCCTTGTTCTGATAGTTCATCTGTTCATGCGATCCGTAAAAGGTTCATCCTCTGGAGTCAGGCACTGTAACCAAAACCTGCAGGTCCTCCACAGACCAGCAGAGTCCAGCAGGGAGTCCACCCCTTGGAGGTCCAACCAGAACTGTTCTGGTTTTTGAGGGGAGGATTCAGAGAACTCAGCTGTTTCCTGTTTTAGGACTACAGTCATGGAGCACTGGGGGCGTGGCCTCTTTGACTGACAAGAGAGCTCGTTCGCTTAGCTAGTTAAACAGCTAACTAGCAGGAAAAGAACTAGCCAAAGGTTCGAAATATACGTTCTGTATAAGAGAACCACACACACAGGGGCCCCTACTACGCAAACATGCGGAGAGGTTTCAGAGTGAAGGTGCCGCCATTGCTCAGCGCACCTGGAGGTGGACTGCCACCTCTCCATCCACCAATCCACACTCTGCATTTCGTTGCCCAGGCTGGGATGTGAATCAAGCCAAGTCCCAACCCACTGAGCCACTGCCGCCCCCGGTGTGGACCTTTAAAATCTCACCTGTCACAACATGCGGCTTAAATACTGAAACATGCAACTACAAACTAGAATTACAGGCCACAAACATCTTTTCATCATGAGCTGAGGGTAATCCTCTGTGGAGCAGCAATGTGAACATGAGGAGAGGCTTTGTGCTGACGGTATAAGATTCATCCTCTGGGGGAGGGTCATTTGGGCAGTAGCAGCTTTTGCTGACATTGAGGCAGAAACATGTGAAGCTGCCTGTTTCCTTTCAGCTGCTGCTGTTGTGGATGAATGACAGTCATTAGCTTCATGTCGAGGGGGCGACCCCCCCACATCACATTCCTCAGAGGGGGCTGTTTGTCTTCAGCAGCCCAACAAGCGTCGCCCAGACACATCAGCTGATAGCAGGGCTCCTCCAGGACGTGGGGGGAGTGGGGATCTTTATTTACTCCATCATGTTGTAGCCCCTCAGACTCCAGCCGGCCCCGTGGTGATCCGGATCAGACTTGGCCCTGGTGTTAGTCTGTGGGTGTAGACCATGTGACCACACCTGAACACTTACAATAACACACTGACACACAACACAACCACTACAAGACCCCAAATATATACAACAACTGCATTAACCTGTGTGTGTGCGCGTTTGTGGTCTCTGTGGACGTTGTTGTGAAACTGGACTAAAGTTGAATGAATCTCTGCTGTGAAACTACAATGAAATTATTCAGAGAATGCCAACTCGGCGGGGGTCACTGCCCAGATGTTGACATCAAAACACAAGAGACAGAAGTATTCACTGCAGCACAATTAACCTGACAAAACAAGCACACACACAGCAGTTTGTTTTATCCTCCTGAAGGTTTCAGGTGAGTCACAGAGGAAGAAGTAGAAACCTCGGAAATAACAGCTGCCTTGACAACAAAGACCACAGCAACAAGACCAGGACAGGTAAAGACCAGGTGAGGGCAGGACCAGGTGAGGACAGGACCAGATGAGGACAGGACCAGGTGAGGACAGGTCCAGGTGAGGACAGGACCAGATGAGGACAGGTCCAGGTGAGGACAGGTCCAGGTGAGGACCAGGTGAGGACCAGGTGAGGACAGGTCCAGGTGAAGACAGGTCCAGGTGAGGACAGGACCAGGTGAGGACAGGACCAGGTGAGGACAGGTCCAGGTAAGGACAGGACCAGATGAGGACAGGACCAGGTGAGGACCAGGTGAGGACCAGGTGAGGACCAGGTGAGGACAGGACCAGGTGAGGGCAGGACCAGGTGAAGACAGGTCCAGGTGAGGACCAGGTGAGGACAGGTCCAGGTGAAGACAGGTCCAGGTGAAGACAGGTCCAGGTGAGGACAGGTCCAGGTGAAGACAGGTCCAGGTGAGGACCAGGTGAGGACAGGTCCAGGTGAAGACAGGTCCAGGTGAAGACAGGTCCAGGTGAGGACCAGGTGAGGACAGGTCCAGGTGTCCTCTCTACACTGACCATGTTGCTAATGAAAGTTTAACTGGCTAAATGCTGTTTCTGTAAAATTTTTAAATGAACAGGAACACAGCCTTCAGGACCCTTCAGGACAGGACCTGGCTTTACCTGCACCAGAGGATTAAGGTGGCTGAGAGGTGGAGGAAGTGAGTGATGGAGGACGGACAGATGGAGACAGCTGGAAAAACCTGGTCTCTCCTCCCGACGCTTGACTCGCCACAAATCACCAACTATTTACACAGAGTCCAAAACAAACCAGAAAATAACTTCCCCCAAGTCCAAGTACAGGACAAACCTCCTCTTAAGTGTCCACAGCAGGAAAACAAAGAGCTGTGTTTACTGGACGGACAAACACAGACGGACGTGTCTCCTCGTTAAACAAAGACGGACCAGAATCTCAAGTCTGGAAACTTTCTCCTCTAAAAACTCAAATTGAAAACCTTCACATCTGGTTTTCTGTGAGTCCACAGACCTCTCATCAGACCAGGTCTTTGGTATTAGCACAGTTAGCTTACTGTAGCTTCTGTCTTTGAACCAGCCTTTGCTTTGCTTGCTCCTGCTGCAGGTCTTCTTCCTCCTGATGAGTCAGAGAGAAATTTGAACTACAGACACACAGACGTCAGAGGTCAGAGGTCAGGGGTCATCTAATCTGAAACACGTTTCACTCATGTTCCATTTCAACAGGTGGCTGAACTCAGGTGAGGACATCCCATCAGGACCAGACTGGTCCAGTGCAGCCATAAAACCTGTGGTTGCTCGGCAACAGAGGACACAGAGAATAGAGACACCAATCAGCTGGTCCTGAAGAGGAGGAGACTTTTTAAAAATGGGAAACAAAGACAGAAAGACTGAGTGTGTCTTGAAAGTGTTCAAAGGATCTGTCAGACTCTGTTTTTGTTGTCTTGTACACTTCCTGCTTTATTTTGAAAATCTTGTGTTCCATGTTGTTGTTTGCAAATTACTTCCCCTCTTTGTTCTTTTTCCCGCTATGAGTTGACTCCTAATTTGTTTCACCTGTGTTGGTTCCTGTGTATTTAAACCCCGCCCCATTCCCCGTGTTACCTCCCGTGTGCTCGGCTCTCTCACGTTCCCAGTCGTTTGCTCCCAGTGTATGACCGGACTGTTTTTGGATGTTTGATTCTCCTGCCGACTCTTTGCCTGTTTTGTCTGCCTGGTCCTGCCGGCCTGTTTGTGTATGACCCCTGCCTCCGTTTGGATTAAAAGCTCTTGCCCTACTGGACTCACTACCTCTGCCTCGCTTCCCCTTTTTGCACCTGGGTTCACTCTCATCAGCTCTGACAGGATCAGTCCCTCACTGCTAAAATGGATCTTTCATGAGAAACAAAAATGGCTGCACTTGGTTATGAAATGTTGCTTATGTAAGATGGCGTGGAGACAATGCATGGTGTGTGTGTGTGTGTGTGTGTGTGTGTGTGTGTGTGTGTGTGTGTGTGTGTGTGTGAAAAGAGGAAGTGTGTTCAGCTCCTGTAGGGCCCACATGCTTCCTGTGGCCGTCCACGCTGTGGGGGAGGAGGGGGAGGCCTGTGAACGTCTGTGGTTCCCATCATCCTCAGCTCCTATCAGCTCCAGCAGTGCCCCCCCCCCCCCCAAGCAGGTCTGGCTGTTACACCAGCGTGCAGCCGCGGCCCACCGCAGCTTAAATAACAGCGGCAGCTCTGATCTGAGGTCAGATCTAATCTGTGAGTACATCTGCTCACATCAGCTCACCGTCTGCGACCGGCTGCAGGTTATAAATACCCGCCCTGACTCTGGGCGCCGTGGCGGTTGGCCGTTACTCGTTGGGAAAGGCTTTACCACTTACAGCATCTTCCTCTGTGTGGAGCAGAAGAAGACATTGTTGGTCAACACACTGAAGGCTCCACACCTGTGTTAGCTCCACCCTCCACTCATATTTCCTCCTTCTTTGCTGACCTGTCGGCCATTTTTGTTTTGGTGGCAGATCATGTGACCTCAGTTAAAAGGTTACTGCTCCTCTGTGGCAGGAACAAATTTCACAGGTCATTCCTGCATGATCTGCTCTGCAGGTCTGTTCTCTGTTGGATCCAGCTAAACTAAACTAATCATAGTTACATTTTGGTTGTCGGGGTTAGAGGTCAGGGTCAGGGTGAGGTTACCCCTGTCAGACATGTACATGTAAATGAAAAAAATGCAAATTTATGAATTATATTCATTTTTGGAACAAGTCTATGTGATGACACATATGCACACACACACTTCCCCTGATGTCAGCCTGACTTAAGAGTATTATTATTTTTAGTAGTCAAGATAATAATAATGTGAACAGGATATTATTTTAATAGGAAAAAGTTCCTCATCCAGATGTTTGATCTGTTAACGCATGTGCGTGTGTGTGTGTGTGTCATATATGACGTGTTCCATCCTCAACACACACAGTAACAGTCTGAATATCTTCATACCACACACACACGCACAAATATTTTAGTCTGTTGTTTGTCATGTGTTCAGTCTTGTCTGAACTGATTCAGTGGTTGGTCAGGAATGTGTGTGTGTGTGTGTGTGTGTGTGTGTGTGTGTATCTAACAGTTCCAGCTGTTTCCTGCAGGAATTAACGGACTCAGCTGATCAGTTCCAATCAGCTTTATCAATGAGACTTTTATCAACAACTGAGAGAAATGACTCCTCCTCCGAATCTTCACCCTCCTCTTCCTCATCATTCCTGTCTTCTTGTTCTCTCTTTACTCCCCTCAGTTTTTCTGGTCTACTTCTCTTTTAGCACAGATGAGGAAGAGGAGGAAGAGGAGGAGGAAAAGGAAGAGGAAGAGGAGGAGGGCTTGGGGTGTGTTGGATAAGTCTGATTTACTGGATCCAAAGAAAAGAAACTTGAGCGTTGTTCTCTGCTGAGAAAGAAATTCTTGTATCACAGCTTCAGTGAGGGGTTGGCTGATCCCGATCCTGATCCTGATTTTCTCCTGGTCCTGTCTCCTGCGGACAGCAGGTGAACTCGGTCCAGATCTGGAGGGTCTCCTGGTTCCTGCAGACAGAAGAAATGCATGCGAACAAAGCACCAGTTTCATCTCGAGACCTTCAGCCAGCAGGAGGAACCGCAGAGCTATTCCGCCCCGAGTCCTGACTCACAGGCTGCAGACAATGCCCAGGGCGTCACTAGTTCAGCACAGATACAACTGTCGACATGATGAAGATCATCATGTTGCCTAGCAACAACAGGTAGCTGCTCTCCACAGTAACGTGGCACCTTCAGGTCATGACAGTTGAACTGAAACACGACAGTCACACATTACAATGACATCAGGATGATGTCATGATGATGCAGGTTTCAGCTGCAGAGTGTTTGTGAGTGAAAGAGAGCTGATGGGGTCAAAGGTCACCAAATCATTCACCTGATTCAGAGTCAGACTTTACCCCTGACTGTTTACACACACACACACACACACACACACAAAGAATGAAAATGATTGCAGACGTCCGTTTCTTCACTTTGGGATAATTTTCCTGCCAACAACAATATGAAGACTTTTATTTTGAACACTTGAGGTCAAACTGTGACTCAGCAGTTTCATTTCAGTTTATCAGTGAATAGAATTTAAATCATTAAATTATTCATTTTAATGCACAAATATTGACTTCCTTCTGATGTGGTCCTGAGCAGGTTCAGACCTGGTCCAGTTCAGACTGAGGGGTGTCACCAGGTCTGAGCCCTCAGAGATGCTGAAAGCTGATTGGCTGGCTGGTTTGTGCAGAACAGGATGGGAGGAGCCATACATGGTTTGTAGGCACCCATACCTGCGCTATGACTGACGTGTCTAGAAGTTGACAGCTCCCGCTCCATTTCCTGGTTTCTCTGTATGATGCATGTGTGGTGGTCAGAGACTGACTCTGGGTCTGGATCTGAGCTGCTCAGCCCCAAAGACACAACTAATCTTTGTGTTTTTTGTTTCTATCGGGACATTTTTATGAGCATGTTTCTGGCTGCTGATACAACCGCTGGACGGGAGACGCGTTTCCATGTGAGCACACAGCTCATCCCTCCATTGGCTCACACAGTATCACCGTGACAATGGCTAAGTCGCTAACACCAGCTCCTCCTGCTCCAGACTCACCACTAATCTGACTCATGACTCAACTCTGAGGCCAACACACAACAACACACACCTCCCAGACACAGATAACACTCTGTGGTGTTTCCTAAAGCCTCCTGGACAATCAGGAGTCTTATGTGGCCGTGGCGTTGTGCCGTCCACCAGGCTACCGATGCTAACCGCCTTAAAGCTGCGGCTTTGTCAACCCGAAGTTGGGACGCTCGCAGAAAGCCAGACGAGGCTTTTGTGGCATGTGAAGCAACTGCTGGTTTGTTTAGAGCTTTCCTGTCATTTCTCCACTGGAACAACAAACATTATTCTATCAGCTCGTAGGTTTGAGTCCTGAAGCGTCTCACTCAGAACAATGAGGCTGCTGCTCGCCGAGCTGTCACACAACATTTCAGCCTCAGCAGCTCCCAGGAATTTCTCAGAGGCCGCTTTGGCCCAAGGCTCCTTCATTTTGGTTTCCTGTAACAAGAATACTGGATAAATGTACACACTAACACAAAGACACACACACACACAGTCTGGAGCCACCAGGCTGCCACAAAGTCAAACAGGCTGGATGGATTTAGCCTAGCCTAGCATAGCATTGTATTGAGCAGTAGTGTAGCTTAGCTCAGCCTAGCCTAGCCTAGCCTGGCATCACATCTTGCTCCTGGTCCTTTCAGGTGTCACAGCTGTGGAAGATGGCATCATTTCATGGATTCTTCAGGTTAAGCTTCTGTCACTGATGTCATCACCATTTTCTCTGGAAAATAAACCAAGCTGACCAATCAGGTCGCAACTTCCTTCTTTACCTGTATTTCAAAGTAAAGGCAATTTGCAGTAGACTGTGTTTAGACTTTTTCTAATTTGTAATTGCTTGTTTTTGCTGATATTTGAATACACAACATAACACAGTTGTGTTTGAACTGAATGATCATAAATATGTTTCCATTGATTCCTCTGTTGGTCCAGTCTGGACCAGGACCTGTGACTCAGTTCAGCCTTTAGTCCAGAGTCTTTATCTATAGCAGTTATTTTACGCTGTGTGTGTGTGTGTGTGTTGAGGTAACAGTATCCTTATGTAAGGCAGATAACAGCTACGTAACCAGACAGTGAGAAGCTTCAGTTACAGCGTCTTCCTGCTCGTCTTGTCGTGGAGTTGTGGTTTCCTGCTCTGTGTCTGCAGGCGCTGATAACATCTCCACTCACCGCTGATAGATAAAGCCTATGGAAGAATCAGGTCTGAGGCTGGCCTGAAGCTGGTCTGAAGCTGGTCTGAGGCCAATCTGAAGTTGGTGTGAAGCTGGTCTGAGGCCAGCCTGAGGCCAGTCTGGAGCCGGGCTGGAGCCGGGCTGGAGCCGGTCTGAAGCCGTACTGAAGCCGGGCTGGAGCCGGTCTGAAGCCGTACTGAAGCCGGTCTGGAGCCGTACTGAAGCCGGTCTGAAGCCGGTCTGGAGCCGATCTGGAGCCGGTCAGGAGCCGATCTGGAGCCGGTCTGGAGCCAGTCTGGAGCTGGTCTGGAGCCGATCTGGGGCCGGTCTGGAGCCAATCTGGTGCCGGTCTGGAGCCGGTCTGGGCCGATCTGGAGCTGGGCCTCAGCCGGTCTGGAGCCGATCTGGAGCCGATCTGGGGCCGATCTGGAGCTTGGCCTCAGCCGGTCTGGAGCCGATCTGGAGCCGGTCTGGTGCCGGTCTGGAGCCGGTCTGGGCCGATCTGGAGCTGGGCCTCAGCCGGTCTGGAGCCGATCTGGAGCCGATCTGGGGCCGGTCTGGAGCCAATCTGGTGCCGGTCTGGAGCCGGTCTGGGCCGATCTGGAGCTGGGCCTCAGCCGGTCTGGAGCCGATCTGGAGCCGGTCTGGAGCTGGTCTGGAGCTGGGCCTCAGCCGGTCTGGAGCCAATCTGGAGCCGGTCTGGAGCCGGTCTGGAGCTGGTCTGGAGCTGGGCCTCAGCCGGTCTGGAGCCGATCTGGAGCCGGTCTGGAGCTGGTCTGGAGCCAATCTGGAGCCGGTCTGGAGCCGGTCTGGAGCTGGTCTGGAGCTGGGCCTCCATCAGCTTTAAAACACTTAATATCACTCTATGATGAGAAATGTTTCAGAGGCAACACAGCGTGAGTCAGTTTGTGTGTCCAGTTCAGTTGGCCTTCAGTCTCTGTGGATCTGCTGAGGATCAGTATCAGACCTGTCAGGTTCTGACTGCTAAATGGGCCTGGACCTGGACCTGGATCTGGACCTGAACCTGATCTGGATCTGGACTCGGGTTCTGGTACCCCTCATTGGTTCTTAAAGGTGAAACAACTGGACTCTGTGATCTTTGACCTTTGTTCTGTGGTAAACTTCCACCTCAGACGTGTGAATCTGACGAGCAGAGAGTATTTTTCTTGGTTAGATTTCAGCTTGTTTTATGAACACAGTTAATGATTGAACGGTGGAGCGGATCCAGGCCGCCTCAGCCGTCCAGAAACGTCCACGCTCCATTTCCCATGTTCCCGCTCTCCCATCGGCAGCTCACGTTACCGCCTCGCTTTCCTTCAGCTGTGTTAGCGGTTCGCTTCCATCAACACCAGGGGAGAATGAAGGCAACTGCGCCTTTCAACAGGCCCTGAGAACAAATGCTATCAGGTATTTACTCATGAAGCGATGCCTGACCAGGCTCCGCCCACTGCCCAACAAACAGGAGTCAGGCTGACAGTGAGATGGATCAGAGCTGGATCAGAACATGACAATGAGTGAAATCATCTGCTGACGTCATGACACTTTCATGCAGTCAGACATTCACCACAAACCTCAGGAACCAAATCCTGTCAAGACCTCAGGGCAGGGGGCGGGGCTAAACCTCAGACCCCACCTCTGAAGATGAACTGTTGCATTTCAAAGATGCTTCCTTTGTGTATCTCCATATCCCAAGATTTATTGCACCGGTAAAACTGGCCAAACCAGAACCAGAAAACTTCAGGTGTTGGTCGAAGTGAAGCACAACTTGTGATGTAACAGAAAGAGAAACAGAAAAAGAACCCTGCAGACCAGCTCCTCAAGAACTGGACCGCTACAAAATGAGAAAGACAAGGAAACATTCAGAATGTGTTTGAACTGATCAGACAGAATCAGATGAGTCTGAGTGAAGAGATGAAAATCTGTTTCTGGCTCTTCAGTGTTAAATCCTGAATGAAGCTGATGTTGGTTTGATGTTTGACCTGCAGGTTAGCAGCCGTCAGTCGGTTCCCTCGGACGCAGAAAACTCTGATCAGCTGTCTTGATCAGATCAGATTCAGATTTATTTATTTGTATAGCGCCAAATCATAACAAAGTTACATCAAGGCACTTTACATATAGAGCAGCACTTTACATATGAGTCTTGGAACTCATGTTGGATGAAATGCGTTATGGGTAGTAGTATTTCATGCACGGGAGGGGGTGGCTAGCAAAAATAAAAATACTGTAAGCTGGGAGAGCTGTCAAAGCTGTAACATGTATCAAACCAATCAAATCACACCTTACGAAAAAGTTACGCGCATACGAGAGAGCTAGAGTGCGTGTGTGACCGACAGACCGACATTCCTAAGCCCCCCCTCGTGCTTCTGGAGCCGTTACTGATTTCATGTTCTCATATAGCCGACATACAGCCTGATGGTTAGCGTTCTCCTTTAGCTATTTGGGTTTCACCTTGTTGTCCTGCGGATGTTGCAGAGGTCAGAGGTCAAAGGTCACGCAGTGGTGTTCCCAGGCCTTGAGGCGCAGGTTGATCAGTAACCGGTGGTTTAAAGTCTGCTCTGATAAATCCTGCTCAGGGACTCAGACCGGACTTTACCCCGTTATATAAAGACGGTGATCAGTAAACAGCTCAATGCTCAATTCTTTTCTTATGTAAGCAGCAGACCCAGTTCTGGTCCCTGATAGACCTGAACCTCACCAGAGACCAGATCCTCCAGGATCACTCATCAAATTGGACTGGTCCTCCATCCTGCTCTAAACTGACTGCTGCCAATGAGCAACAGGAGCATCTTCGGGTCAACCTGAGCTCCTGAACGTCAGATAGTCCTCAGTGTCCTCAGTGAGCTGATATGGTTTTTTCATTGTTAGTAGCCAATATTTGGAATTGATATTCATTTGCAGTAAAAGGGAACATATTGGCATCAAAATTTTGAATAATACAAATTCCAACACGTAACTTTATTTAAATGCCTCTAAGCATATGTTTATTGAGCAGTTTATCATATTTGCACCATGTTAAAGGTTTTTTTCTTAGACAATCTTTGTTTTAAATTTCTAACACAAAGGGCAGGGAGCTCCCGACTCAGCAGTCTGTCTTATAAATTTAAATGAAAACTTAAACAAATAAATAGCTCCCTAAAGTTTTCCAAAATTTCAATATAACAAATGCCGAAGACACCTTGACACCTGGAAAACAAACTTTTTTGGCATCCTGCGCCACTGAGCAATATCCATAGGAATGAATGGCCCCGCCTCCGACGCCATGTCCAGTTCTCTTTTATACATCCATGTTCGAAACATATCTGCTCTCCGGACCGTCTCCATTCAGCAAAAATTTTCTCCTCACCACCGTGTGTGTGAGCACTGTGCTGTTAGCCGTGTGTAACCAATCAGATGGTGCTGTGGGTGGGCCAATGCTGGAGACAGAGGCGAGGCTGCATCAGAGCCAAATAACCCCGTTTTAAATTGATCTTGATTGGCCGTCGGATTATAAAAAAGGTCGACATGGGTCAAAATGCCAAATATCGGTGCTGATAATCGGTCGATCTCTAGTGTTGAATAAAGGATTCAGGTCCAGGTCCAGCTCCCCTGGTGGTCCCTCTGTGGTCTCCTCAGACGGTGGACTTTCTGTCGTGGCCTCAGCCGACCCAGAATTCTGAGCACTGACGATGGCGGCGACCTGTTTTCCTTTTTTTCAGTGACCACAGGGCAGAGCGACGCCGGCTGCTCCGCGCTGTATACATCAGACATAAATACAGCGCGCCGCCTTAAATAGAGCAGCCGTTCACTGTAAACAGCCGACGACACACAGACACTCTGACTGCAGACTTTTTATGCTGCTCATATTTTTACATGTTTGTAAGAGAAAACGCTGAATCAGCTGAAGCTAAATCTGCAGCGGTGACTGTGAATCTCCACCCACCAGCTCAGGTGACGGACGGGAGGGACAGAGAGCATCCTGGGAAATCGGTGTGAGCAGCCTCACTTTGATTCACCAAATTAAAACAAGTCGATCAACGGAGCAACAAAAAAAAACACAACTGTCGATTTGCTTTGTTTGTGTCGCACAAACCTTCTGCACGTGTTGTTTTGTGCAGGAAACACAAATTCATTTGAAGTGACTCATTTGACTCTTTGTTGACCTTCATAGCATGATGTCACTGTCAGCAGAGGTCAAAGGTCATTCCTTTATTTTAAAGGTCCATATTTCATTTTATTATAATCTCTTATTTTGATTATATAAGTTTGATTACTTATTTCTCCCCCCTGTCTCCCCCCTGTCTCCCTCCTGTCTCCCCCCTGTCTCCCTCCTGTCTTCCTCCTGTCTCTACCCTGCCTTCCTCCTGTCTCCCCCCTGTCTCCCTCCTGTCTTCCTCCTGTCTCTCCCCTGTCTCCCCCATCTCCCTCCTGTCTTCCTCCTGTCTCTCCCCTGTCTCCCTCCTGTCTTCCTCCTGTCTCTCCCCTGTCTCCCCCCTGTCTCCCTCCTGTCTTCCTCCTGTCTCCCCCCTGTCTCCCCCATCTCCCTCCTGTCTTCCTCCTGTCTCTCCCCTGTCTCCCTCCTGTCTCCCCCCTGTCTCTCCCCTGCCTTCCTCCTGTCTCTCCCCTGCCTTCCTCCTGTCTCCCCCCTGTCTCCCTCCTGTCTTCCTCCTGTCTCTCCCCTGTCTTCCTCCTGTCTTCCTCCTGTCTCTCCCCTGTCTTCCTCCTGTCTTCCTCCTGTCTCCCCCCTGTCTTCCTCCTGTCTCTACCCTGCCTTCCTCCTGTCTCCCCCCATCTCCCTCCTGTCTTCCTCCTGTCTCTCCCCTGTCTCCCTCCTGTCTCCCCCCTGTCTCTCCCCTGCCTTCCTCCTGTCTTCCTCCTGTCACCCCCCTGTCTTCCTCCTGTCTCCCCCCTGTCTCCCTCCTGTCTTCCTCCTGTCTCTACCCTGCCTTCCTCCTGTCTCCCCCTGTCTCCCTCCTGTCTCCCTCCTGTCTCCCCCCGTCTCCCTCCTGTCTCCCTCCTGCCCCCACCGTCTCCCTGTCTGTGTCTCCAAAGTGCTGACTGTGAGACAGGGAAACATCTGCCCACTTTCACTTCTGGTTTTCTTTGTGTGTGGGGAATCGAACTCACGGCATCGTGGTGACAATCTGCCAGTCAGCACAAACTGATGAGTAACTTTAATGTGACTGTTGGGGTCACTGCTGTTCATGAGCAGCTTCACACCCGGGCACCCATCAGCTGTTCACAGAGAGTTTAAAGATGGACGACCCCCCGTCACCACTTTCCATCTCCATGTTCATCATCAGCAGATTAACATATGCAAACATTTTTCATCAGTAGTGTGTGTCTGTGTGCGTGTGTGTGTTTGTGTTAGCACAGCAGCAACATGTAACATCAGGAAGTGAAGAATTTCTAAATAAAACTCAAAGTCCAGTGAACACGGAGTCGTGGCCATGTGACCTGGATCAGCTCCTCTTTTCTGATTGGCTGACTGATCTGTCATTTATGAAACGCCAGAGAGTGACGTTGGCGATCAACCTTTCAAAATAAAAGTTGTCTATAAAAGCAGAAGTAATTTTCTGTGTTTGTCTTTCAGTGTCGTCTGTGTGTTTATGCACCTCAGTGTTATTGTGTTATCGTTACAAACATCAGTTTGTGCTTCAGCCAGAGAAAACACCAAACTGCACACGATGAGTGGGGGGGGGTTCTGTTGTGTGTTGATTTCTGTTGTCATGGAAACCAGAGGCAGAGTTGGTTTCAGCTGATTCAGCAGATTTGAGGAGCCAGGAGAAAAACCCATCAATGTTTTTCAAGTTGTTTGTCCCTGCGCAAGATCAGCAAGTCAACGTGACGTCAGCCGAGTCGATGGCGAGCTTCTGCTGCTGCTTCATCGACCTGCAGAGCTTCCATCCTGATGAATACCAGAATCAGTGATTTAATCTTCGCCTCTTTGTTATATAAGAGCTAAATCACAGCTGAAAGCAGCCCCAGAGAGCTCGTATCTGTTCGGAGAGGTGGAGAGGAATGCTGACTCTGTGTTTCATGGCAAAACTCCCAGAAAGTTCCTCCGAGGACCGAAACAAAAACCTAACACACCTCCAGAGTCTGGCTGCGTCTCAGTGGGGGAGGGGGCCAGGCGAACTCTGTCTCTGCCCTGATTGGATGCTGTTCAATTGAGTCGTTCGCGTCTCCTTTGTTCTCCGTTCTCTGATAACATTCGTTAAGCTGCCTCGTCCTTCAGGGCCCTGAAGCCGCTGCCATCGGTCTGCTGTTGTTGCCTAGCAACACTGGTATTTTAGGTGTTTGTGACATTGAACTGAGCTAAAATGCAACACTGACATTAACAGACTGAGTCTTTGGACTTACCAGGCAGTGACACCTGTCCCATGATGCATCAGTGGATCTGATCACTCAGACCGGATCCAGAATGGTCAGGACCACAATGAAGGACCTGACAATGTCCACTGAGAAACACGCAAACAGACATTTCACACATGGAGCACAACCATGGACGTCCTGAGCCCTGATCCAGGTTCTGATCCTGGTCCTGTTCTCTGTATTGCTGTTGGACTCTGGTGACCTCCGTTCAGCAACAGAGTTTTGGACGTAGTTGGTTTATCTGAGCAGTTTCCCCCTCTGGCTGATAAAAGTCCGACTCCTTCACATGATGAACCGTCTGGTTTATTTCAGATGAGTTGGCGTCCAAAACCCTTCCTAGGAGCTGCTACAGGACTCAGGAGTCAGGAAGACTTTGGAGGAGTCAGGAGGAGTCTGGAGGATCCAAGAGGAGTCTGGAGGAGTCTGGAGGAGTCTGGAGGATCCAAGAGGATCCAAGAGGAGTCTGGAGGATCCAAGAGGATCCAAGAGGAGTCTGGAGGATCCAGGAGGATCCAGGAGGATCCAGGAGGAGTCTGGATGAGCCAGGAGGAGTCTGGAGGATCCAAGAGGAGTCTGGAGGAGTCTGGAGGATCCAGGAGGATCCAGGAGGAGTCTGGAGGATCCAGGAGGATCCAGGAGGATCCAAGAGGAGTCTGGAGGATCCAGGAGGATCCAGGAGGAGTCTGGATGTCTGAACCTCACCAAGGACTGAGTCCTGAGACCAGGTCTCTGCTGGACTGAGGATAAAAGTTTCTGACAGACTTTACTGGGGGGTACACACACACACAAACACACACACACACACACACACACACACACACTGGCGCTGTTCCACACTCTTTCATTATAGACACACACACACATAAATACACATATTTTTGTGAATGTAAGAAGAAGTGTACACACACATGTAATTAATTACCTGATACTCCCTTGGACATGTCACCCCACACACACATACACACATGCTCACACAGTTACCCCACGTGTGTGTTTGATTTGTGTGTTGGACACTGACAGTGGGAGAGCCGTGGGCGAGCGAGGCAGCCGTCCAGAGAGAGAGACAGTGATCCCACAGTGAGCTCCAAGTCAAACAGCCTCTGGTTTCACTGGAGCCTCAACACAAACCAGCTCCTCTATTTTTACTCAACAACTATTTTTAGTTCCCCTCGCGGCCGCACAACAACTGAGCTGAGTCAACACAACAACACACTCGGCGTCCGCATCCATGCCGGGCCGAGCCCCCGGTCTGCGGCCCGACGCCGGCAGCTGATGACAGGCCACAACGGCGCAGATCACTGGAATTCTGGGAGATTACCAGGCAGCAGGGGAGGGGCGTTTAAGATCTGTAAGTACTGTAATGACAGCCCATCAGCTCCTGGACCAGAACCAGGTCCAGGATTCAGAGGGGACTGGACCAGGACCCAACCATTTCCCAACCAAGGACTTATCAAAGGCCCAAATTTTGAATCCAGAGCTTTACTTTTGTTGACTTTTAAAATAAACATAAAGACCAGATCTCAGACCTGGTCTCACACCTCATCCCAAACCTGGATTGGGGGTTGTCAGGTTTTTCCTGCTGCTCACAAGGACTTTGCAGACCATCATGAGACCAGCTGGTCCTGCTGATCTTTATTCAGGACTGGAGCGTCAACCAAGATGAGGAGAGAAGAAGAAGAAGGAAGCTGAAATATGGCACACATAAACAGCAGGATCCAGGCTGTCCAACTGAGTCCAGGACCACGGTCTGCTCTCAGTTTCCATTCTGGATCTTCAGGTCTAAACCTGCAGGATTGGGTCTCTTCCTTCCCCCCCACCGAAACTGGTCTTGGGCTAAGACGGATGAAGGTATCAAGACATATCAGTCTGGATCAGTCTGGATCAGCCTGGATCAGCCCCAGACGGATAATGAGGGGAGTTGGTCGATCAATGCAACACTATCTCCTTACTCACACTCACACACACACACATTCCTCACATAACCCTGAGTGACAGCAAGTGGAGGCGGGAAAGCACAGTGTTTGTGTGTGTGTGTGGGTGGGTGAGTGAGCGAATGCGTGTGTACGTGTGTGTAAATACTACCTGGTTGGAGGTGGGCGGGGCTGACAGACAGGAGTGTGAACACAACATACTGCAAAGCGTTTACATTCCTCATACGCTGTTTGTGTCATGTTACTCACTGCTCGTCTTTCCTGTGAATCAGCAACACAACAGCACACAACAGAAAAACAATGCAAACACAAACCGGTTGGTCTGAACACTCTACACAGCGGCAGCCGTCTCTGTGCAGTGCACTCTGTTGAGTCGTCAGCTCAGGTGTGTGTGTGGAGGTCAAAGTTCAGCAGCAGGAATGTGGACCACCCTGTCATTCAAACTACTTGCTGTTGGCTCCAGCCAATCAGGACCTAGATACAGAGCGTCCTGTCATGTGACCAACCTGAACTGCAGCATCTTCACTCATGAAGACGATGTATCTGAGCGTTCCTGAAGGCCTGCACGGTCTAAAGGAAGACCTCCATCTGATCTCTGATTCCATATTCCACTCAGTCGTCAGAGAAACGCTCAGAGTCGGATTCAGAAAATGAACCTGGAACCAGCTGTCATGACTTCTGGATCTTTGTGATGTCACAACAAAGCAGTCACTACCCTCAAGCCCCGCCCACCTGGACCCACAATGAAACCACATGGTTTGTTTAACTGAAATCTGATCTGTTTTTACTGAATGAGACAGAAAACAGTCTTCCAATAAGAAGAGATTCTTACTGATGAACTGAATCACAAAATGGCTGCAGCAGGTTGTCCACCTGACAGGAAGTGATGTCACCAGGTCTGTCACCTGATCCAGACTCCACCCCTCAGCAGGTCTGATGGATTCACTGTGGTAATGACTGACTGTTGTCAGGTTGCCCACGGCGATGGGCGTTGGGCTGTCTGACACAGGAATCAGCACTAAATCAGTTCGACTGTGGATAAGCCTAAACACACTGAGGGGTATTTATGTGTAATGAGGAGGCAATTACACTTAACTTTACCCCCCCACACCCAGCCAATCCAGACTGAGGGCGGGGCCTTAATCCTCCAATTATTCACCTGTCTCCAATTAGATCTCACACACACACACACACACACACACTGACTCATGTTTCTTCCCTGACACTGAACCTGCTCAACCACCTAACAGGAAGGTCAGAGGTCAAACTTATCCACGTGACCAAAACCTGGATCTTATTCTTATTCTTATTCTGGTCTCAGGACTCATCAGCCTGGGCAGGACTGGACGGGACCAACATGGCTGTCCCTTCTCTGGGGGGCAGCTGTGGACCGGATTTGGCCCCTACGGGGCCCCGGGGCCCAGCTGGCCCTGTAACATGCTTCAGTCCGTGGACCACCGGTCCAGGCCTGTGGTGTTTTTACAGAACATTCCCTGTGGCTCCATAGGGAGGAGGGGGGGGGCAGAAATTCTGTGGTTAGTATGGGGCCGGACTCTATGGGGGGGGCTGGGCGGACGCCATGTTTGTGTGTTGGTACATTCCTGGTGTGTGTTTTCTTTCTCCTGCTCTGTCCACTCACTCTCTGTCTTCCTGGGGGGGCCAGGGGGGTGGGCACAGATATCTGTGGTTTGGTTGGCAGTGGGAACATGAAGGAGGGGGTCCCACTGGACAATCAGATCCACCATCAAAAACTTTGAAGCTGTGAGTGACGAGTGTGAAGAAAACTGATGTTTTGTTTTCTAATTCATTTTACCCCCCCAGTCACACACACACACGCTCCTCCCACCTCCTAAACCCCCCCTTGTTTTTCTAAAGAACCCTCCTCGCCAGAGCTGGAACAATAGTGAAGCTTTCCAAAGCCTCCCTGGCTTTAAACAATACCATCAATCACAGTGAGACACACACACACACAAAAACACACATGAATACACACAGACAGAATCTCACAGAAACACACACACACTCTCTGTCAGCTCATCATGTTAACCCTTCTCATGGTTGAGGGCGTTAAATGAGCAGAGAAGGTTTGAGCCTGTGAGTCAGAACCAACCAGGTCTGGACTTCATCCAAAACCAGTTTAGAGCGTTCTCCTGCAGTGTGTGTGTGGCCTGAATATACAGATAGTCCACCTCTACCTGTCAGGTGACTCTGGTCCTTCGCTGCATCTGTCTAGCTAATACTGCCCCCCCCCCCCCCCCCGCCAGACTGAAGGGTGAGGAAGGCTGGACTCTGCCCCCCCCAGACCCTCTGGGCCCCCACCTGCCCCGAACAAACAGAGAGGCTCTCTGCTGTGGTGGACTTTAACCATTGACTTAGAGGGGGGTTAATGAGAGCCCCTTCCCTGTGTAAACTCACTATGTGAACTCTGGACACCTCACCCTGCACACACACACATATACACATGTACATTTATGTGTTTCTCAGTTTGCTCTGGAAAGTCCCTGATCCTGGTCCAGAATTAAGGTCCTGCTGCCGTTGGATCCAGAACTAAGATCCAGACTTGGTGGCTAAAACTGATCCAGGAGCTAACCAGCTAGAAGTCAGCATAGATCTTCATCATCATCTTCACCTTCAACACTTTGACATAACCCCACCTCTGTCTCTGTCTCTGTGTCTGGACGTCCTGTGCCTGCCTCAGTTTAATGTGTACTAACGCTCATGGTGTTGGTTTGAGGCGGTTCGATGAGCAGCATGGCCCACAGGAGGAGGAACAGATGCGTTGCAGGGAACCGGGTCTCGGTCCAAATGTTGATGTTCACAGCTGCAGCGGAGCTGCTGATGCTGATCTGAGCAGGGGTGGAGCCTCAGAGGAGTGTTGCAGACTCCAGATCTCCAGACCTCTGGACCAAATCTGAACAGACATGTATGCACAGGATCAGGAGCCTGGATGCTGCCGGTCTTCAGACTCAGAGCATCAGGAACCATGTGAACTCTCTTTATGACATCATCAGCAGACCCCACCCACCTCTCTTCATGCTGGAGGACTTTAAACCACAGAAGAAGAGAAACAGTCTTTCTGTCTCCATTGCTCATGAGTTTGCTGACTCATGACCCTGATGCTGCAGTGACCTGTCAACCCAGTGCATGCTGGGATACTTTCGCTATGTGATACAGTCAAAAGTCAACTTCCTCTTTTGTGCAAAGAAATTTGGCAGCATCGCTTCACTTTTGTTCAGAGCTCCTCATCCTCCTTGGTGAATGGCAGAGGAGATCTGGCAGAGAAAAGGCTTTTGCTCCTGAACGCATCGTGAGGCGTTCAGAGTCTGAGCTGGTTTCCTCCCTGAAGGTCTCTGGAGGTTCTGAGGCTCCAGCTGTTCTTCCCACACTGTTCAGTCGATTCCTCCTCTGTCAGCGCCAATCTGAGCACTGGATGTTTTCCCGCCCCGGCCTCCCGCCAAAGGCCTTGCAGCAGTAGAAATGAGGCGTGCAGCGAGCCGAGCACTCTGGGAGCAGAACCGGAGCCAGCGGCTGGTCATAACGCTGTGAATTATTAACACTGGATATCAGAAACGCTCCGAGCAGCACAGTTATCAGATTCAGGCAGAGTTGCTCACATACTCAACACGAAGTCATCCGTTAACTGAGCGAGCTCTGGAGAAGGACCAAACCAACGAGCAGCTGCAGCTCCTTTACACCACCTGACAAGTAATGTAATGACGCCACACCACAACAGGAAATCTGTCTGATGAATGATTGATGTTCATCTCACTGTGATGTCATCCTAGTTGCAATGATCAGCTGATTTCTGTTCCCCGCCCTGTTGTAGCATTTTGATGTATTCGGGGTCAGTGTGAACCGGAGGAAGTTTAAAGTTTGGAACAGTTCTGAAACGGAGCCTCCAAACCAGCAGTCACAAGAGCAGTCACTTCCCTCAGCCACACCCACACGTCCCGGCCACATGGACATTACAGGAGTGTTTTACCTGCAGTCCGCTGCATTTCTGTTGGTTGGCTCAGAAAACAGCCCGTGGCTTGTTATTGGAGCTCCAGAGAGAACCCTGATAGACCCTGATAGGGTGGATCTCAACCTTTCAAAACAAAAGCCTGTAGAAGTGCAAATATAGACCTTTAACATAAAATGTGACCCTTTAAAGTGGTGTGTGTGTCTGTGTGTGCAGTTGTTCTAGCAGCCAGGTAAGGTGTGATGTCATTCGTGATGTCACCCCCTTCGTGACTGTGCGCGGCGTCAGGGTGACCTGGGCTCGGTGCTGATGGATGAGTCTCCTCTGCTGCCTGTGTTTGTCTTTGCTCTGCCATAAATGTGGAATGTGTTGTTTTATTGGAGAAGCTGCAGATGTTGAGCTCCGACTGTTTACATGCACAAAGTCTGACAGAAGAGTCTGACACTCGTATCAGGGAGACGTCGTGTGGGGGTGAAACCAAGCCTGAGGGGCTGTAAGTCGCCAGTAAACAGGAAGTAGTGTCTCAGCAAGATGGTTGATGTTCGTGTTGATCTGTAACAATCATCTCTTTTGTTTAAGGAAATATTTTGTGTTTTGTTGGCTGCACCAACAGCAGAAGCTCAACACAGACTCACTTCCTGTTCATTTCTCTGGTCAGGACATCCTGCCGTTAGGGTTCATCCTCTGGGGATCAAGACAGCCAGCAGGATTCATCCAAAACTCGTGTATGCGGATCTGAACAGAGGCAGAAGTTGACCCTGGTCTCTGAAGGTCTGGTCCTTGCAGACGATAATCAGGGCCAAAAGAGATGATGCAACACACACAGGCGTCACGGTGGTTCAGAGGAAAATAAAGTCTCTACATTGGGGACGTTGAGTGACAACAAACCTGAAGCTTGTCCATCAGAGGTTTGATGGTTTGATTTAATGATCCTGCTCACAGTTGGAGCTCTGCCTCCAACCATCAACCGAAAACAAAGAGCAGATGAAGTTTCAGGAACCAGGAGGCTGTGCAGCGGCAGCTCTGTTATCAGAGGGTGAGTCTCCAAATGAGGCACAGGTATGTCATGGTGGCGGCCACAGAGCGATGCAGCATCAAGGCGGGATCCTCCATCCAACAGGGCCAGATCGTAGCTGACGGCACTTTTACTATCACTCTCCTCCCGTCTGCCTCAGAAAAGACACCAAAACAAACAGCTCCCCCTGAGCCTCGTAGCTTCAGACCGAGCCAGTCGACGCCGTTTGAACAAGCAGATATTTCCCTCCCTCTGTTCCTCTGGCAGGAGGCCAGGACAGCATAAACTGCAAATAATTGTGGTACCAGAGAGGATTGAGTTCTGCTCGGTTACACACAAAGAAAATAATAAAAAATCTGGCTCTGTATCAGAGATCGTGTGATGTGTTTTCTCTTGTTTTCATTTCACAGTCGACTTTTGTTCGTGGAGAAAAAAGGGGGGTCTGAAAAACCTGTTTGTTAAAGAGCTGATCTGGTCTTCATGGGGGGGCTGGTCCAGAAGAACTGGACTCAGAGTCCTGATCCTGATCCCCTGCAGCTCCTGACATTCAGAGATTCGGCCACAGCAGCTGGAACTGTTCTATATGTCACAGAGTTTCCTTCTCTTCACTCTGATGATGTCATTATGATGTCATCAGTCCTAACTGAATAAATCTCTGAAATGTCAGTGCAGCCAGAGTTAGCATTAGCAAAACCGCTAACAGTATCTTAGCCAATCAAAGTTAGAAGCTAACAAACAGCATACAAGTAACTGTGTGTGGTTGTCTGTAACTGTGTAGTTGTGTATAGCAGTGTGTGCGGTGTGTCCATGTGACAGGACCTGATCAGGGTCTAAGGACTGGGGGATCCAGGCTGCTGGTCTTTGTGAGTCTGTATCAGAGAACAAACAGCTGCTCAGCCTTCAGTCAATGAAGGAGTCTGTTAATATTTAATAGAGTCAAACAGAGCAGATACAGACGCTGCACGTCCTCCCGCAGACACAGCCAGTGTGCGGGGGGGGGCAACGCCTCAGGTAGCACAGGTAGACCCAGGCCTGGTTTGTAGTGCAGAAGTCTCTGCTGTCAGTCGGACCAGGACTCCAGGAGTTCTGCTTTTTCATGAATCCTCCATGTTTTTCAGTTTTCTCTCTTTATGGTTTTTCCATTTAAAATGTCCACAAATGTCCAAATATTCAGAATCAACCTCAGCAGATAATATACTGAAATAAAACTCAGTGGACTGTGTGAGAGTATCATTAACACTGACGTTGGTCCTGGATCACATGGGGGGGGGGTTCTGGACCTGGATTTGGAGGAGAGCTTGAAAGCTGCTAACATGCTAATGTCTTTCATCCACAGGATGAGGCTGCAACCACAATCAGACTCATAGATCCTTGTCAAACCAGAACCAGAACCACCACAGAGGAAACTGAGGAGGAATATTCACATTTTATATTATTAGAATTCATATATTCACTTTGAAACGGATCCACCTCCAAATCCAGGACCAGCAGAACTCAACCAAGACCAGAGCTTGTTGGTCAGGGTTGTCATTTTTCTGTGTTTGTGTGTTTTGGTTTCTTGAGTTGACTGAAATCACACACACACACACACACACACACACCTGTAAATCATTAAACCAGCTCTGGCAAGGAAACATCTAAATCCAGCTCAGGTTTAATCAGGACTCACCTGTGATCAGGACCTTAAATAAAGAGACACAGAACCACCGCTGGCCTCTGATTGGCTGGCTAGTCCAGAGTCCGACTGTCACATGGTTCCTCTTAGCAGCTTTCAGCACCGTGGTGAGTTTGGGCCGGTGTTGGACTGGACCTCTGGACCTACCTTCCTACGGAGGAATGTGTGTTCACAAGCGGGGTCACACATCAGATCCTTCATAACTGGGTCCAGAATCTGTAAAGACCACATCCCACAGCGGTCTCGCTAGATCCACGTGCTGACATGGATCAGTTCCCTCTGTTCAGTCTAGGACCAGTTTTTTCCTGCAGTCCATTTTCATGCTAAGCTAGGCTAACAGATTTCTTCCACTATTTGTCCTCATGGTAAGCAAGGCTAACAGATTAGCAATGGGCCAGATGTTGGTCACCATGGTTACCACAAAAAGAGTCATGTCCTGGAAGAGCTTGGCTCTGCCCCCTCCCTTATGACCCCTGTATTTCAACCTGCTCTTTTCTTCTTCTATGAGTTCATAGCGGTTTTCTCGTTCCTGCGATCTTCACCTTCACCTCCGTCGCTGATCGTGTTCCTGTTCGATTCTGATGAATAGCGTCTGAAACACACAAATATCATGGAAAACGTTTGGCTCTGAGCTCAGGTGCACAGTGCCACTGCGCCTGTCTGTCTCTGTGACGGACTGGAGACCTGTCCAGGGTGACCCCACCCTTCGATGGATGAATGAAAACCTCAGTCTGAAGCTTTAATGCAACATTTAGCTGTGAATGACGGACCTGAAGGCTGCGACAGAGCAACACAAGACATACTGTGATGGAAAAAGACCTTTTATTGTGTTTTATTATCATAATATATATATTTATTCATATATTTTTTAGATATTTATACATGTTTATTTTACAACCAGACCAGACATTAAAGAGAGAATTAATATTATTTTGTTAGAATAAAAGTGCTTCATTTTTCCTCCATGACACAAATTGATGATTTATAAAGGGTATTTTTATAAATCTTTCTACAGGGCAGCTCAACAAGAGGTCAAAGGTCATCTCAGAGGAACAGAAGGCACTATGTCTGCTTATGTGTGTGTCTGTGTCAATGACATCACCAAGGGAAAAACATTGAAGGAGCAGTTGTATTGCATAGTAACACCAATTTCACATTTGTTTTTCTGAAGAAAAATAAATATGTGGACAGATCAACTGAAGCTGTTTTCTTGTTTCTGTTGAGATCAGTAACTGTAACACATTTAATGAAACAAGAGCTTTAACTGAACAAACAACATGAAACGGAACTGGTCTCCTGACAAACACCTGAGGGCCTGGAGAGTCCTGGCTTCCACCGGACGGTGACAGGATGACGCAGCTCCCGCATTTCATCATCATCATCATGAGTAGATGGAAACCTTGTGTTTCACCAGCACCAGCTTTTAGAGAAGTAAGAGTGAAGCCCCGCCCCCTGTGTGAGCGTGAACACGAACCTTTTTTGTGTTATAGTGCAAAGATCCAAACCTACAGGCAGACCCACAAGGTTTCCATCTGTCAGGACCAGATCAGTCTCACGTCTAAAGGAACAATTTGACTTTTTAAAACAAATCACATAGTTGAACTGCAGCATGTGATGAAAGTACAGATATTATTATTTCTATTATCATGTCACTACCTTGTGGACTCGTACCAGGGCGGGTCAGCAGCCCCAGATCCATTGATCAGTCTCTGCAGAAAAACACACATTCGTACAAACACCAGAATCTATATAAAAGCTGTATCCACTTTGCATTTCATAAATCTACAAAAAAAATCTAATTTATCAGGTGAACATATCCAGACGGTAACTTGTATAAAAAGAAAAATCATGCAGGTTGTGCACCAGCTCCACTTTAGCTGCTCTGATATGTGAGTGTGTGTCTGCGTCTCACAGTCTGTAAATAAGGCACAGAGACATCAGACCTCTGATCTACAGGGAACCAGCTTATTGGCTTTTACACTGAAGTTTAAAAAAGCACATGAACACTGCAAAATACAGGTCTGAGCAAGTCCCTCAATCTGAGACTAGGTCTGATCTCCTCTTCCCGGATCAAGTGAAAGACAGCCAGCCAATCAGGTGATTTCACCTGCAGGCAATCAAACCCAAAGAATCAGTTTGTGAGAGAGGACAGACCAGGTCTGGGGACTCTGTCAGTCTGCAGAGCTTCACTTGTTCCAGAGACAGTTCAGACAGATGTTTGTGCAGTGAACACATCAGCTGCCTCCCAGTCCAGATCCGTGTATAAATCCAGCAATGTACCAGTCGAACTCCAGTCCGGTCCCAGTCCAGCTCCAGTCGGGTTCAGTAGTCTCTCAGCTGCCCATGGGTTTGAAGGATCCGTCCGGCAGCTGTCTGAAGATGCCCCGTAACGTGTCCAGCTCCCGGGTCAGGTGCTCCACCTTCCGCCTCAGTCTGTCGTTGTCGGCTGTCAGCTCCACCACCTTCTGCTGCGTCTCCATGTTGCGCATCTTGGCCTTGTCGCGGCTCTTACGCACGGCGACGTTGTTGCGCTCGCGCCTCAGCCGGTACTCCGGGCTGTTCTTGTCGACGTGCTTCTTGGACTTCCCGCCTGAGCGCTGCTGCTCCAGCATTTTCAGGCTGCTCTGCTGCGGGTGCGGGTGTTGGTGCGGGTGTTGCTGCGGGTGCTGGTGCGGGCTGGGCACCGGGGTCGGCGGGGGAGTCGGGTGTCCCGGCTGGAGATGCATGGTGGTCTGCGCACAGTGCGCAATCTGGTACTGGAGGTGCGGCATCTGCTGCGGCTGCTGGGAATGCTGGGAATGCTGAGAGTACTGCTGGGAATGCGGGTGCGGGTGGTGGTAGGTGGGGGGCATGCCCGGGTCGTCGTCCCGGGGCTCCTGCTTGATGGCCACCGGCCGGATGCGCGGCTCGTACAGCGGCTCCAGCTTGGACTCCATGTAGTTGGACATGTAGTGCTGCTGGGGCCCCGGGCCGCAGGGGCCCGAGTCGAACTCCCCGCTCATGATCTTGAGCTTGTCCTGCCGGGAGCTGTGGTGAAACAGGTCGGCCAGGAAGTCGTCGTTGAAAGCCGCCGGGTCGATGTAAGCGCTCAAGTCGATGGAGGTTTCGTTGTCTCCGATCTCACCACCGAGGTCTGCCGGGTCTCTGTAGCCGGAGGGGAGGTGCTGGCCGTGGGTCAGGCTGCTCATCAGGGGTCGGGGCGCGACCTCGTAAAGGTTTGAGAGCTCCATGGAGAATCTAAACCCGGGCAGACATGGTGATGAGCTCCGGGAATCCAGTTTGGTGAAGTCCGGTCCTCAGGTGGGAGGGGGGGCACAGACCTGCAGACCTGCACTGGACGGACTGTGGATCGGGTTTTGGGTCTGAGTGTTTGAGAGCAGAGGGACCGAAGCGGACTGAGGCGGTCTGAGTCTCCAGCTCAGTGAAGTCTGAGCTGTCAAACTGTGGTTATATAGCAGGAGGGAGTGGGCGGGAACACACACACACACACACACACACACACACACACACACACACACACACAGGGTTTAGCTCGCTGTCACTGGAGGTTTTCGGATCCAAACTAGAATCTGATGTTCTTTCAGTACTTGTAAAAACCAAATTCAGGACCGAAGACAGTAAAGTTAATCCAGATCTCGATTAAATGAGTCTGTGAAGAATTCAGCAGAAACAGAACAACTTCGTATTTTTCAGGTTTCAGCCTAAATCCTGCAGATCATTCAGAAAACTGCTGCCACATCATGAAATGTTTTTAAATTTACCGTGAGAGCAAAAAGGAACAGGGACAGATCTGACAGACAGAGTCTGGAGGATCAGACTTGACCCGGAATGCTGCTTTTATGAAACCGGTCCTCACTTTAGGAATCAGCAACTACACAGACTGTCAGCTGCTGGCTCAGATCTGGATCAGGCTGCTGCAGAGGACCAAATATAATGTCACACACACACTCACGCGGGCCGGGGTCCCTGCAGAGTCCGGGGACGGGAAGGTTCGTGTCAGGGTGTGAGGGTTCATGTTAGACTGGATCAGACGGACTGGCGCGCCCTCTGTCGGCTGGACCTGATCCAGGGTCTGGTTCTGGTCCTTGGAGGTGGATTCTTTCTGGGCTCTTTATTTCAGTTTGATTTTATCTTTACACCAAAGTCTATCTCTCTCTGTTTGTCTGTCTATCTCTCATTCTGTCTCTCTGTCTTGCTCTCATTCTGTCTGTCTGTCTGTCTGTCTGTCTGTCTGTCTGTCTGTCTGTCTGTCTCTCTCTCTCTCTCTCTCTCTCGCTGTCTGTCTGTCTCTCTCATTCTGTCTCTCTGTCTTTCTGTCTGTCTGTCTCCCTCTCATTCTGTCTGTCTGTCTCTGTCTCTCTCTCTCTGTTTGTCTGTCTCTGTCTCTCTCTCTCTGTTTGTCTGTCTATCTCTCATTCTGTCTCTCTGTCTTGCTCTCATTCTGTCTGTCTGTCTGTCTGTCTGTCTGTCTGTCTCTCTCTCTCTCTCTCTCTCTCTCATTCTGTCTCTCTGTCTTTCTGTCTGTCTGTCTCTGTCTCTGTCTCTCTCTCCCTCTCTCTCTCTCTCTCTCTCTCTCTCTCTCTCTCTCTCTCTCTCTCTCTGTCAGTCTGTCTCTCTCATTCTGTCTGTCTTTCTGTCTGTCTGTCTGTCTGTCTCTCTCTCTCTCTCCCTCTCTCTCTCTGTCTGTCTGTCTGTCTCTCTCATTCTGTCTCTGTCTTTCTGTCTGTCTGTCTGTCTCCCTCTCATTCTGTCTGTCTGTCTCTCTCTCTGTTTGTCTGTCTATCTCTCTCTGTCTGTCTGTCTCTCTCTCGCTGTCTGTCTGTCTCTCTCTCTCTCTCTCTCTCTGTCTGTCTATCTCTCATTCTGTCTCTCTCTCTCTGTCCGTCCGTCCCTCTCTCTCTCTCTCTCTCTCTCTCTCTCTCTCTCTCTCTCCTTCCTGTACCAAAAACGATAGCAGCAGACTGAGGCCATGCTGCCTTCAGGACATGCTGTACGTTTCACCGTTAGCACAGTCAGAGCAGATGACTCATGTGAGGCATGTTGGACATGTTGACCTTTGACCTTTGACTTACTACAATTCATAAACTGTCCCATACTTCATTTGTCGACCTCCTTTATTGTCACTTAGAAGAAACAGGGGAGAGTGACACATTGTCACAGTCAATGTCACAGTGATGTCATCGTTTCCCTGTCAGTGAGCTGTAGTTCTAGTTGAACCACATTCCTCAGCAGCGTGGAGGAAACATCAACGCTGAGCCGCACCCACAGGCTGAAGGAAAACGACAAGAAGCCACTGCCACACACGGACAGATATGCGTCCACAGACAGGGCCATCTTCTCCGGGCACCTGGGTTAGGGGAAGAAGGGCAGACAGGAAGCAAGCCAGATGACATCACCATAGTGGACATCTTGACAAATTATAGTGCAACAATCAAATCAAATGAAATCAAATCAGATTTATTCATATAGCCCCAAATCATAACAAAGTTAAATCAAGGCACTTCACATACAGAGCAGGTCTGGACCAAACTCTTTAGAAAATGAATTAAAGAGACCCAACGGATCGTGCCCCCCCATGAGCAGGAAAAACTTCCTTTCACAGCTTATGACTGACTGACAACTGTACAGATCAGCGGGGGAGCCTAACCCCGGTGGACAGCAGGATCAGGCTCCCTGTCTCGCTGCACAACATTTAGGAGGAACAGCAGCCAGTTCAAGTTGTTGACTTGGATCCAAATCCCCCAGATCTCTGTCTAGTCCAGCATGTATGTGATGACCTGGACCAAAAAGTCTGGTCCAGATCCCAGGACTCAGCTTCAGAGGTCTGGAGGAGTCCAAAGAGACTGTAGATGGACCTGAAGCTGTTTAACGTGGTTGAGTCTTTCCATGTTCTGTTTTCTGTTTCTGATCAGTCGCTCTCTCTCTGAGGTCAGAGGTTAGAAGGGCATCTTAAATAGGCCGAAGTGACTGATTTGTCTTCATGAGTGGGAACTTGAGTTTGTCCCAGGAGGATGAAGCTCAGTGAAGTGCTGTTCCATCAAAAGGAAGAAAAACCGCTGCAGGAGCACTGAGCAATGGCAGCGCCTTCACTCTGATATGGATGTGGCTGTGTGTGTGTGCGTGTGTGCATGAATATAACCTCAGAGCGTAAACGTAATCTCGTTGTGTGTGCATTGACCTCAGTGTGTACACATCAACAATAAAGACTGTTCTTCTTCAAAAAGAGATTTCACCTAAAGTCTATCTTTATGGCTTCATTCATGAGAAGGACTGAAGAGTGACGAGCAGGTCTCCGGTGAGGAGCTGCTGGCTCCTTCATCCCCCAATTGAAGTCATTTAGTGATAAAAACTTCCTGTTTGATGAATGTGAATATGATGATTGTTGGTTTGAGTCTGAGGTCACGTCTTCCTGTGTCGTCACCAGCTGTAACATGCAGTGTCAGCTGATTGGTTCAAAGGTGATGACGCTGTGAACACAAACTGGGATCATCGATTGTGTTTCGAAGCCTCGTCATTAAGGTGACGTCACGCATTCACACTAACCTCACATTACATAAACAAAACTAGTAGCCGCCTCCTATTGGTCGGCTCAGACATCAATCATAGGGCGCATTGCATCACTCTGCCACACACTCACCTGTGATTGGTCGGCCGCGCGCTACGCTGCCGCCTCCGGGCCTCTGATTGGCTGAGCCTGGACATCGCCGTACATGGTAAAGGAGATTTCGCAATCGGCTCTTCTCCATGTTCCAAACAAAAACAGTCCGAGCTCCGACACGGAATTAAACTTCACTTTCCCCGAAACCTCCGTCCGAACCGGGTGGTCGAGTGTCCGCCGCCGAGTGAAGGTAAACCAGCTTTAACCGTTTCTGGGCTCCGAACGGTCCGAGTGCGGCGGAGAGCCAGTTAGCATCAAAAGCTAAGTAGCTGGCTAGCTGCCCGGCTGGACTGGTTGCGGCTCTGAGCTGAAAATGTGGTTTGTGTGTGTTCGGGGGTCAAACTGGACTCGGGTCTGAGTGGGTTCGGTCTGTAGAGGATCCGGTTCTGGACCCGACGCTGTGAATCGGCTGTTTGTGATTCCGACTGAAGGAAAAGTTGATAAGTGTTCGGATTAAAACTCCACCGACCGGTCTCGGTTCGGTGTTTGAGGCGTTTTAGGTTCATTCGGACCGTCTTAAGGTCAGCTGGACTCCGAGGTTTGCGTCCGGCCCACCATGACTCCGGAGTTCCCCAGTTTGGGCACAAAGAGTCGATGATGCAACAGCGGGCAACAGCCGGAGCTCCGCTGGTTCCACCCGGAGCCATTTTCCCTGCGCACCGCCGACCGGCTGCATGGCAACGCGCCGACCAATCGGAGCGGCGCTGTTAATTAGCGTGCGGAACTAGAAGCCAACCAATTAACCGGTGGGATGCTGCAGGGGGCGGGGCCTCCTGACTGACAGATCGGGGTCATCAGAGCATCTGCAGATGTGTAAGGAGCGATCAGGAGGGAAAGCTGGAGAGGCTGCCCCCCTTTTCACCACTTTCCCACTCAATGACGCTCTTTAATGAACAAACGAGGGTTGAGTCCCTGGACCAGTTTTCCCTCCCGATCTCAGCAGCTCAGGTCACACTTAAGCACACCTGAACTGTGACAACAATCTGATGGCCACCGACAGACAGAAAGCTGCCGGTGTAGTGAAATATATGCTTCTTACCTCATATATAAAGTTCATTAGTGAAGAGGTTTTGTCGTTTGCTGGTCTGAAGTTCATTGAAATGCGTTGATGAAAATTTGTGTCGTCAGAGTCAGAGCTGCTGTTAAACTTGATGAAATCAGGTGTTCCTATCTTCACCCGTTTTAGTTTAAACAGCAACAAAAATTTTTTTATTTCAGCTCTGAGAGAAAAGAGAAGCTTCTCATAGCAACATGTGACATCTCTAAAAACTCCTGACCAAACCTGCAGAGACCTTAATTAAGACATGATCATAGTCAGGATGGTCTCCATCACCTGAACGTCAAAACCTCATCATGTGAAAGAATAAAAGACGAAAAAAATTGGAGGTTAGCGTCACTTAACAGGACTAGACTTGGTCCCCTCCTTGACTGGAGTTCCAGTGGATCCAGAGACTGACGCAAGTCCGTATGAATGGAATCAGTTATCTAATCAATCAAAGCAATTCCAGCCAAAGTAAATTATCAAGTGAAGTCAGTGTCACATAGGACAAATCAGAGTGGCAGTTTAGGAGGTAAAAAGGGTGAGGATCAGCTGGAATGGAATTTTTTGACATCTGACAGTAAAGCAGTTGTCCGTCATCAAATCTCTACAGGTGTTTGATCATGAACCTGTTCCACTCTCGTCCTCAGGCTCCATCCAGGTGAAAGCCTTTTCTTCCTCTTCCTGTCCCCATTTCATCTCTACACCTGAGGAGACTCTGGTCAGAGATCAGCACCTGCAGGCAGCACATCCAAATGAGCCGGCCGTCGCAGCCGAAAATAACCTCAACTGACCACAACGGCGTGAGTGTCATCCAGAGCCAGGCCCACGCCGCCTCGTCCTCTTCTCTGCCGGCGGTCGTAGCCGGACTGCAGCAGGTCCCTCAGCTCATTCCCGCCAACTCTTCAGCAGGTGGCGGTAAGGCCCTTCCCCCCAGCAAGATGAAGAAGCCCCCAGCGGACAAGGACAGCGAGGAATACCGCCAGCGCCGCGAACGCAACAACCTGGCAGTGAAAAAGAGCCGGATGCGCAGCAAGCAGAAGGCGATGGACACGCAGCAACGTGTCAACGAGCTGAAGGAGGAGAACGAGCGGCTGGAGGCCAAGATCAAACTGCTGAGCAAAGAGCTGAGCGTGCTCAAAGACCTCTTCCTGGAACACGCCCACAACCTGGCCGACAACGTGCAGCCGCCAGCGGGCGCAGAGAGCTCCAGTCCTGCCCCTAACAACGCCTCCACCAATGGGCAGTGAGGCGGGGCCACAGGGATGTTTGGTCCCTGCATCTTCTCTGGAAACACGGCGCCACATCTTCTTCACTGCTTCTCTTTGGTTTATCAGTTATTTTCTCATATTTAACTCCCAACTATCCATTTATCAAAAGGTCCTTCAAGGCTCCTGGAAAATCTGGAAAAGTGTGACCAATAGCATCAGGAGCCAGGAAGTCGTATATTTTTTTTAATTTATTGATAAGTTTGAACTAAAAGGCCAAAAGTCTGATGATTGAACAGTAACTTTGAGTCTGTCCTGGAAAATATTGATCTGTGACTGAAGGTGACTGATCCAAACCTGCAGACAGGTCAAAGGTCACGTTGGGTTGAGATGTGACCTCCGATAAGAACCAGTGACACAGGTCCAGCGTCTTCCGAATGGCCAGAGAAGGATGCGACGTTGTGCCGCCTCCACTGCAGGATGAAGATGCAAACTCTTGAATCCCCTTTTTTTAGAATGTGTATTTTCTTCTGTGGAGTTTTTGAAAATTGTTGAGTAAACAAAAAAAGAACAAAAACCTAATGAGATAATTTCATACATTGTTCACTACTTTTTAATGTGTAAAGGCCAATTCTGTGTTTTAGTTTGTTCTTCTCACAGATTCAAGATTTTAACTGAATTTTTGATACTTTCTGATCCAGAAAATACAAAGCTGTAAATTCAAAACCAGCAGAATTGTCCTTTAATGTGTTTTATCGTCACTGTTCACATCCCTGAGAGGGATGTTTGATTTCACAGCCTGGGTCAGCATGTCATGTATGTGCCTGATGCTCATGCAGGTGAACTCACTTGAGCACAAGACTCCATGAATCTGGGAATAGGCATCCTGGAAAACCTGGAATACTCTATTTTATCCATCTGGCCCTTGGGCCTTTTGCTTTCCTTAAAGCTCTGATGCTAGGAGCTGCTGCCTGGAGTCATGGAGAGTCCTGGAAAAGTTTTTTTTTTTTATCAGGATTGAAGCTCCAGGCTGCCCAAATCACCTCAAGTCTTCTGCTTCAAGGGGCCACTTCTGGTTTGATTTCTCCTTAGCTGAGGGATTCATTTAAAAAAAAAGAAAATGTGTATATATATATATATTTTTTTTTTTTTTTTTTTTCCTTAATTAAGGAAAGGAGATTTTAGGGGTTCCTCCTGTTCTGCCATCCAGAGGAGCTTTGAGTTTTACCTTAGTTTGGTCACCGAGGGGTTTTAATTTAAGTTTACGGCTGAGAGCAATTAATCCTTTCAGGCGAAACTTATAGTGTTCTTATTTTAAGGAAATCTGAATTTAGACTTTATGGGAACATTTAAGGTGCTGGAACTGTCATCAGTCAGCCAATCAGATCCACAGATTCAGTTTCACTGCTGAGTCACTGTGACCTCACACATCCTTTAAGTGTCCATGTTAATGATGACATCACAGTGTTGTTTGACCACATGTGTAACAGACTGACCCAGGCTGAGGCCCCGCCCCCTCCTCTGCAGACAGATATGTCTGACCCAGACGCTTCAGATGAACCACAGCTTTGATTAAATCCAGTTTTAAACCAGGTTAGGTCGTTAGTTGTCTGCTAATGAGTTCTGAGCAGATCTGAACAGGCCTCTGCTGCAGCCCCCACCCTGTCAGCACGCTGTGAGGGGGCGGGGCCGTGGCTTTTATTATCAGGTGGTATAATTATGTGAGCTTTGTGGGGTCTGTCTTCACCTCTCTGCACGATTGTTGTCTCAAAGCGGGGGTACCACCACACCCCATCTGGTCCTGGTCCTGGATCTGGTCCTAGTCTTGTCAAGGAAATGTTTGGAGAGTTTGTGTTTTTCTGAGCCACAGCAGAAAACGGGCTTCAGTACACACACACTGTGTCACCCCTTGAGTCACGTCCTGCAGATTTGTTTCTGCATTGAGATGTTAATAACAATGTTATTAATTAATCATTATTGCAGTACGTAGTTATGAATGTGCGTCTTTGTTCAGACACAGTTTGATGTTTCTGCTCAGACATCGTGATAATCAGACTGTGTGTGTGTCGTTACCGTTGTGAGAGCGTTTCCTGCTCGCTGGGTGAATCTAGCTGAGCACTGCATTAATCTTTTTCACTTTTCTATCATTTGTTTTTCTACGTGTTTCTTCCAGCAGCATGTTTATGGAAAAATCTTTGCATGGGGGGCAGGGGGGTACTTCTGCACTCAGACTAAAAGAGTTTGGACACAGACTGACTTGTTGTGTTACATAGCCTGATGTGTGGTTTGGTCTGAATGTTGCTGGGCAGCATTTCTGTCACTAAGCATTTTTATATCACAGGAGCCGAGGACACGTCCTGTTCATTAAAGTTGACTATAAAAGTTCTACCATGTGTCTGATTTTCATATTAAATTAATAAAATTAAATAAAAAAAAATAAAATTAATAAAATTAAATAAAAAAAACAGAGATTCAGAAAACAGCATTGAAACAAAGATCTTTTTATTTCTCAAATTCTTTAAAACTCATATTCCGAAGATGAAAATGTGCAGGCAAGTTTTTTATCAAAAGAACCTGAAGCCTTTAAGGTTTTAAGGACTGATTGGTCTGAAGGTTGACCTCCATGTAATGTCTGATCCTAAACCACGTCCAGGTTCTATTTTAATCTCAAGTCTCAAAAGTCTCAGTCCACAGAGAAATCCTCACAGCCTGGAATCAGAGTCTGAACTTTAAAACCAGCTGTGAAGACTTTTTGGACTTTGTGATGTCACAACAAAACAGATACCTCCATCGACTACGGCCCTCAAGCCCCACCCACTTGGATCCTCCATCCAAGGGAGATGAGGGAGGAGATGTCCATCCTTCATGTGTCCGTTTGGTGCAGCCAAAGGTCTGTCCTCCCCCCCCCCCCTCTTGCCAGAGAGAGGGGAGGGGAGGAGACATGACAGTGTGGTACGGTTCGGGGGGGGGTGGCAAAACTCGACCAGAATGAATCAGGTTTCCACAGAGGCAGGCTCTGTGATTGGATGGCTCCTGAAATGCACCCTGGGAGAACCTGGAACTGTTTCAGATTCTAGAAACATTAACAAAAAAGTCTCAAGGATCCACAAGGAATCCTTGAGCCTCCTGACACCTTGAACCTGCTTAGTGACCCAGTAAATCCTCCCCGAGAACCCTTCAGAGACAAGTCCACATTAAGTCACCTCGGGGGACCTCATTCATCCCCATTAATCCCTGAAACCTCCACAGGCCCTGATCCAGGACCTTCTTGGGAATGGAGTTGGTTTCAAGGCTGAGGCTTTCAAGGTGAGATGAAGAGCAGACGTGGCAGGGTCGGCATGGTAACACCTGTAGTCTGAACAAACAGGAAACCACTGGATGATAAAAACTGAACCTCACTCCAGTGAACAGCAACAGAAGACCAACAGCCAATCAGATTCCACCTGCTGCTGCTGAAGCTCGATCGCCGAGAGAGAGAGTGGGTCTATCCTAGCATGATCCAGACCTTTGTGGTCTTCTGTGGGCGGACTCTGATCCACACACTGGTGATGAGATGATGGTCCTGAGGTCTGGAACGTGATCAGTTCCTGTGTCAATGATGTCATCATGATGTCACAGTTTCACTGTTATTCTGAAGGAAACTTTAAAAACAGAGAAATTCTTCGTGGCGTTCTTTGGGAATGATGATGAGGATGATGTTATTGATTTACAAGCAAGATCTTCAAACAGCTTCATCATCAAATGAGCAGCTCGACTGATCATCCTTGGAAACCAAACAAGACCAGAAGTGATGGGGGTGAATGATGCGTGAGGACATCACCATCACCTGAGGCCAATAAACTGAACGTGGACAGCATCTGTGTCAAAGGTTAAAGGTCACAGACAGACAGCATGTCCTCCACTCTGACACTGAGCCGTTCTCTCCTTGCAACTGTTCCATAATTAACCAAAAATAACTGAAGCATCAAGTCAGCATCCAAAAACAACCTGCTCACTCTCTCAGATCTGGAACATCAGCTTTATCTGAGAGAACGGCTGGGATCAGGCTGAGTTCTGCAGACAAGACCAGACTCGTCTGGTAATAAGGCCTCATTAAGCCTCGGAACCACATGAGTCCTCCAGATCCTCCTAAGACTGATGGACACAGACTCGTCATCGCTGCACGACGTCTCCCTTCCTGCTTCACTCTGTTTGAGGCAGCAAGGATGAAAGTGTCTCCACCTTCAGCTTAAAGTTTGGTCTTCTCCAGTCCGTCCAGAAGAGGCTGAAATTCAGAGGTCTTCATTCTTCTTTGACAAACCTGTAGAAACTTAATGTCTCCTCTGATTGGCTCCTGACTGAGCTGGCTGCCCTCCCCCGGTACCTGTGGAGGAGGAGGTCAATCTGAGGGCGAAGATTTCCAGGAGAACGAAGAAAAGCTGATGTTAATGTTCAGGATCATTAGTTTGTGTTCATGTGTGTGTATTTCACTTGTAACGTGTCAACGGTGAAGCAGCTGAACAGGGAAATGTTTGTGAACGGCAGGAAACAGAACCAGAGCTCTGATGTGGCGGCACCTCCTTCTGCAAACAGACGCATCAAGATAAGAAGTTTCTGTTGGCAGTCAGTCCAGGTCAAAGTTCACCTGAGACCAGCTAGGACCTTCACTGTTAAAGCCAAACTGTCAGACTGGAACAAAAAGAGGTGGGGTAAAACTAGAACAGTTTGGGCTGACCTAGAACCTAATGGTCTTGAAGACCTGTTGGTGTAGAGGTGGACCAGTAGACCTGGAACTGATTGGTCTCCACATTGGAGACGTTGGCCCTTCTGTGGAAACCAACCTCTTGGTCCTCACCTAGAAAATAGGTCTTGAATTCTAGATAAGTACCCCTCAGATAGGACCGATTGGATATTATCGAGGACCCATTGGTCTTTACCTGGAGTCCATTTGTGTTGACCCAGAACACGTCTGTCTGGACGTAGACCAACCTCTTCATGTGGAACTTGTTCTAGATCAGGAGCTCTAGAGCTGCCGTGGCTCCCTGTTGCTTTGAGATAAATAATGGCTATTTAATTTAAATCCATTTTATTGTGTTGTGTTTTTTTTTTCAACTAAATTGCCATGATTGTACAGATTGGGTGAGCTTGTAACATTGAACTAAAATGTTTTTTTCATATTTTGTCCATCAGAATCTTGATCCTTGTTTCTGTCTCCTGCTGCCGGTAACTGAATCATGGCTGGTAGTTTCTGAGGAATATAGAACTTAATTCTTTTATCTCATAAATGCACAAACTACAGTTCTTATAATGCAGCATAACTGTAAGAAACATAACTGTGTATCTTCATTATAGCGGTCAAAAAGGTTTCGTGGCTTCAGATGGGTTCTATTTGGTGGGAATCCAAATAAAAGTAGATGGCTCTTTTAATTCTGAAGGCTTCTCTACATGTTCTAAAGTTGTTGTCAGTGTTTATCTAGAACTGTTGTTCTAGAACAGGAACTGTTGGTCTTGAAACAGTTGACCCCAGAACCCATTGTTTTGTGTGTGTGTGTGTGTGTGTGTGTGTGTGTGTGTGTGTACAGCAATGCAGCTCTCTCTTCCCACGATGCTTTGCTCTCTCTTCCTTTCCAGATGGGAGACATGAAAACTTTTGAATCTTCAAACATAAAAATGAGCGATGACCTCGTTGTCAGTGGCCAAGTTACGTTTGTTTAAAATCACCTCCTCCGAGAAGCTGGAACGACACACACATCTGGAAAACATCTGGAGAACATTTGGAAAGAATGAGCTCCACTCACTTCCTCCTTCCCGTTCTTCACTGCATCTAAAGAACAACTTTCACTACAGGCCGTACACACACAACACAACACACACACAGTCACAGCTTCACTTCCTCTCAGAACATTACACTTTAACTGATCAAACCAGGAAATGTTTTAGTATCTGTAACCATGGCAACGGTCCAGTGTGTAAGTCTGTATGTGTATTTCTGAGTCAGTGTAAATTAGTCCTGGTGTCATAAGGATGGAGAGGAAGGTCAAAGGTCAGAAGTCATCACAGATCAGCTGGGTTTTCACCATCAGAGAAATCAGGTCTGATGCCATTCTGTCTGTCTGTCTATCTGTCCGTCCTGTCTCTCTGCCTCTCTGTCCCTCTGTCCGTCCGTCCTGTCTCTGTCCCTTTGTCCCTCTTTCTATCCCCCTGTCTGTCTGTCTGTCTGTCCATCCTGTCTCTCTGTCCCTCTGTCCGTCCGTCCTGTCTCTCTGCCTCTCTGTCTGTCTGTCTGTCCATCCTGTCTCTCTGTCCTTCTGTCTGTCCGTCCTGTCTCTCTGCCTCTCTGTCTGTCTGTCTGTCTGTCCATCCTGTCTGTCTGTTCCTCTGTCTGTCCGTCCTGTCTCTCTGCCTCTCTGTCTGTCTGTCTATCTGTCTGTCTGTCTGTCTCTCCATCCTGTCTCTCTGCCCCTCTGTCTGTCCGTCCTGTCTCTCTGCCTCTCTGTCTGTCTGTCTGTCTGTCCATCCTGTCTCTCTGTCCCTCTGTCTGTCCGTCCTGTCTCTCTGCCTCTGTCTGTCTGTCTGTCTGTCCGTCCTGTCTCTCTGTCCCTCTGTCTGTCCGTCCTGTCTCTCTGCCTCTCTGTCTGTCTGTCTGTCCATCCTGTCTCTCTGTCCCTCTGTCTGTCCGTCCTGTCTCTCTGCCTCTCTGTCTGTCTGTCTGTCTGTCCATCCTGTCTCTCTGTTCCTCTGTCTGTCCGTCCTGTCTCTCTGCCTCTCTGTCTGTCTATCTGTCTGTCTGTCTGTCTGTCTGTCCATCCTGTCTCTCTGCCCCTCTGTCTGTCCGTCCTGTCTCTCTGCCTCTCTGTCTGTCTGTCTGTCTGTCCATCCTGTCTGTCTGTTCCTCTGTCTGTCCGTCCTGTCTCTCTGCCTCTCTGTCTGTCTATCTGTCTGTCTGTCTGTCTGTCTGTCCATCCTGTCTCTCTGCCCCTCTGTCTGTCCGTCCTGTCTCTCTGCCTCTCTGTCTGTCTGTCTGTCTGTCCATCCTGTCTCTCTGTCCCTCTGTCTGTCCTGTCTCTCTGCCTCTCTGTCTGTCTGTCTGTCCATCTTGTCTCTCTGCCCCTCTGTCTGTCCGTCCTGTCTCTCTGCCTCTCTGTCTGTCTGTCTGTCCATCTTGTCTCTCTGCCCCTCTGTCTGTCCGTCCTGTCTCTCTGCCTCTCTGTCTGTCTGCCTCTCTCTCTCGATCTGGACCCCCCCCCCATACACACACACACACACACCTCCTCCAGAGCTGGGGGGTATAAAGACTACAGCTTTTAAACCAGAATATGCTGATAACTTCAGATCCTGGTTCAAAGTCAGATGGATCCTTCAGGACCAACATATCCCATAATTCACTGCGTCAGTAACTGTTTCCTCTGTGTGTGTTACTCACATGAGTCTTGAGGTCCAGGACCCTCTCTCCACAACTGCTGGTCCTGGTCCTGGTCCTGGTCCTGGCCCTGGTCCTGGTTCTGGTCCTGGTCCTGGTTCTGGTTCTGGTCCTGGTCCTGGTCCTGGTTCTGGTCCTGGTCCTGGTCCTGGCCCTGGTCCTGGTCCTGGTTCTGGTCCTGGTCCTGGTTCTGGTCCTGGTCCTGGTCCTGCTCCTGCTCCTGGTTCCAGTCCTGGTCCTAGTTCTGGTCCTGGCCCTGGTCCTGGTCCTGGTCCTGCTCCTGGCCCTGGCCCTGGTCCTGCTCCTGCTCCTGGTTCCAGTCCTGGTCCTAGTTCTGGTCCTGGCCCTGGTCCTGGTCCTGGTCCTGCTCCTGGCCCTGGTCCTTGTCTTGGTCCTGGTTCTGGTCCTGGTCCTGGTTCTGGTCCTGGTCCTGGTCCTGGTCCTGGTCCTTGTCTTGGTCCTGGTTCTGGTTCTGGTCCTGGTCCTGGTCCTGGTCCTGGTTCTGGTCCTGGTCCTGGTTCTGGTCCTGGTCCTGGTCCTGGCCCTGGTCCTGGTCCTGGTTCTGGTCCTGGTCCTGGTCCTGCTCCTGCTCCTGGTTCCAGTCCTGGTCCTAGTTCTGGTCCTGGCCCTGGTCCTGGTCCTGGTCCTGCTCCTGGCCCTGGCCCTGGTCCTGCTCCTGCTCCTGGTTCCAGTCCTGGTCCTAGTTCTGGTCCTGGCCCTGGTCCTGGTCCTGGTCCTGCTCCTGGCCCTGGCCCTGGTCCTTGTCTTGGTCCTGGTTCTGGTCCTGGTCCTGGTTCTGGTCCTGGTCCTGGTCCTGGTCCTGGTCCTGCTCCTGGTCCTGGTCCTGGTCCTTGTCTTGGTCCTGGTTCTTGTCCTGGTCCTGGTTCTGGTCCTGGTCCTGGTCCTGGCCCTGGCCCTGGCCCTGGCCCTGGTCCTGCTCCTGCTCCTGCTCCTGGTTCCAGTCCTGGTCCTAGTTCTGGTCCTGGCCCTGGTCCTGGTCCTGGTCCTGCTCCTGGCCCTGGCCCTGGTCCTGCTCCTGCTCCTGGTTCCAGTCCTGGTCCTAGTTCTGGTCCTGGCCCTGGTCCTGGTCCTGGTCCTGCTCCTGGCCCTGGTCCTTGTCTTGGTCCTGGTTCTGGTCCTGGTCCTGGTTCTGGTCCTGGTCCTGGTCCTGGTCCTGGTCCTGGTCCTTGTCTTGGTCCTGGTTCTGGTTCTGGTCCTGGTCCTGGTCCTGGTCCTGGTTCTGGTCCTGGTCCTGGTTCTGGTCCTGGTCCTGGTCCTGGCCCTGGTCCTGGTCCTGGTTCTGGTCCTGGTCCTGGTCCTGCTCCTGCTCCTGGTTCCAGTCCTGGTCCTAGTTCTGGTCCTGGCCCTGGTCCTGGTCCTGGTCCTGCTCCTGGCCCTGGCCCTGGTCCTGCTCCTGCTCCTGGTTCCAGTCCTGGTCCTAGTTCTGGTCCTGGCCCTGGTCCTGGTCCTGGTCCTGCTCCTGGCCCTGGCCCTGGTCCTTGTCTTGGTCCTGGTTCTGGTCCTGGTCCTGGTTCTGGTCCTGGTCCTGGTCCTGGTCCTGGTCCTGCTCCTGCTCCTGGTCCTGGTCCTGGTCCTTGTCTTGGTCCTGGTTCTTGTCCTGGTCCTGGTTCTGGTCCTGGTCCTGGTCCTGGCCCTGGTCCTGGTCCTGGTCCTGGCCCTGGCCCTGGCCCTGGCCCTGGTCCTGCTCCTGCTCCTGCTCCTGGTTCCAGTCCTGGTCCTAGTTCTGGTCCTGGCCCTGGTCCTTGTCCTGGTGCTGGCTGAACTCTTCATTCACTAAGAAAGCTTCACTGTGTCACTCAGTCTCAGTGTCAAAGTCTTGTCTGGGTCTTCATGGTCCAGAACCAGAGGGACAGCTTCTGCTCTGTGATTGGCTCCAGACTGCCACTGATGTCATCGTCCCTGCGTCTCATCTGAGATTAAGGATTAACTTTCCCTCCAGCAGCCGGACATCCCAGACTGGTCCCAGCTCACAGGAGGTTGGTTGGTTGGTCTCCAACATGTTGGGGTTTTGAAGTGGACTCTGTCTCCAGCTGGTCCTGGTCCAGGACTTTGGTCCACACCAGAGTTTGACTGACAGCTGAACAGACCAGAATGGTTGGACCCAGACCAGGTTCACCCCTTCATCACACAGTATGTGTGTGAAACATAATGTGAAGCAGCTTCCAGACAGTTGGAGTGTGTAGATGTGTGTGTGTTTTGGATGAACAGGAAGAACCTCCTGAGGATGAGGAGGCGTGCTCAGTGAGGAAGAGGAGGCCGAAGGTGAGGCTGTTCATGGCGGCCGTCGATCAAACGGAGCGAGCTGTCAGACCTCCAGATATCTGTGAGCAATCAGGGTCAGCGTGATGGACGGCTCGGGCTGGGCCTGTCAGGATGAATTAGAGGATGGGAGCGGAGCAGGGATCACGCCTCCTGTGTTCGTGGTGCGGTCTGATGATGTCACTGGGAGCTTGGCAGCGCCGCGCTACACGCAGCTGATTTATTCCAGCTTTCACAACTCGTAAACAAGACAAACGCTCGTCGAGGCTGAGCTGAATCTCAGTGAGCTACGATGATGGGAATGTTCTGTCGTGCCGAGCGAGACACTGGAGACATGTGCACTTCAGACCCCCCGACCCCCCCTGGCCCGGGTCCAGTCAGGACTCGGGCCATTCTGGGTCTTTTGGACACACCTGATACACCATTGTGACCTGGACTTTAAAAACAGGTGTGTTTCATCCTGAGGAAATTCAGGGGACTGTCAGAAGTTGCAGTTGTGTATGTGTTTGTGTGTTTGTGTGTTTGTTGCGGGTCTGCAGCAGGAACGTGGAGCTGAACCAGAGTCCTGTTTCTCATCGCTCCTCCACACAGGAGGAAACATGAGCTGGGGAGTTGGACCATGATCGAGACCATAAATCCCTCAGCACGCTGTGTGTGTGCGTGTGTGTGTGTGTGTGTGTGTGTGTGTGTGTGTGTACCTGCACATGCTACATAGTGAAGACCACAGGAAGAATTATCAGACAGAATGACGACAATTTGGTCAGTAGTTTGAGACCTAAAAGGTACAAGAGAGTGTGTGTGTGATTTAGAGGCCTGTTGAAATGAGACATTCAACTGTTTTCTTTGTGTGATGTGATGTTTTCAGTGTTATTGTGCATTTCTTTTGTTTCCTTCTGCAGGTTAACATCCGATCTGACTGTAAATCTAAAATATCGTCCTCCTGATAGAGACGGCGGTCCAGCTCCACTTCCTTCCTCCTGGCCCTTCTGGGAGCTGGATTAGCTAATCCTGGTTAACTTGGCCAATCGTCTGGATTCTGGTGAACGTGTGAAATGAAAATCATCCTGAGAATGATTTCATCTTCGGGGGGGGACGTGGTCACCAAGAGAAACAGCTCAGCGTTACTAATGTCAGCTGGGAGAGAAGAGGAGGAGAGCCCACCACATCCCACCCCCCCACAGTAAACCTTCTATCATCACCTCTGTGGGTCTCCACCCAGAGCTTTCTGAGGGTTGCAACAAAGATCGACTGGTAGATTTTACCTTCTCGTTGTCAACCCCTCCTGAGAATCTGCCTCTTATCATGGCGGAGGGGGCGTGTGCGTCCCAACGTCCCCCTGGGCTGTGGAGCTGTGCTGGGGGCAGATAGCCTGGTAGGGTCCCTGGGGAGGGACCAGACTAAGTGAATTAGGTGATATGATGGACCTGGTGGCCTCGATGCGGTCCAGGACCCCTCACACCGGGTCACTGAATAAAAACCCCGGAGGTCCAGACCCAGACCTTGGTGAAGGAGGTTAGTGTGGTCCTGCAATTCAGAGGCAACACAATCAAACAAAACTATAACCTGCAGACTGCCCCCCCCCCAGGTCCAGATAATAATTAATCAGAGTAAACAGAGCTGCAGGACCTGGTCTATTCAGATCTGGGCTCTGCCTTTTAAATATTAACTCCTCAGATAGCAGCACAGCGACCTGGATACGCACACAAACGCAGTCAGGTGGACAATACAGTGCCAACACTTTGTGTTTCCTGTATCACACTCACTTCCAGCTCTGATAGGATGGACCTTTACACACTGATAAAGAGACACTGACCCAGTTCCCTCTCTCTCTCAGATCAGCAGATCATGGAGGCCAATCACCTGAGGGATGAATCTGATCTGAGGTCAGAGCTGTGACATCACCTTTTCACACACAGCTTTTATGACACAAATAATCTGAACAACTGCAATAAACAGCAGATAAGAACAGCCTGCATCTTTATGGACAGAATTTAAAGCTCAATGAAGATGTGGCGAAAAATCTTTGATGGTCATGTGCGAGCAGATCTACATGGTCGACGTGTACCCGACCTTTGTAGACCAGATCCTCTGAACTCAGTGAGCTGTGTTCTTGACCGCTCACTTTGATGATGTGAATAACTGAGGAGGTCTCAGCTCTTCAGATCTGGATCTGTGTGGACACAGCAGGGTGTCCCACAATATCCCTGAATTCATTGCTTCATCATAAATATGAAGAAAATGTTCTTAAATGTTCGTCAGCTTGTTCATGACATTAAATTGAAGCAGCTGTGACAGTTTGAGCGGCGTCGTGAATCATGTGACTCGTTACCTGACGCTGAGTTATGGTTCAGTCTGATCCGACTCAGCAAACTGAAGCAATTACCTCCAATCCCATAATTTATCTGTCAGACAGCACCCACTGACACACACACAAACACACACGTTACTGTGTAGGTTGGGACACTGAGCCGAAACAGATCCTCAGATTCAGTGTCCTGCTCCCCAGAGGACGGACCCTGTCAGTGTCAGACTTCCTGCTCTGACCAATGACTTTTGAGTTGCACATCAAGTCTCTGCCCCGATTGGAGGCTGTGTGTCTGTGCACTGGACTGGAGAGGTGATGAGTTTCAAAGTCCCACCCACCCACTCACTCCATCCAATCAGATGTCAATCATGAAGCCATATCAGTCATCAAAACTTGTCAGAAGATGATTATGAACTAATGATCATTAGTTTGGCAAAGAAGGGGTGGAGCTTATGCTTTGATAAAGAGAACACATGGACGACCTTGACTGGACCCTGGACCAGTGTCTGAGAACCAGATCCAGATGATGGACTCCTCAGACTGACTCTGATGTGGCCGAGGTTAATCATCACACAGACTGTGAGTGTTTGTGTGTCTGGGGTTAAAGGTCAACAGTTCTGTTCAGTCTAAAACGTGACTGTGATCTGTCTGCAGGGTCAGACGAGAACAGACCGTCAGTCTTCAGGTTCACCTTCAGCCCAGTTCAGAGCCGGCTGCAGGTCAATGAGTATAAAAACTGCAGCAATTAGGTTCTTTTTTTAAATGAAACTCCATTTAGAGGAAAACAGAGCCGGAAGGAGGGGAGGAGTTGGGGGCGGGGCTACTGTGGAATTGACAATCTGGGCCATCCAATCAGGAGAGAGTACAGAGCACGTCCCTACACCTTTGTTGTTGTGTTTACTCCACTTTTATTGTCTAAAATCAAGAATGTGTTGTTTACTCATTATGTTTGTGTATTAGTTTCTATATTTGAACATTTCCAAAAAAAAATTTTTTTTCATTTTATTCTTTATTTTTATTCCTGGATTTATTCTCTCACAGTATTTAATTATTTAACTTCACTATTTGAGGTTTTTTTGCAGTCTCACTTCTTGCTGCTGTGAACATGGTACACTTTAAACCAACGAAGAAGAGGAGGCCTGAGCACAGCCTCTGGTTCCCCTCAGTCAGTGGTCTCCTCTGTCAGGGGGGTGGAGGGGTAAATTACAGCCTTGGGACCTTTGAGCAACACTGGACGTGTGGCGTCCACGTGTCCTCCTTGGCCTGGATCATGTCGGGAGGATTTCTGTCAGAATTAAGGCTAAATGTCACCTCAGCCTCCCTGGGGGGGACCAATCAGATTGGCTGTTTGCCTGAGATGCCGATGACCTCGGCAAGTCAGCAGATAGACGATGGAGAGATGGACGGCCTCCAAGTAGAGTCATCAAATCATACACAGAGGTGAAGCTGGTTCTATGCTCTGATTGACTCCTACTAGCCGTGACATCACTGGTCAATGGGGGGGGGGGGGGGGGGGGTGTCTGGGTGATGGTTTGTGATCAGTCTATTCATGTAAAACTTTGTCTTGTAAATGAGGTCACAGGTCGTCAGCAGCTCAAGGACCTGGTCCCGAATCAGAGGACATGATCCAGGACCGGAGGAGCTGGTCCAGAACCGGAGGACCTGGTCCCGAATCAGTGGACATGATCCAGGATCAGAGGACCTGGTCCAGCACCCGAGCAGAGAGGTGAAGCAGTAGCAGGTTTTAGTAACACTCAGACCAGGATCGAAGGTCCTGGTGGACTAAACAAGGAGCTGTAGTCTGAGGACTGTGGTCAAAGGTGGACCTGGTCTGGTGGAGGGATCGACGATGCGTTCAGGGTCAGCGGGTTGTTTAGCTCCTCCTCTGCTCCTTCAGGTTTGTTATGAAACTCTTTGGCAGCTGATTTTGTTGCTCAATCAGCATTTTCTCCTGATGGAGATAAAACTGATCTGCAGAGTCTCAGCTGCTTCTTATCTACAGCTCTGGCTCTAAAACGCTCCGATACGACACCACGCCACCACACCACGCCGTCTGACCTTTAACACCGTTACACCGCAGTCACTGTACAGCCCGCCTGCTGGGAAACACCCAGGGCCGTGGCCAAGGTGGCACATTAGGGACCAATGACTGGAGGTCAAAGGGCAACAGCCACATCGTGTCATACACACAAAGACACACAAAATCTGTGATGATGAAATAATAAAGTGTGTTTTGTTGTCCGGGGTTCGCTAACATTAGCTCAGATTTTTATATAATGAATGAAACAACAAGCTAACACTGAAGATGACAGCTATCAGTGAGCTAATGTTAGTTTGCTAAAAACTAGCTGAACATGCACTAAAAAGCTAATGTTAGCACGCATCTGCACATTAACATAGCGAATTAAGGAAACTGAACATTTAACTGCAGCTTCATACATTTATTCTGGAGGGAAACAAATGATGTGAAAACATGTTTAATCTGTTTATTTCTGTCTTGGTTGAAGGTTGAAGGCCCCGTGTAATCCTGATTTGGTTGATGACAAATGTTGTGTCTAACTGTGCGTTGTGTGTTTGTGTTCCCTTGAAGCTGCACACTGACTGAGGCCCAGGTGACAGCTCTGTGCTATCAGACAGAACAAAGTGGTAAAAAGAGCTGCCGACATCATTTCCTCCTTCTGCACACATGTCAGGTTTATCAGCGCCGTTATCGCCCTAATAATCATTACAACACTGATACCAAGCCTGAACTGTGTTTAATCAGATTATTGATGACCTCATGTTAAATAATGTCACGCTGTCGGTGTCGTCACACCATCAGATGTCAGGAGGATTTATTCTGCTGGATTAGACGCACATGAATTAAACATGAATTATTACATGTATGTGAATTAAACTAATTAAGGAGAGGCGACAAAGTCAAACTGTCTGAGCTCAGAGACGCTTGGCTAAATTACAGCTACGTGGGGACTCATGTGTCCCATCAATCAAAACAGTGAGGGAATAATGATGCAGCTGAACACTTCACAACAGATGGAGGTTCAGCTCAGTTTTCACACTTTCTGTTGGTCACTGAAGGACAACTAGACTACATTACAAAGATGCATTGTGTTATTGTTCTTCAACACAACGGATTCGACAGATCGGATTAAAAAAAAAGATGAAGTGAATAAACAGATGAAACAAGTTAGTTCAGATCTGGATCGTTGGCTCCGGTGGGTGAGGCCTCACTGTCAGAGTCTCTGGATCAGTCCTGCATGTTTCTGATGTCAGTGAGCTCAGTCACAGCGGTGGCATCCCTCTTTATTGGATGTTGTTGTGTTTTTGACATGCTGAAAAGTCACACTCCCCTTACAGGTAGGTGTAGATACACAAAGGAAGTCCATCCATTCACAGCAACAAACAGACACACAAAGTTTGAGACCAGGAAGTGAACCTTGTGGGGTCTTTGTCCCCAGATGAGACATTAATCAACACATACAATGCTGTCACCACAACATGACAATAACACACACACACACATTAATCAGTGTGTCTGCTGCTTCAGATGGAGCTTAAGTGCCTCTGCTGGTCGGGACATCTGCAGGTTTTGAAACTCCACCACCAGGGAGCATGTGGTTGGTCGGCAGTGCTGGATGCTGGCAGGACGCAGTCCTGCTCTGTAGCGAGCTCCGTGTGTTTGGTGGTGGGGGGGGTCCTGGACCGGCAGGCAGGTTGAGCAACAGCAGAGTTAGGCGAGCCGAGGCCGACTGCCACCCTTCACCCAGTTGGTCTGCTCTCTGATTGGATGAGGAAGTGGGGGGGGACCCCCTCTGAGTGGTGACCCACAGAGACGCAGATTAACACGCGCTGCCGAGGCCGAGGGTTCAAATCCCTACTGTGTTGTTCAATATGAGGAGAAGGACGCCCACAGGACTGGGTCCACCAGGCCTCAACAATGGACTGACTGTAGTCCTGGTCTGTGGTCTGAATGTAGTCCTGGTCTGTCCTGGTCTGTGGTCTGTCTGTAGTCCTGGTCTGTGGTCTGACTGTAGTCCTGGTTGTGGTCTGACTGTAGTCCTGGTCTGAATGTAGTCCTGGTCTGTGGTCTGTCTGTAGTCCTGGTCTGTCCTGGTCTGTGGTCTGTCTGTAGTCCTGGTCTGTCCTGGTCTTTGGTCTGACTGTTGTCCTGGTCTGTGGTCTGACTGTAGTCCTGGTCTGTGGTCTGTCTGTAGTCCTGGTCTGTGGTCTGACTGTAGTCCTGGTTGTGGTCTGACTGTAGTCCTGGTCTGAATGTAGTCCTGGTCTGTGGTCTGTCTGTAGTCCTGGTCTGTCCTGGTCTTTGGTCTGACTGTTGTCCTGGTCTGTGGTCTGACTGTAGTCCTGGTCTGTGGTCTGTCTGTAGTCCTGGTCTGTGGTCTGACTGTAGTCCTGGTCTGTCCTGGTCTGTGGTCTGTCTGTAGTCCTGGTCTGTCCTGGTCTTTGGTCTGAATGTAGTCCTGGTCTGTGGTCTGTCTGTAGTCCTGGTCTGTCCTGGTCTTTGGTCTGAATGTAGTCCTGGTCTGTGGTCTGTCTGTAGTCCTGGTCTGTCCTGGTCTTTGGTCTGAATGTAGTCCTGGTCTGTGGTCTGTCTGTAGTCCTGGTCTGTCCTGGTCTTTGGTCTGACTGTTGTCCTGGTCTGTGGTCTGTCTGTAGTCCTGGTCTGTCCTGGTCTGTGGTCTGTCTGTAGTCCTGGTCTGTCCTGGTCTTTGGTCTGAATGTAGTCCTGGTCTGTGGTCTGTCTGTAGTCCTGGTCTGTCCTGGTCTGTGGTCTGTCTGTAGTCCTGGTCTGTCCTGGTCTTTGGTCTGACTGTTGTCCTGGTCTGTGGTCTGACTGTAGTCCTGGTTGTAGTCAAGCAGTCTTCACCGTCAGCAGCTTAAGCCTCAGTTGGAACAACAATAAAAGGTGTGGATGTTGTTGTACCTGATCCAAGTCCCGCCCCCTCCTGGTTGAACATCAGAACCACAGGAGACATGTTACTGCTCGTCCGCTGAGCAGCAACACACTGTCAGAAAAAAATGAGACAAATACCTCACTGGGACCAGATTCTGAATCCAGACTCTGTGAGTGCAGAGCTGCTTGTAGGATTCTGTTTTGGCTGGTGTGGGTTCAGATCCAGCTCCAGGGAGCAGGACTGGGACCAGAGCAGAGTCCTGAGGCTGGCAGCAGGTCCTCTGAGTTCAGGGCAGGTTGTTACCTGAGTGTTCGCCATCGTTAACCGCACCTGTCGAGCTGTAATGATTTATCAGTAGGTGCTTCACCTGAAGAGCAGCTCACACCTGCAGGCGGACCAGACCCACCTGTGAGCCGGTCTGGTCTGTACTGGTTTGTGTTTTTTCAGCAAACTCACTGTCACTAGCTGTTGTTTTAGTCCTGCAGCCAGAGGATTCCTGGCCCAGAACCAGGACCAGCTGCAGGTTCACACTTATCTGGACTTGGCTCAGGTTGGACCAGATCTGTTTACAACGCTGTGACATCACAGTGTAACAATGATTCTCAACGAGTCCTGCATCAGTCAAAGGCACCTGAAGGTTCAGGTAAAGATCATGGGACTGAATTCAGGTCAGGTGACCCTGTTGTCACGGAGTAGGTGAAGGTGTGGTGTGGAGGTTAGTCCTTCATCGACCAGGAGGACCAAACTGAGCTCCTGAAGAAACTCCACCCCCTAAATTCACCAAGGCAATGGGGGGGTGCAGCTAACTGATGATTGGTCATTATTTAGCTCCAAAGGACCATCATTTAAATTTCGTGTGAGGAGGAACATTTCCCCATAAACTTCAATACAATCTGAGTTTGTGTTCTGCCCCCTGATGGTCAGACAAATTGAAGGTTTAAGTCCAACAGTCTGTGGCATTCGAGTTGGGTGGAAGCTCCCCCCATGTTCTGGACCGTACTCCCCCTCCATCAGTCGTCCTGTCCTCCCCACTCAGTTTATCAGATCACTGTGTATTTTTGTCGATACAGCGGTTGTGAAACAGCTGGCGGTGATGAGTCATGAGCTCACAGGGTGATTTGACTCAAAAGTGCTGACTCAGCTTGAAGCGGCGCCTTGAAAACACGTTTCAACCTGCAGCTGATCCGACGGACGCCGGTCCCACATTCACGTGAAGCGGTGACTGTTGCTAAGCAACATGCTGACCTCTGAAGGCTGCAACAAACCGATGAAGAAGAATTCATTTCATGTTCCAATATTTTTCCTGTCGTTACCATGGAGACATAGTTGCACCAAAGGTCAACACAAACGGGACGAGAGTCTGTCCTCCAAGCCCAGAGACCTGGACCCGGATCTGGACTGGGCCTCAAACCTTCACTCGATCAAATGACCATCACCATAAAAAGGAATCAGAGATTGTATTGAAGTCTATGGGAAAACGTCCCCCCTCCTCCTCTATATTAAAGTCAATGGGAAAACGTCCCTCCTCCGCCTCAGTAAACGTTTTCCTGATGAGTTTCTGGTCTCAGTCTGAAATACAACACGATGCTCATTTAGAGGGAAAGGGGAGGGGTTAGGGGGCGGGGCTAACACAGGGGATGTTTTGGGGGACCAGAAAAACACTTTTTTTGTGGGCTCTTCATAGAGTGGCCATTTTGAAAGTCTCTGTTCTGGTGCATTTAAGGACTAACTGGATGTTTGGAAAGAAACATGACTGCCAGTCCTTGTGGACACCTGCCCAGTTGTCAGAAACTGATTCAGTGTCACGGTGAGCTCAGATAAGACCCGTATCATGAGAGAACACCATGTGGCCCAACGTCCAGATGGAAACGTCACGATGGGACAAGGTCTCAGTGCAGGCTCGGAGACCTGGTCTGAGGACCGCTGAGTGGATTAGTGTAACTCCAGTACAGGACCGTGAGAGTCTCAGTCCAGCTCAGAGACGAAAACTGCCAAATAGAAACAGCTGCAAATGTTCATGTTCCTTCAAACTCTGGGATGGAGTCAGGGCCAGTAACCGTGGCAACCGGTAACAGCACCTAACTGCCGTGAATCACTTTGGACCCCACACCAAATGCCAGGTCCAGTTTTAGTCCACCAGAGGTCAGAAGTCATCATGGGATTCATCTGTCATGGGGGGGGGGGGCAACAATACTGGACCAGAGTGTGTGTGCGTGTGTTTCAGTTTATTTCATCACTTTTCTTATGCAATCAAGTTGCAACTGTCCAGATTCCAAATGTGGAGAAACAACGCCCTCTGTTGGATCAGGAAGAAACTGCATCAACACCAAGAAGATGGAAAACTCACTAATGTCTGAAGCTCATCCTGATCTGTGGTCTGACTGTAGTCCTGGTCTGTGGTCTGACTGTAGTCCTGGTCTGTCCTGATCTGTGGTCTGACTGTAGTCCTGGTCTGTGGTCTGACTGTAGTCCTGGTCTGTCCTGGTCTGTGGTCTGACTGTAGTCCTGGTCTGTGGTCTGATTGTAGTCCTGGTCTGTCCTGGTCTGTGGTCTGTCTGTAGTCCTGGTCTGTCCTGGTCTGTGGTCTGTCTGTAGTCCTGGTCTGTCCTGGTCTGTGGTCTGTCTGTAGTCCTGGTCTGTGGTCTGACTGTAGTCCTGGTCTGTGGTCTGACTGTAGTCCTGGTCTGTGGTCTGTCTGTAGTCCTGGTCTGTCCTGGTCTGTCGTCTGTCTGTAGTCCTGGTCTGTCCTGGTCTGTGGTCTGTCTGTAGTCCTGGTCTGTCCTGGTCTGTGGTCTGTCTGTAGTCCTGGTCTGTCCTGGTCTGTGGTCTGACTGTAGTCCTGGTCTGTCCTGGTCTGTGGTCTGTCTGTAGTCCTGGTCTGTCCTGGTCTTTGGTCTGACTGTTGTCCTGGTCTGTCGTCTGTCTGTAGTCCTGGTCTGTCCTGGTCTGTGGTCTGTCTGTAGTCCTGGTCTGTGGTCTGACTGTAGTCCTGCTCTGTGGTCTGTCTGTAGTCCTGGTCTGTCCTGGTCTTTGGTCTGACTGTTGTCCTGGTCTGTCGTCTGTCTGTAGTCCTGGTCTGTCCTGGTCTGTGGTCTGTCTGTAGTCCTGGTCTGTGGTCTGACTGTAGTCCTGGTCTGTGGTCTGTCTGTAGTCCTGGTCTGTCCTGGTCTTTGGTCTGACTGTTGTCCTGGTCTGTGGTCTGACTGTAGTCCTGGTTGTAGTCAAGCAGTCTTCACCGTCAGCAGCTTAAGCCTCAGTTGGAACAACAATAAAAGGTGTGGATGTTGTTGTACCTGATCCAAGTCCCGCCCCCTCCTGGTTGAACATCAGAACCACAGGAGACATGTTACTGCTCGTCCGCTGAGCAGCAACACACTGTCAGAAAAAAATGAGACAAATACCTCACTGGGACCAGATTCTGAATCCAGACTCTGTGAGTGCAGAGCTGCTTGTAGGATTCTGTTTTGGCTGGTGTGGGTTCAGATCCAGCTCCAGGGAGCAGGACTGGGACCAGAGCAGAGTCCTGAGGCTGGCAGCAGGTCCTCTGAGTTCAGGGCAGGTTGTTACCTGAGTGTTCGCCATCCGAACCTGTCGAGTTGTTGGACCCACCTCATCCTCCTCAGAGGACCTGATGGCTTTCCTTTTCAGACCCAGAGTCCTGCTCCGGGTTCAGAGGTCCATAATTCTCAAAAACAAATGAAAGTTGGTATCACGTGTTGGCTGTGTGGCCCCGCCCCCTTCACGCCTGAACACCATCCTCCATGTTTTGTCCCGTCTGTCTCAGGGTCGCCTCCTGGATCTGGATCCGGCCCTGCTGCTGTACTGTGGCGGATCAGCCACCAGGGGGCGTCGCTCCCTCAGGGTTCAGGTCGGGGACTTGCGGCCATGTGGACTCGGTCTCTGTACTCTGTGTGTTTTTTTCAGACCGGTTTCACACCGCTTCATGACGTCATGCTCCGTGTGTTTACATGCGGGAATTGCATGACGTCACTGTCGGACAATGCGCGGATGTTGCCTTAAAAAAATAAAGGTCAGGATGACGCCTTTGTTTTTGGGTCATTTTTAAAAATGAATGAGATAGGGTTTATTTTGAAAGGGCCCACCGGATGTGTGCGCTGTCCTCCGGAAGCTTCACAGTCCGGACCGGATCAGTTAAAGTCCGCCGAGCAGTCCGGACCTCCGCAGATTCTCTGAAGCGTTCTCCGCCGCACCTGGTCCGGGGTCCGTCGGCCATGGCCTCCGTCCTCTGCCGGGTCCAGTTCCTGGAGGACTCCGACCCCTTCATCTGCACCAACTTCCCCGAACCCCGCAGACCGCCGACGGTCGACCTGGAGGAGAACCTGCCGCTCAGCGAGCAGATCGCCGCGATACACAAGCTGCTGGAGGCGCCGCTGAAGGTGGGTCAGATCCGAACCACCTGCCGGACCTGAAGCTCTGTAAAATGTCTCCCATGACAGAAACTGTTCAACTCCGTTCAAGGTTGAAACCGAAAAAGTCCGATTTCGCGGATCCAGGTCCGAACGGTGACAAATTCAGGACATTTAAAATTGAACTAAAAATGAAAGCAGTTCATGATGCAGGTTTCTGCTTTTTTAAACTTTACAAAGGGAAAGTTAATCAAAGTTCAAACAGAAAGAGAGCAGCCAGTCCGGATCAGGTCTGTGTGGAGCCGGAACCCGGGCTCTGGGTCAGTAGGTGGACCTGGACCCGGACCTGGTCCCAGACCCAGACCCAGACCCGGACCTGAACCTAGACCTATACCTAGACCTGGTCCCAGACCCAGACCCGGACCCGGACCTAGACCTAGACCTGGACCTGGTCCCAGACCCAGACCCGGACCTGAACCTAGACCTAAACTTAGACCTGGACCTAGACCCGGACCTGGAGCTGGACCTGGTCCCAGACCCAGACCCGGACCTGAACCTAGACCTAGACCTAAACTTAGACCTGGACCTAGACCCGGACCTGGTCCCAGACCAGAACCTGGTCCTGGACCATGTCATCTGTTTGCCTGTGGTCATTAGCTGCGTTCACGGACATCCCATTAATCTGTGCTCTTTCTTCATCCTTCCGTCTTGTGTCATTGAATGTTAGCATGCTAAAGGCTAATTAACTACCTGAGGGTCAACATGGAGAACGTCCTAACGTTTGCATTTAGGTCAGTGTGCAGGGTTACGACCTGGACCTGGTCCCAGACCTGGACCCGGACCTCACCATACACCAGTAGCCTAACATTTGTCTCTTCAAATTATACATCACGTTGAAGACCTGGATTAAGGAGGACTTGGATCAAAGAGGACCTGGATTAAGGAGGACTTGGATCAGTGGTGAACTGAACTAACGCTCCAGGTGCCTTTGTGACTGCTCAGTATGTTTCTGTTTCAGCTGTGGCACAGAGTTTCCCAAACAGGAAGTGAGAGCAGCTCCATGCTCCTCAGTCGGAGTCCACAGGAAGTGACACATGTTGACAGAGTGTGTGTTTGGACTAAACTGAAGGAAGATGAGCAGGTCATGATTCAGTGATCCTTGCCTGAACACGCCATCAGCCTCGTTCAGTTTTCTCTCCACACGGAGCCAACTGAGAGGCGTTCAGGGTCCTGCTGGAATCTGCAGGATCAGATAAAGACCAGGGAGTGCCATCTCATCAGATTACATTGCACAGATCCCTAATTGTTCCCATCATGCCCTGGGGCTGGACCTCCAGGACGTGTCCCCGTCAGAGTCAGATGTGATATGATCAGACACGACACGACTCATTCTTCCACTCTGGTCCTCCTCTTCCTCGCTGAGCAGGAAGAACTTACTGAGTCGATAAGTGAACAGGAAGCAGCTCAGAGACGAGCTGTCAGCTGGAGTTCATCTCAGAGTTTGGACAAAATATCAGCATTTGAACAGAGACGCAGGAGGTGGGGGGGCTTAACTCTATCTATAGAAGATGAACCCCTTTCAGTCCTGGACTGGACCTGTTGTTCCACATGATCCAGACACCCACCGGACCTGAATCCTCCATGATCTGAGTCTAATGAGGACAAAGAAACATCAGCATGTTCGTACCTCAGTGATGTCACAGTGACAGGCAGCATGTTACCCTCCTCACCCTCCTCAGAGGCCCAGAGTGAAGCCTGACGTGCAGAAATGAAGCCATCTATGATGGACCTCTATAGACTGGATCCAGAAACTAGGAACATCAGGGATTCTGTAGGTTTGGGAGGTCTGGATAGATCCTGAAACCAGTTCAAGGCCAAACAGGGTTTTAAAAATCTTGAATGTTTTTTTTTCTTCCCTGTTGGAACCAGGACCAGGACCAGGTCCTGGTCCTTAACTGGACTCAGATTGACACTGACTGTCTCTGTGGTGATTTCATGCATATATGAGATATATGGACTATCTTTAGGGAAGACCAGGACCGGAGGGTTAGGGGTTCCATTTAGTAACAACCAGGAACCTGAGTTCAGAACATGGAGGTGATGTGAGATCATGAGTTGGTTGTCTTCCACAATACACACGCACAGCTGAAAGAATTTGACTCTGCAGATTCAGGGACTCTAACTCACTATCAGCGCTGATTGTTTTTCTGGTTTCCAGTTTCATACCTGACTATGACTCAGAGATCTGACAGGCTCCGCCCACTGGGCGCAGCACACTGCTATAAATAGACAGGAAGCATTTAGATCTGAACTTTTTGGTGGAGGGAAAAGTTTATCTGTGTCCTGCTGCAGCAATCACATATTCCAGCAGTACCACAGATGAAATAATGTGAAGACGACCTGAAGGCCAAACATCAGACTTGATGTTCAATCAGCAGTTGCTCAAACATCAGAATAAACTTTGTGTTGTCTTTAAAGCGAACAGACTCTTTATTCACTGAGGCTGATTCTGAGTACACGGAGGCATTTTTTTTTAAATGAAAAAAACAAAGGGCGGAACAAACAGAAAAGTCTGAATGTGACTCTAAAGGGTTAAAGACTCCATGAAGTCGTAATTAAATCGACGGATCTGAATTAGAGATTTACACTGAAACCAGTTCAACTGCAGTCTGTGATCTGAACACCAAACAAACAGCCGTCTTATCAAAGCTCATTGGACAGAAACATGGAGAAAAAGTGACACGCCATGATACCAGATTCACACATGAGCAGGAAACATCAGCCTCACTGCGACATCACGTCCTGATTCAGCTGCTGGTGATTAGACAGATTGACTCTGTGGAAACAGATACAGAATCAGGCGTTTTGCTTCAGCCGCAGGTCAACCTGTAACTGAGCATCATGTGATCACTGATGACCAATCATTGTCTTTATCTACTGACCTTTGACCGTGAACGTGTAAAACCTGGAGCTCATTCTCAGCATGAAAATGGGTTCATGTCTTGGAACAAAGTTTTTCTGCTCCTGTTTTGTTGTACTGAGAATTGTGTATTTCATTGTGCGACTCGTTATGAGGCAGCAGAGATGTTCAGGTTCAGATTTGGTGCGTTAAAGCTAAATGAGCAGATGATTCCAGGAGTCAATGATGCTGATCCATCCTGAAGAGTTTTTCTGTGCTCAGAGTTTTGTCCCTGAATGATAACCTCTCTCTCTGCCCCCCCAGTTGGAGGAGTGCACTCTTCAGCTGTCTCCTAATGGAAACTACCTGGACCTGGACTCTTCTCTGATCGAGCAGAAGGACGAGCTGGAGAGTTTCTACGAAGATGTGGCGTAAGGACATCAGTTTACTCCTCTTTACATCATCGCTTTCTGGAAGTGACATCAGTAAAGGTCACTTCCAGGAAGTTCCACAGCTGAATCACAGTTGGATAAGAGCACACACAACAGTCTTTGTCAGAGGCAACTGTTAATGTTTGTTTGTGTGTGTCTGTGTCACTGTGTATAAACGACAGTGCAGAGCAGAATCTGCTGAGTCAGCGCAGCAGATTCATGTTCATCACTTTTTACTTGAAACGGGTTAAATTTTTGGATGTGAGTCGTCAAGAACAACTTCGATAATAACACATTTAATCCTTCGTGTGTGTGTGTGTGTGTGTGTGTGTGTGTGTGAGATTGTTCCTTATTTTAGCCATTACACAAACACTGTTCTCCTCTTTCCTTGTTTTTCTTCCCTCTTTCCTTCCTCCCCCCTTCCCCCTCCCTCTCCTGCCCCCCCCATTCTTTCCATACCTCCATGCTGTCGTTCTTTCCAGACTCCACCACAGTCTGTTTATGAAGGTTTATGTGGAAACTGAGCAGCTCAGGATCAGATGAGGATGATGATGAAGAGTTTATATGTGAATTCACATTAATAGACTGTCAGTCAGAAGGAGGAAGCTCTGGACTGGACCTTGAGCTGGTCTCTGGGGAGCCACATGTTGCAGCTCCCCTGAGGCCTGGTGGTTTTGCTGCCTGTTCCCAGTCTCTGTTTTCCCCTTCTGGTCTGACTGAGTCTGGTTTTTCCACAGAAAGGGGAAGAAGCCAATCCTGATCCTGAGGACTCAGCTCTCGGTCCGGGTTCACTCCATCCTCGGTAATTATCTGCTGCTCCTGCTCTGATGAGTCAGGGGAAACTCTTTCTGTCTATCCACACTTTCACCGCAGTGACGTGTCCCCTGTCAGCTGGAGGGACGGGGGGTGGGGGGCACTCTCACATCATGAATCTGGTTTTGACTCTCAGAGATCCGGTTCCTTTCAGGTCTTATCAGACTTTAAAGGACTCCAACTAGCTGCGGGAAAGTTTTCTTTGAAATTCCGGTGGTGATGTCCCAAGGCATGATGGGACAGGCAGTCTCTGATGGACAGACCCAGCTGGACAAAGACCAGGTCTAGACTGAAGTGGGTCAAAAACCTGGCCCTGTAAAATAAACTCACATAGACTCAGTTGAAATAACACACAGAGACACAGGTTTGGTGTCAGTGACAGAACTAGACAGACACACTCAGTCAGAAATCTGAGGCTTGTTTACTGTTCAACACAATAGACACACACACCCACACACAAAGACACCACCTCGCACTGCGGTTCAGCAGCTCCTTCACAATAAGAGTGGAGTCAGTTTAGTCGTCTTGTCTCATTTAAAGCAGTGTGAATGCGGAGACATCTGGATGATCACATCATAGTAACAACAGGTGACTGCAGAGTGTGCCCTCAGTGACCCTGAGGGACCTCACCCAGCTGAACCTGGCTCTTGGACTGAAACAGGACTGATAGGATCTGAATCCAGAACGAGTCCAGACCTGCTCCGGTTCCATCCTGGTCATCGGTGGAAAGACCTGACCCTGGGGCTCGACCTCAGAGTCACCGTCCCTTGGAGAGCCAGTGTAATCCCAGACCCCCCCCCACCGACCTCCTCCCACTCTTGTTGGCATGGCCCCTCCCTTCCTGGAGGGGATTTCCCAGCATGCTTCCTTCAAGGCTTAGCTTTGGCTCCCCCGTTCTTCTTTGAACTAAAATTGACTCCTTCGTTGAAACCACCTTCAGACAGTTTGAGTCTTTTACACTCAAACTCTTCTTTGTTGGTGTCCTGGATCAGTCAGTCAGTGATGATGCATTCAGGGACCCTCTGTCTGTGTGTGTGTGTGTGTGTGTGTCCGTGTCCGTGTGTGTGTGTGTGTCCGTGTCCGTGTGTGTGTGCGTCCATCCGTCCGTCCGTCCAGGAACTGAACTCACATCCTGACACGACCCCACAATGAGACACTAAACTACTTTTTCCTGTCAGGAACAATGTCACTGAAACTGTGTGTGTGTGTGTGTGTGTGTGTGTGTGTGTGTGTGTGTGATGCAGGCACTGACAGCGGCTTTAATCAGCCTCTGACTGTGTTTCCTTCCGTGTTTTGTTGTGAGTCACTTGCTGTTCAGACTCAGCAGGACGTGAACATTCGGCCTCTTTGGTCTTGTGGGTTTGATTCCTGCTCCTTGAGCAAAGTGTCAGTGTGCTTCTTGCTGGTTTGTAGCAGGTTGTTGTGTTGTTAGTGTTTGCAGGATGAGTACAGATCAAACAAATTTTCCACCACAGCAAACTAACAGGAAGTTGTTTAGCCCTGAGGCATCTGTTGGTCCTTGGCTCTGACAGGAATGCAAACAAAACATGATGACTGACCAAAGGCTAACATCCGGTTTTGTGCTGACCAGCTCTGTTTGAGAAGCAGTGAATTCTGGGAGGCTCTTGCCAGATGCATCAAATACCTTCATTTGAATTTGTAAGTGATTCTTTAAGTAGAAGACTTAGATAAGGAGGAACTCTGAAACAGTTTGATCAGTTAATCTGTTACAGAAAAGACCTCAGTGACTGAGGTGAGGACAGAAGAGCCTGCTCTCAGTTTAATGTTAGGAAAGTTATGTGTTCAAGGACGGACAGTAAATTTAGCTGCTTGGACTTTGGAGGACGGTGATCACTGGGTGATGGGACACGTCTGTTTAACTTTAGTTTCTTCTTCAAAAAGATGCTAAGAGCTGTGAATTTCAGCCAATCACCATTCAGATCTGCAAAAAAAGGCTCAACCAGCTTTTATTAGTTGATTTTCCTGTAATACCAACAACAGCAACAGTAACAACAACAACGTGTTTTTTTTTTTTTTCTAATTTTGGTCAAAAACAGCTGAGTTGAGATGGAAACGTATATTCTGTTCCTAAACAACGGCACTGAACATCGTCTTCATCCCAGAGTCGTCCGGAGAACCAGATCAAGTTGTTCTGAAACTGAAAGCCATCGTCAATCCAGCTCCTCTCAAAGAACCAGGACTTAATGAAAAACATATTCAGGAGCTGCTACCTTCTCAAAACTACAATCCTAACTTCCATCCCTCCAGATCAGCACGGTGGGTCTGAAGTGTTCTCTAGTTTTTCCTCCAGAGTCAAACTCAACCAGCTACAGAGGCACCAACAGGAAATACCACACTGAGTTTATCTGGGTCCTGTTTCAGCAGCATAAACAGAGAGAGCCGTCCCTCTGTCCCTGCTGACATTCAGAAAGTTTATGAACCATCACAACATGTCGGGTCTGTGACATCTCCCTTCAGTCTGAGCTGCTGATTTAAACCTCCAGTTTGTAGTTTGCCTGTCGGCCATCTTATTTTTGACATGAGAAGGGTTTTCAGGGTTTGACGTCGCTGCTGTGCAGACACCTGGATCCAGTGAGACTCAGATCCTGAACTAGGAACCCACGATTGCCCTCAGAGCTTTTATTCCTCCAGATGGTTCTTCCCGTTTCCTCCTTAAACTGCAGAATCAGTTGGTCTATTCAATCTGACTTCAGTGATAAATTGAACCAAGTTAGTTCAGATCTGGATCAGTCTGATTCTGACCGGAGCTGATTCTTCACCATTACTGCTCCAAAGAATGAGCAGAACTCCTGATCAGATAAAGATAGAAACTTCAGATCAGCTTTAGAACGACCCAAACACACGAGAGGAACTTTGTGTTCAACTTTTCTTTCTTTCTTTTTTTATGAAAAAATAAAACCAACAGAAATCGGTGCGTTGTCCACTGAGGGAAGTGGACCTGACTCTGAAGATGCTTTTCTTCTTCTGAGCTTCTTGTATGAAAGATGAACTGACTGGTGTTTTCCACAAAGCTTGTTTTAACAGTCTGACTGGGCCTGAATGCATCACTGACCTTCAGCCGGAGTGGGAGTCAAGTCGGAGGAATTTCACACACTCTCAGCTGGCGTGTGTTGGCATCATAAAACAGTTATAGCTCTTCATAATCCAGGGACGTTCCCTTCTCCTGATTCAGCTGGTGGAAGGAGGTTGGTTGGCAGCCATCTTGGGTCCAAATTTGTGGATGAGTCATGTTGTTTTCTGAAAGGAAATGCTGACCGACAGACAGAGAGGAGGCACGCCCCGTCTCCAGCCTGGATCATCCTCCTGAGCGCTGAAGACTGGATGGTGGCGCCTGATGAGAGAAGTCAGCAGTTATTTAAGGTTTCCCACAATCCCTTTCATCCATCAGTTCAGGTCATGGTTGCACCAGCTGAGGTCACAGTCAACAAATACAGCCGCAGCATCCCAGTCCTCAGGTTTGCTGTTAAACCATCAGGACAAAGGGCCCCCATCACAGTCCCTGTCCCCAGGGGGTAGACCCTGCACCACCCTCAGTACAAACTCAGACAGAGGCATCACAGGAAATGAAGTGACAATGAGCAGCACTGGTCTTCTGAGTCTTGGCTCCAATGTTTTGGAGATTCCAGTCTGGGACTTTGGACCTGGTCCCTGTATGTGGTTTGGTCCTTGGCCCAGTGTGATGTGTCGTCTTGTTGTTGATCAGTTTTTCACTTGTTTGTAAGTCGATATTGAGTTTGAGTGTTTGTGGAGCAGCAGGCTGCTGTTTATCTGGTTGATGGTCCATTGTGGTGAAGTGGACTGGGTCCAGTTGGTCTGCAGCTGCAGCCCAGTTGGACTCTAACAGGAAGAGGAACCAGGTCCAGTTTCGTCCCAGACTCTCTTCCAGCTGATCTTACTGCCCCCTGGAGGGCCAACTGATGATTACAGATCAGGTCGTTCAGATGGATGGAATTTTCTGAACTAACAAAGTGATTGAAAACAAGTAACTCAGAATTAAAGTCACATGTTGCTGGTAGTTGTGGTTATTTTTCGTCTGTCTGTTTTTCTGTGAGAAAACCGATTTTAACTGCAGAAAGGACGTTTCATTTCCGTCTATCTTTCATTTTGGATTTTTAAACACATTGACTTGGATCTTTGATCAACAGACCTGAGTCAGACAGACCAAAGACTGAACCAACACAACTGTTTCTCTGGAGCTGTGGGGAGTTTGAATATCGTATAATAACATCCGTCCATCCATCCATCTTCTACCGCTTATCTGTTTCTGGGTCATGGGGGGTTGTGGAGCCAATTCCAGCTCACTCTGTGTGATGGTGGGGTCACCCTGGACAGGTCTCCAGTCCATCACAGGGCATAATAACATTTGACATTTAAATTTATTGAATATGTCAGAAACGAGAGGAAACATGAGCTCAGAAAAGAAAAGCAGCAAACAATGAGGTCTCACCTCATCCACACACTGTCCAGATGTCAGTGAACGCACCACAAGTCTCAGGTTTCAGTTGATTCTCTTTGGCTGACCTTTAGCCTCCAGTCTGTGATTCTGTCTGTTGTCAGTTTGATAATTAACAGACCGACAACTGTTAGCTGACTGTTAGCTTCATCATCATTTCCTGTCTGACGTCAGCTGATCATTTCTGATCTTTCAAACGTAAACTGATGAAGCTCTGTGAGGAGACAGTGAGTCAGCAGATTCTGAGTACTGAAATCAACATGCAAAACTGAACGTCTCTCTGTCTCAGGTCACATTAAACAGGCATGTTGTTTATTCGAAGGTCGAACTTTCAGAGATTTTGCTTTAAATGATGTATCAAAGGTCTTTTATTTATATATATGATTTAATTCAGCAGCTCCAGAAACTGATCCAAACGTGTAATGATTACAGCTCAGTGTGTTTCTCTGTCTGACACAGAGAGGTCGTCCTGGACCTGGACCCTGCTCAACCATCAGGGGGCGGCTCAGTCGGTTTAAAAAGAAGGCAGATTGTATTGAAGTCTATGGGAAAATGTCCCCCCTCGTTTAGTAAACGTTTTCCTGATGAATTTCTGGTCTTAGTCTGAAATACAACATGATGTTCATTTAGAGGGAGGGGAGGGGAGGGGTTAGGGGGTGGGGCTACTGTGTGACTGATTCTACCACCCAATCAGGAGAGAAAATAGAGCAGGTCAGATCCACCTTCTCCTCCAAAGATGGTTTCCACTAGTTTCAACGTGACTTTGATTTTTGGACCCAAAGACCAGCAGGTTTGTGGACCAGTGGTCCTGGAGGTCCTGGTGTGTCGTCGACTCAGTGGCTCTTTCAGCTCTGCTGCTCCTCTCTAATCTCCGTCTGTTTGTTGAACTGTCACCAACTCTGCATCTGTTCAGCTATAATTTAGTTTGAGACGCCTCTCATCTGCAGCTCGACAAACACTGAGACTCCAGCAGAGAAGTTTCCAAAGAATGAATCCTGCAGACTTGTGGACAGTTTCCATGACAAACTTGGAGTCTGTGGTTTAAGGTTTCAGAGCAAGGAGCTCAGACTGAGGCCTCGGGGCTCAGAGGAGGATTTAGGTTTTACCAGAGAGCAGCAGAATCAGCTGATCATCAGTCTGTTCTGCAACGTGGAGAAAAGTACCCTCAATGTGAAAGGTCAAAGGTGAACCACAGTGTGACCACACAAAACACTGGATGAGCAGAGATATGACCTGAGAGGAGTGGCGGAAGGATACAACTGTGAGGCGATGGCTCTAGATTTTCTCTGAGAGCAGAGACCTGATCCATTTTTTGTGCTTGTCCTGGACTGTCGTGGTTCCAGCAAACAACCCAGGAAGACCACCCTGAACCAGACCTCCCTCTACCCAGCAGCGACTGTCAGCTCCTCTTCTAAGGTCCCAGATGAATCCACCATCAGGATCAGAGACCGAGGAACGCCCAAAACACGTCCAACTTTCTGCTGAGAATTCAGACCCAACAGCACCTAACAACGGGCTCAGCAATCCCAAAAACCTCCTCCAGACTCCTCTGGACCCCACAGGGACAGGACACAGGTCTAAGTCATCAAGTTTCTCCAGGTCCACAGAGTACATCTAACCTCAAAATCCCATGATCCCCTCATCACTGTAGGCTGTAAAGTCGGCCATATTTGTGAGCCCTGTTGTCTGGTTCTGACTTGGAGCTGCTGGTGAACTAGTGAGGATTTTCTTCATGAGGCCACAGAGTCCCCTGGTCCCAGTCAGTCCAGGTGAAGATTGTCCTTGGAGAAATGTCTCATCCTGCTGAGAAATATCTGTCTGGTCAGTTACCACCCACCTGTAAAACCTCATCATACCGCTGGACTAATTCTGAGGCCTGACTCAGACCCTGATCTGGTTCAGGTCACATTGGTGCACCGTAGAGACCAGGACCAGAGTCGGTGGGTCGTGAGACTGAGGTGAGACCTGGTTCAGGTTCTGAACCAAAGACACTAGCCTCATCAATTTTGCCCTGAATCCTGACACCATACACTGTTGAAGTAGGCATGTTTCCTGCTGCTGCTTTCTGCTGTAGATGTTTCACAATAAGAGCCCATCTGTGAGCCTCTCCATGGTAACAGGGACTGTGTTTTGTTAAGGATGCCCCACAATAAGTTTACCTGAGGTCAAAGCAGGTTCTAGAGGTCAGAGGTCAAGGTGAGATGGAGATGATGTCATCCAGTCTGTTGCCTGGTGAATGTGTCCTGTGGTATTCTGGGATTTTGTTGTTTACAGCCTGAACAGAGCCTCATTCATGTTTCATGTTACCGTGACAACTAAATCCCATGACTTCCTGTTACAGTGTCAGGCTGTGGTTACTGTGTGTGTGCCATTTTCCCTTTAGTATGAGGACAGGAAACATTAGCTTGGGAGTAGACCTGGTCTGTGCTGGACTAAGCTCCCCCTTGTGGTTTGTCTGGAGCTGTTGTTGTGTTGTGTTGTTTTGTTGTCTGGGGGGGTCTAAACCAAACTGTTGAAATAGGTCTCTGAACTGTGAGTCAGGGGTCGCCACCTCTTAGAGAACAAACAGGAAATACTTTCATTCCAGCAATAACCCCCCCCGTTCAGAAAAGAGAATTGAACGTGAATATAAGCATCTCAGTGGTCTGTAAACAATGACAGTTAGTGAACATGGCCACATGGTCTGTGTATGACCATGTGACCATGGCGTTCTGGTCCACCGGCAGAGTCTTCAGACCACAGAACAGTCCGGACTTCAGAGTCTTATTACCAGTCATTGCTTCATGTCCAAGGGTTGAATCATGGGAGTGTCACAAGTAATAAACCAATCAGGGTGCCATCAGAGTGACATCACAGTGGACTGATGTTATTACTGAGCAGTCTGACGCTTCAGATCGTCACTTCCTGTCTCTCCTCTTCTCATTTGTTTCAGAGAAACTGTACAACTCTCAGGGTCCAGAGCTCAGACGGTCTCTGTTCTCCCTCAAACAGCTGTTCCAGGTACACACACACACACACACACACACACACACACACACACACACGCTGTAATACCCTCTGACACTGTGCCCCCCTCCATCCCCCCCAGGATGATAAAGATCTGGTCCCGGAGTTTGTGGCGTCTGAAGGTTTGACATGTTTCATCAAAGTTGGAGCCGAGGCCGACCACAACTACCAGAACTACATCCTGAGAGGTGAGCCCCCCCCCAGCAGGACAGACAGGGAGGGGAAAGGGAGGTGAAAGGGAGGTGTGGTGAGAACAGGTTTGAGGTCATGTGACCCTGTTCAGCTCAGGACCAGCTCAATGATTTGTTCTCTGGAGATGCTGTCCCTCTCTGTCTCTCTGTCGGTCTGTCTGTCTCTGACTTCATGTCTGTCTGTTCCTTCCTTCCTGTCGGTCCTCAGCTCTTAGTCAGATCATGCTGTTTGTGGACGGGATGAACGGGGTGATAAACCACAATGAGACAGTACAGTGGCTCTACACACTGACAGGAAGTCTGGTGAGTTTTATTCTGAAAAACACCAAGACTTGAAACAATGGCTGAAGCTGTACAGATAAAATCTACTGGGACAACTCAGACAGGAAGTCATGTGACAATCGCCTGTACTCACCCTGACTCTGTTTGTCTCCTAAGTCCCGTCTGGTGGTGAAAACATCTCTGAAGCTGCTCATCGTCTTTGTGGAGTATTCAGAGTCCAACGGTCCACGAGTCATCGACGCCGTCAACGCCGTGGACAGTCAGAGAGGTACAACAACACAACACAACACAAAACAAATAAACCTGCTTGCGGTTGGGGGAAATTGCGGAGTTCAGAGGATGTTTGTGTGCGCTGTAGGTGTGAAGGCTTGGAGTTATCTGATGGAAGTCCTGGAGGAGAGAAATGGCTCCGACACAGAGCTGCTCATTTTCGCCATGACACTCATCAACAAGGTAAACAAAATCATCAAGTGCTCCAAAAGGTAAAAAAATGTCGGTGATGATGGTCATCTATCTGTGTGTTGTGTGTCAGACTCTGGCGGTCCTCCCAGACCAGGACTCGTTCTACGATGTGACGGACAGTCTGGAGCAGCTGGGGATGGAGACAATCATCCACAAACACATGAACAACAAGGCGACAGAGATGGACCTGAGGGCCCAGTTCACCATCTACGAGGTCCGCAAAAACTCACTCAGTTACACCCACAGAAGTCTGATGTCTCACTCTATTGTGTGTCTCTGTGTGTGCAGAGAGCTCTCCGGTATGAAGACGGTGAGGTCGATGACTCGTACCCTCAGCTGCGTAAAGAGCGACGGAAAATAGTCGCCGATCAGGAGGGTCGATCTCGCCGGCGTTCGTCCAATCAGAACCTTCCGGACCTCCTCTCCTCCTCTGCAGGCTCCTCCCCCTCCACCTCCCCCACTCCCCCCACTGCCAACAGCCCCCTCTCCCCTGCCATCTCCTCAACATCCTCCACCCCACCGGCGGGGCTCAGTAGGGCCTCCTCTCCATTGACCTCTGACCCCAGCAGCCCTGCTCTTAGTCCGTCCTGTTCTCCCTTGCCCCCCCCGACACCCCACAACGGTACCATGACGACGGACCAGGACACAAAGACGCCGTCCAGTCCGTAAGTTACAGACTTCTCACCAGGACCATCTGTGTCAGCCCCCCCCCTCCCCTTTCCACCCCTGCAGAGTCCTGGACTAGGATCTGATTCCTGGATCCTGGTCTCTTGCAGCCCTGCCTCTCCTCTCTCAGTTCTGGGTTCTGGTTCTGGTTCTTGGTGTTGGGTCTCTTTCTGATGTGGTGTTTCTGCCCCCCCTACCCTCAACCCCCTCCCAGCAGTCGGTCTTTCCTCAGTCATCACATGTCGGCTCTGGGTCTGAACAGGAAGTCCAGACTCTTCTCCAAAACCAGCTCCATCTCTGAGGAGACAACAGCCCCCAGGTCTGTAGACCAGAGACCAGATCAGACTGCGTCAGACCTCCGACCTCAGACCAGATCAGACCTGACACTCTTCTGCCTCAGTTTTCATCCCAGTTGCAGTTTAACCTGTGTCTCTCTGTGTGTCTCTCTGTATGTATAGCTCCTCAGATGTGTCCCTCCAGATGTCTGATCAGTCCAACAAGACAGAGAATAAAACCTTCAGGTAAGAGAAACTCCAGATCTGTGATGTCATGAGATATGTGGTAACCTTGGTGACGAAGCCATGGTAAGCAGGATGCTGCAGAGGACCCTCAGTGTTTGAGGATGCTTCTGTCCCTCTGCCTGCCTGTCTGTCTGTCCGTCCCTCTGCCTTTCCCTCCACCTGACTTTCTGTCTGTCTGTCTCTCTCTACGAGGTTTAGTCTGTTGCTCTAATCTCTCTCTCTCTTTCTTCCTTTCCTCGCCCTCCCCTCAGCTCAGGGGAGGTTGACTGGCCTGTCTGGTGAGTACACGTCTCCCTTGTGTGTGTGTGTGTGTGTGTGTGTGTGTGTGTTTGTGTTGGTCAGGTGTAAAATACACAAACTCTTGCTGACATGAAAAAAAGAGGACATTTTCATTTGTACATCGTTGGGGGACATTCTGTCCATCCAGGAAGATCATGGAGAGTCTTCATCATCTCAGCTGTGATCCAGATCACTAAAGTCCTGGTCCCAGTTCTGTAGTGTGTGTGGAGGAAGATGAACTCCAATTTAGTGTGCTGTTACCATGGTGACTGGTTAAGGAGGGACAGTGATCATCCTCCTGTCCCTAATAGGCTGATGACACCAGGTCCTCAGTGCAGGGTGTGTGTGTGTGTGTGTGTGTGTGTGTGTGTTGCTCAGCTCTGTGTTGTGTCTCTGCAGCCCTGATGACTGTAGTGTAAATCAGGACAAGCCGGTTCTGAAGAGGTTTGAGTAAGTACTGCTGCCGCCCCACTGCATGCTGGGAGCTGGAGGCTTTGTGTGTGTGTGTGTGTGTGTGTGTGTGTGTGTGTGTGTGTGTGTGTGTGTGTGTGTGTGTGTGTGTGTGTGTGTGTGTGTGTGTGTGTTGGCGGTGGCGGGGCTGAAAGGATCTGGTCCTGGTTCAATAATCGGTAGCTGGTTTGGTTTTGCAGTGAAGAATGAAAATCAATTGGGTCATTTTTATTATTGTTTGTTTTGATCTGAAGTGATTTGAATGTTTAGGTTTTACTCTGATGTCACTTCCTGTCACGTCTCATATGTCCCCTCCCCCACAGAGGCACCTTCCTGCGCAGCCTGGCAGCAACACAGTGGGAGAAGAGAAGAAGTAAACAGCTCAGCCAGTCCAGGCTGTCCTCCTCTGATGACATCATAACCCCAAGCCCACAGCCAGCAGTGGAGGAGGGCGGGGTCATCCCAGCTACAGAGCCACCGTGTCACGGTAAAAAGGTCACATCAGGTCGTTGACTCGTTTTCATTGTTAAGACAAAGTCAAACAGAGATTTGTGTTTTCAGGCCCCAGCAGCTGCGACAGCAACGGATGCGCCGACTCCCAGAATGACCCGGGTAAGACTCATTACCCACAATACTCTGCTCTTTGGGACAGTCCTGTTAGGTGTTTACATGTGTGTTTCTGCAGTGGCTTCTGTGCAGCGTCAGTGCAGCACGTTGTCCAACGACAAGAAGTTCCTGCTGGACATGCTCTACTCCAAGACGGCTGCTGACACCACAGAAGAAGAGGGGACCTTCCAGCCCGGTGAGACCTGGTCCTGATCCCGGACTAGATAAACTGTTACAACCTTTGACTTTTGACCTCTGTTCGGTCCCCTCCCCTCAGCTGGTGCAGATCTGAGTCGTCGTGGTCGTGTCCTGGAGCGTCTGTCCAGCTTTGGAGCATGCTCAGTAGAGCCCGAGAGCAGCGCCTCCCGCAGGGCGGAGCTGGAAGGTCTGGAAGGCTCCGCCCAGGCCGCTTTGGCCCGGTTGGCTGAGAAGCAGGTGTGTGTCTGTGTTTGTGTTTGAGTCCTCTGACGTCTTTCCCTAAACCACTAAATGTCATCCAGCAGACGAAGTTTGCTGGACCAGGACCGGGAATACAATCTGATCCGAATCCTCAATCTCTTTACTCAGATTCAGATTCAGACTTCATATAATTTAAGCAGACAGTGCAAAGCACATAGATGAAAATTTACTTTCAGATTTAGTGTCTTGAATTTAAATATTAAAATCTGAATCAAATAAAACAAAAATGAAAGTGCAGTTTGTGATCCATAATCGATCAGAGAATACATTTATGTTTAAATAACATAATTGGAACATGATGTGAGGGAGACCCCTGCTGGACACACACACACACACACACACACACACACACACACACACCTGTTCTATCTAAAAACCATCAGGGGGCGACTCAACTGGCTGTAGTCAGAGCGGCTGACAGGTCTGAGCTGATGTGTGTGAGGATGAAGACAGAGTCTGCGGGGACTCGATCTAAAACGTGTCGGGTCTTTAAATCTGGTCTTTGTCTCATCAGACTCGCCTCCTGCGGCAGCAGAGCAGCATTGACATGGAAAGCCACACCCGCCGCCTGGAGACCACCCAAATGACCCCGCTGGGCCCCGGGGGCTCCGTAGATGCTTGGGACCAGCTGCAGCCGAGCGCCGCTGCCCTGCGCATCAAGGACCTGGACTTCTCTGACCTGCTGGACGAGGAGGACATTGATGTCCTGGACATGGACACCTTTGACGCCTCATCCAGCATCCCTCCTCCTCCCCCTGGGCTAGCTGCTCCTCCTCCCCCCCCGCCTCCTCCTCCTCCACCAGGCGCTCCCCCTCCTCCCCCGCCTGCTCCCCCTCCTCCCCCTTCCTTGGCGGCGGCGGCAGTGGCAGCGATCTCCCAGAAGAAGAAGACAGTGAAGTTGTTCTGGAGGGAGCTCAAGCAGGCGGACAGGCCTCAGAAGTGTCGCTTCGGCCGGGGGACGGTGTGGGCGTCATTGGACAAGGTGGCAGTGGACACAGCCCGGCTGGAACACCTGTTTGAGTCCAAAGCCAAGGAACTCCCTGTCACCAAGGTAACGTCACCTGTTTGAGTGACAGTGGAGGGAAATGTGATGATCTGAGCCCAACAGGTTCATTAACGTCTCTGTGGTTAATGTGCAGAAAGGACCTGAGAACAAGAAGTCTGAGATTCTGGTCCTGGACCCCAAAAGGAGCAATGCCATCAACATCGGCATGACCGTCCTACCGACGGTCCAGGTTATCAAGACCGCCATCCTCAATTTTGACGAATTTGCTATCAGCAAGGAGGGAATTGAGGTAAAGACTTCCTGTCTGCAGAGGTTACTGTCTGTGTAGTCGGGGTAAGACCTGAACCAGAACCTGACCCCCCTCTGTCCTGAGCAGAAGATCCTGACCATGACCCCCACGGAGGAGGAGAAGCAGAGGATCCAGGAAGCTCAGTTGGCCAATCCTGACGTCCCTCTGGGCACAGCGGAGCAGTTCCTCTTCAGCCTGGCCTCCATCAGTGCCCTGACCCCCCGCCTGCAGCTATGGGCCTTCAAACTCAACTACGAGGCCCTGGAGAAGGTAACGCCCCGGCCTCTGACCCCTGCCACATGACCCATAACTGGTCCTGGTCTACAGGGGACCAGGTCCATGTTCATTGTTCCAGATTGAAGACCAGGACCAGGTCTTGGGTCTCTGCTGGTCCAGAACATGTGGGGAGGCTCACTCAGATCATAAAAGTCACTTTAACCTTTGACCTCTGATCTTGACTCTCTGACCCTGCAGGAGATTGCAGAGCCGCTTTTTGACCTGAAGCTGGGCATGGAGCAGCTGGCGTCCAATCAGACCTTCAGGAGGATCCTCGCCACACTGCTCGCCATCGGAAACTTCCTCAACAGCTCCAATGTGAGAACGCCTTCAAACTCTACAGACAAATATTCAAATAGCAGAAAGCAGGAGAGTGGGCGGAGCCAAGGACACTGATGTCACCTGCTCTTCCGTGTTTGGGAGGAGCCAGTTGACCTCAGACTGAAGGACTGAGGGACAGACAGAGATCAAGACCAGATCTGTTTGAAGGGACAACAAGTGTAATCTGGCCCCCTCCTTGTGTCTGTGCAGGCTAAAGGCTTTGAGCTGGGTTACCTGGAGAAGGTGGTGGAGGTGAAGGACACAGTCCACCGTCAGTCTCTGTTACATCACACCTGCAACCTGGTGGTGGAAAATTACCCAGAATCCTCTGATGTGTACTCTGAGATTCCCGCCATCACTCGCTCAGCCAAAGTAAACGTCTCCTGTGTTTTACCTGTTCTCATGTGGGAGGGCGGGCTGTGGGGGCGTCTGACCTGCTGAGTCTCTTGTTGTCCTCCAGGTGGACTTTGAGCTGCTCTCAGAGAACCTGGTGCAGCTGGAGAGACGCTGCAAAGCATCATGGGACAACCTGAAGGTGGTCACCAAACACGAAACTAAAGCGGTGCTGAAGAACAAGATGACGGACTTCCTGAAGGACTGCACCCAGAAAATCATCATCCTGAAGGTCGTCCACAGGAGGGTCATCAACAGGTGACACACAGACAGACGGGCAGAGAGAGAGACAGACAGGTGACACACAGACAGACGGGCAGAGAGAGAGACAGACAGGTGACACACAGACAGACGGGCAGAGAGAGAGATGCACAGGTGACAGTCAGACAGAGAGAGAAAGAGACAGACAGTTGACACACAGACAGACAGACAGATAGTGACAGGTGATGTCCCCTTTAGGTTCCACTCCTTCCTCCTGTTTCTGGGACAGCCATCGTCCTCCGTCAGAGACATCAAGGTCACCAGCTTCTGTCGCATCATCAGTGAGTTCGCTTTGGAATATCGCACAACCAGAGAGCGAGTCCTAACCCTGAAGCGGAAGAGAGCGGCTCATCGGGAGAGAACCAAGACCAGAGGGAAGCTGATCACTGAGGTAATGCAAGTCAGAGGTCAGAGAGAGAACCAGATGTCCACTACAGACTGTCCTTGTGTGACCTGGTCCTCACCGTCCCATCATGCCTCCTGTCCCCTCACTTTTAGTTCATGGCGTCTCTTCTTCCTCTTCCTCTCAGACGGAGAAGTTTTCGGGGGCAGTGTCTCGTCAGGACAGCCCCTCTCCGGTCTCTGTGGCAGTGGAGGCAGAGCCTGGTCAGGAGGAGGAGCATGAAAACATGAAGAACCTTCTGATCAGCACCAACAAAAGTCTGAGTGCCGACCCGAGAGGCCTGAGGCGCTCCAGGGCCGTCCGCAGTAAGTCTCCATGATGGCAAGCCACCATCGCCCTCAGCCTATTGCGCTAAAGGACACACGGTCAGGCCGCCATAAAAATCATCATCCTCAGTCAATCAAGTTCATGTTGAAATCGGTGTCATGACATCATGAGGCAGACTATCACTATCACAGTTTTGTGCAGTGAAGACAGCCTGGATCTGGACTGAGTCAGTATTTTGGTCCTGGTTGATGTTCTGGTGTTCGGTTTGCAGGTCTGGGCAGGGTGAGTCCATCTCAGATGTCTGCAGCCAAAGAAGACGGGGCCGCCTCCCAAAACGATGCCACAGATGAGATCATGGACCGACTGGTCAAATCTGTTACCCAGAATCCATCAGACAGGGCATCCAGCCCCAAGACCCGGAAACGGTCCAGACTCAACAGGAAGTCATGTAAGTACATCGTGTAGGACGGATGAGACCTCAGGACCTCAGCTGCTTCCTGCTGCTCAGGAACAAATCACATCTGTCCTGGTCTTTTTGGTCTTCGCCGGGTTCAGTCTGGTTCAAACACTGTGTTGAGACACAACAGCAGCTCTGTGTCCACAACACATCCTAATCTGTTTTCACTTCCTCACTAAACCGGAGCAGATAAACATCAGACAAATCTGCTGCTGCTGGAGAACACTCTAACCCCACAACCAGAGAAAACCTGAACAGACCAGAACTGGACGACAGATTTCAGGACTTTTCAGTAAAACTGTGGTGTCTGTTCTAGATCGGTTCAACAGTCACATAATGCTAACTCAACGCTAACATGCTAACACAGTGCTAACTGTGCAGACTTAGATTAAACCGTTTTTGTGTGTTTGGGTCCAGAAGGAGACTCAGACCTTAAAGACAAGAAGCCAACGATGGTCCCGATGAAAGAACAACAACTTCCTGTCTGCTAATATTTGTGTGTGTGTGTGTGTGTGTTTTAGTGAGGAGGACTCTGAAGAGCGGTCTCAGTGTGGATGTGGTTCAGGCTCTGGGCCTCAACAAGACAGAAGACAAAGTGTGAGCAGCAACCAGAACCAAGACCAGGTCCAGGTCTTTGAACTCAGTCCTTCATCAACTCAAGCTTGAGGGATGATCAGGTGAAAACATCAAACGCCCCCGTCCTGGACACTCGGGTTTAAAACCTTGACCAGAAGATGGCCCTGCTGTCACCTCCAGCACTCTGGCCTTGAAAGTCCTGGAAGAGTTTGAAAATGAATAAAGGTGAATGTTTGATGTCACAGAGTCACAAACTTGAACTTAATAAAATCACAAACATCACAACTGTGGTACAAAACTGTTGGACACACTTCACCTGTCACAGCTTCACTGTGTGTGTGTGTGTGTGTGTGTGTGTGTGTGTGTGTCGGTTCATCTTCACTTCAGACTGTTTTAACTTGAAGCTTAATTTTGTTTTTAATGAATAAAGTTTCTAAAAAAGAGAAAACAAACATCCCTCTCGTTTATTATTAATATTAATTCACCAGTGTTTCCTTCAGTCCGTCCGCCTGAACAGGACCGGACTCATCGGGCCTGACCCAGTCTCCAGTCCGGACCCGTCCGGTCCGGAGCCTGAATCGGTCGTCAGACCGGCACCGACAGCGCCTGCGGTCGGTCCGTCTCTTTAAACCGGAGCGGGGCGGGTCACATGTCCGGCCCCGGTGTCCCCTCCTCCTGTCGGTGTCGGTATAAAGTCCGGGGGAATGTGGATCCTCTGAGCTCCGGAGGAAGATGCTGCCGCTCGCTCTGACGCTGCTGCTGCTGCCGGCGGCCGCCGACCTGCCCGTCACCGGCTCTCCGCCGCTCCGGGGGCCGGGACCCGGCTTCTCTCCGTCGGTCCCCGCCTCTCCCTCCTCCCCGCCGCTCCTCCTCCTCGCCCAGCCCCGACCGGAGTCCGGGGCGCCCGGCGTCGCCTTGGCCCGGTCCGCGGAGGAGCCGGCCGGGCCCGGGGAGGAGGAGCGGCCGCAGCATCCTCATCACGGCGGCGGGTACCGGGTGGTCCAGTGGGAGTGGAGCTACGTCCAGACCCCCTACATTATCGCCATCTGGCTGCTGGTGGCCAGTGTGGCCAAGATCCGTAAGTCTGGGGGGTCGGACCAGCACCGGGACCGGAACTTTACTGCTCCCATCTGTGGGACCCGAACCGGTTCAGAGTTTGAGTTTAATGAGCAGAGAAGTGGAGGGAATGTAGAGGTCAGAGGTCTGGACTGATGCTGGTCCGCTGGGAACGGAACCACCCACACACCTGGACCTGGACTCGACCTGGATTCACTCTTTGTGTATCGATTCAGATATTTTGTCATCCTGTTGTGTGTTCTGGTTCTGGTCCGGATGATTCAAGTCTCTGAGACTCTGAACCTCCATTAAGACCCAGCAGGACTTCTGCTGGTCCAGGTCCTCTAAAGCTGGTGATGTGTTGGTGGTGATGGTGGTGATGAAGGTGATGATGATGATGATGATGAAGGTGATGGTGGTGATGGTGATGAAGGTGATGATGATGATGATGAAGGTGATGGTGGTGATGATGAAGGTGATGGTGGTGATGAAGGTGATGATGATGATGATGATGATGATGATGAAGGTGATGGTGGTGATGGTGATGTGTTGGTGGTGATGGTGGTGATGAAGGTGATGATGATGATGATGATGAAGGTGATGGTGTTGATGATGAAGGTGATGGTGGTGATGGTGATGGTGGTGATGAAGGTGATAATGATGATGATGATGAAGGTGATGGTGGTGATGGTGATGAAGGTGATAATGATGATGATGATGATGATGAAGGTGATGATGGTGATGGTGGTGATGAAGGTGATGATGATGATGATGATGAAGGTGATGGTGGTGATGAAGGTGATGGTGGTGATGGTGATGAAGGTGATGATGATGATGATGAAGGTGATGGTGGTGATGATGATGATGATGAAGGTGATGGTGGTGATGGTGATGATGATGATGAAGGTGATGATGATGATGAAGCTGGTGGTGGTGATGAAGGTGATGGTGGTGATGGTGATGATGATGATGAAGGTGATGATGATGATGAAGCTGGTGGTGGTGATGGTGATGATGATGATGATGAAGGTGATGGTGGTGATGATGATGATGAAGGTGATGGTGGTGATGGTGGTGATGGTGATGAAGGTGATGGTGGTGATGGTGATGAAGGTGATGATGATGATGATGAAGGTGATGGTGGTGATGTTGATGAAGGCGATGGTGATGATGAAGCTGGTGGTGGTGATGAAGGTCTACCTTACCTCTGCAGCAGTAATGATACTGAGCAGGTCTGGATCAGGTGGACTCTGTAGACCTTGTTCTGTTGTGGTCCCAGTGGTTGAGACCTTTTTGTGTTTTGTATTGATTGCTGTGTTGTGGGTTTTGGGTTGTGTTGTGGTTGTGGCTCCTTTAAAAACAGACACAGCTGAGGTTCAGGTGGATGAGTCTACCTTTGTGGACTGATGCTGTTTAAGGACATGAATTAAAGTCAGTAACTTTCCTCACTTGTCATTTGCTGTGGTAGTTTCAGCTGTGTGTGATGTGCATGTGAGTGTTGCCATAGTGATCTTCTGTTGTTTGTTTTTTTTTTTTATCAGTGTCTTGTGGGAGGAGTCAAATTGCCAATACAGGAAGTGGTCATCAGGTCAACGCTGATATAAACACTATAAAATGAGTTCAGACCAGACTGATCAAAGACATCACATGTTTGAGGCCTCATACATCCTGAGCTTCTAAATATATGAATGATTGGATGAATGTAGTGAAACTGGCTAAGGCCAAATAAACTGATCAACAAGGAGATAAAACTGTTTTACACGACAACAAGAACAACGTCAAAGTGATCTTTTTTAAATCTGATTAAATGGTTCCCCTTCAGTGTTTGATCCTCCGGATGAGCCATCAGAGAGACTAATGTCTGTCCTGCTGTGTGTGTGTGTCTTGTCATTGTCAGATTACTAACCCTGCAAACACGCACACACACACGCAGACGGACAGACAGAGAGATAAATCTGCCGTTTCCACCTGAAGGTTCTGGCGATGAAGGTGAACCTTCATTGGTTACCTGATCAGGTGTTTCCGGCTCTGACAGCTCTCTCCTCCTTCAGTGTTCCACTTCTCCCAACGCTTCACCACGGTGGTCCCAGAGAGCTGCATGCTGATCCTGCTGGGTCTGGTCTTGGGCGGGGTCGTCCTCATAGCCAGTAAGAAACAGCTGTACCAGCTTGAGCCTGCCCTCTTCTTCCTCTTCCTGCTGCCAACCATCGTGGGCGACGCTGGGTACTTCATGCCGGCCCGCCTCTTCTTCGACAACCTGGGCGCCATCCTGATGTACGCCGTTGTGGGAACGCTGTGGAATGCCTTCTGCACCGGCTTCTGTCTGTACTCTGCCAAACTACTAGGGGTCATAGGTCAGTCACTGTGGGGGTCATAGGTCTATTAATGGGGATCAGAGGTCAGTCACTGTCTCAGTGACCGTCTGTGTGTCTGTCAGACAAGCGCGTGCAGGCCGAGCTGATGGACTTCCTGTTGTTCGGCGCGCTGATCTCGGCCGTGGATCCTGTGGCGGTGCTGGCTGTGTTTGAGGAGGTTCATGTCAACGACATGCTCTTCATCATCGTGTTCGGAGAGTCGCTGCTCAACGACGCTGTCACTGTGGTGAGACACACACACACACACCTCATTCTGAGATCTGACAGTGTTGCTAATGGATGTTGGGGTCAGTGATTATCTGTTTGTGTCTTTTTGTGCGACTTCTCCCTGAGCTGTGATCTTCAGATCTATGATGGTCCTCTGCTTCTTGGGGCTTCTGGGTCTCTGGTGCTGCTCAGGGATCAGTTCAAGCATCAAAAGGTTCAGGATCAGAGTCTGCGTGTTGGTCTGCTGTATTTCTGCAGCAGCTTGATTGTGTAACTGAGTCATGAGACAGAGAAAACAGAGATCCAGATGTGACAGCAGAGACAGACGTCCTGATGGCCGGACAGGAGCAAACAGGTCACACTCATGAGTAACGTGCGATCAGACTGCTGTGAGCAGATTAACTGAGCAGTTTCTTAATCCTCCGCAGAACTCCGAATATGAGCTAATCCCAGAAACACTGTGGGAATAACTGAACAGGCCAAGAGCTCCTGTTAGTTTCCCACATCAGTCAGACAGGAAGTGACATTAACATGATCAGAATCCTGGTCACACACTGAGCTCTGACATAACTCAGGTGAAAGGAATCATGGGAAAGAGAGACAGGTCATTCAGTCTGTCTCTTTTGTTCCGACTATGAAGCTTCTTGGTGCCATTTAAGACATAAAACGGTTTTGTTGGTCCAGATTCATGTTTCTTTTTGGGGATCTTCAATGTGGAGTTGGAATATCATGGGATAAATATGATGGAATATAGTTGGAATAGTCTATAATCAAAAAGAAAATATCACACCTTCATCCTGAAAACATTAAAACTTTATCCTCCACCTGGACAACAACAACATCTGGATCTGGGTTCTGGTTTCTGGTCCTTTTTGCCTTTATCGTATTGGTTATTTTTCTCAGCTGCTGTTTGATTGGTGGTCCAGTTTTTGTCCCAGGAGACATCTTCTTGACATCTGTGTTGCAGGTCTTATATAAAGTCTACATCTCCTTTGTGGAAGTGGGACCCTCCAACGTTCAGACAGCTGATTACTTCAAAGGAGTCGGTGAGTCTGCAGAGAAAAACACACCTGTGTGACCCGCCCCTGGCCCCTGGCCCCACCCACCTTACTCTCCTTCCAATTCCTCCTCCAGCCTCCTTCCTCATCGTCAGCATCGGAGGGACTTTGGTGGGTCTGGTTTTTGCTGTCATCCTGGGCTTCATCACTCGCTTCACCAAGCGGGTTCGCATCATCGAGCCACTTTTTGTCTTTCTCTTGGTGTACCTGGCGTACCTGACAGCCGAGCTCTTCTCCCTGTCTGCCATTTTGTCGTGAGTTGTTACATTTTGATTTGTGTAATGTTGTGTTGTTTAGATGCCCCACACTGTCCTGGTGGTTCTTATTAGACCTGGTTCAGGTCCTACCTTCATCTCTCTGTCTCTGTCTCTGTCTCAGAATGACCTTCTGTGGTATCGGAGCCAACAAATATGTGGAGGCCAACATTTCCCAGAAGTCTCGAACCACAGTGAAGTACACAATGAAGACTCTGGCCAGCATTGCTGAGACCATCATCTTCATCTTTTTGGGGATCTCAGCCGTGGACAAGTCCAAGTGGGCCTGGGACACTGGCCTGGTGTCCTGCACTCTAATCTTCATCTTCGTCTTCAGAGCTATTGGTCCGTCACGTACACCAGGACACCTAAACACGAAGAAGGAAACCACAGATTTACTTCCTGAAACAAATGGATCTTCATTTTGAGGCAGCAATGTCCTGACCTGTAGTGACCTCTGTTCTCCAGGTGTAATTGGCCAGACCTGGGTTCTCAACCGCTTTCGGCTTGTTCCATTGGACAAGATTGACCAGGTGGTGATGTCGTATGGTGGCCTTCGGGGAGCGGTGGCGTTTGCTCTAGTGGTACTGCTGGATGCCGAGCAGGTCAAAGCCAAAGATTACTTTGTTGCCACGACGATTGTGGTCGTCTTCTTCACAGTAATGTTCCAGGTTAGAGCAGAGACACTTCCTCTTTAACATATATGAGACTCAGGGACCCAAACCTGGTCTTTCAGCTCTCTGATGATCCAAAAGATGTCACAGATTAAGTTAATCAAAACTCACCTGTCTCTCTTTCTCTGTGTCTGTCTGTCTGTCTCTCTGTCTCAGGGTCTGACCATCAAACCTCTGGTCAACTGGCTCAAAGTTCCTCGCTCCACCAGCAGGAAGCCGACCATTAACGAGGAAATCCATGAGAGGGTGAGAGGCAATCTTCATCTTCCTCCTCCTCTTCTAGTCTCTGACTGAAGCTGGTGGACCCATAGTTAACTGACCCATCATGCACTTTGTCTATGGTCCTCTAAGTCTTCAGGAGCTGACTTATCTAAACCTGTCTGTGTGTGTTTCAGGCCTTTGACCACATCCTGACGGCGGTGGAGGACATTGCAGGGTTGCAGGGATATCACCACTGGAGAGACAAGTGAGTCATTATGACTTCATTTAATACAAAAACACACAATTACATCATCATTATATTATTGTATGATTCTATGATTATAACATAGAGTCATAACTAAATCATTTAACATAATAACATACAGGGGCAGGGAGACATGTGGACTGTTATAATGAGTGACAGAGGACACCAGGGGGAGCTGTTTCATCATCAATATTGAAACAGAAGGTCTCTCTCGGTCTCTCTCTCTGGACCTCCCCAGGTGGGAACAGTTTGATAAGAACTACCTGAGTAAGCTGCTGTTGAGGAAGTCTGTGTACAGTAAGAGCGAGCTGTGGGAGGCCTATCAGAAGATCAACATCAGAGACGCCATCAGTGTCATCGACCAGGTGAGTCAGGTGACAACATACCTGGGTCACCTGACAGATTCATCCGGAAGACTTTTACCCTTTGACCGATGTGTGTGTGTGTGTGTGTGTGTGTGTGTGTGTGTGTGCGTGTGTAAATGTAGGGGGGGAACGTCCTGACCTCAGCCAGACTGTCTCTGCCTTCGATGGCCAGCAGAGCTTCTTTCCCCGAGGTCACCAACGTCACCAACTACCTGTGAGTCACATGACTCTGTGTGTGTGTGTCTTCGTCTTCATACTTTCAGCATAAGGGCACAGTGGGCGGGGTTATACTCACTGAGCTCAATCTCTCTATCACTCCGCATGTTGTATCACATGATCAGTGATAGTTACACCCATCAGTCCTCAGTGGTTGTTATGCTGACAGCTAACGTACTAACATGTTGCCATGTTCAGGCGTGAGAACGGCAGTGGGGTTTGTCTGGACCTGCAGGTGATTGACAATGTCCCTGGAGCCAAAGTGGAGGAGGACATGGAGACACACCATGTCCTCGCAGAGAACCTGTACAAACCCAGGAGACGGGTAACATATAAAGAAACACACACACACACACACACACACATCCTGAGCTGTGTCCCGCAGAGCGTAATCAGCTAGTTTGGGTGCTCAGAGCCTTGAGCATGTCCTTGATGACGCCCAGGAGGAGGTTCCAGGGTCATCGAAGGGTCTGTTTTTAAATTAAAAAGATTGCCGGATCCTCCAAGGACATTCTCAATGAAAAACCTCAGACTTTCTCTAAATCTGGACCTAGACTCTGGTCTGAAGAACCTTCACTCTATCTATGAGTTTATGGTCTCAGTCTCTAGTTAACAGTCAATCAACACAACGTGATGTTCATTTTCCATGCTCCATTTAGAGGGAAAGGGGAGGGGTTAGGGGGCAGGCTACTGAGTGACTGACAGACTGTACTACCCAATCAGGAGTCCAGAACAGGTCAGATCCACCTTCTCCTTTAAAGATGGTGACCAAAGGACAAATAACACAATGGGTAACATCACAGAGGGGAGACAGCTGAGACATCCTGTGTCGACCATGAATTATGTCATTTTGGCAGCACAGCTGCAGCTTCTCACCTCGAAGAATCTGAAATATGATCATGTGTCATGCTGTGCCGGGTTGTTTTCTGTTGTGTAGTGTTTTGTAATGTGTTGTTGTTCAGTATCAGTCCCACTACAGTCGACACTTCATGCCTCTGGGGGAGAAGGAGCGTCAGGACAGGGAGGTGTTTCAGAGGAACATGAAGACACGAATGGAGACGTTCAAGTCCACCAGATACAAACGTCACAAAAAGGAGCGCAGCCTGAAGAAGGTGACACACAAACACACACACACAATTATGTCTGTCAGTGAAACAAATATTTAGCTCTAATTAGTAGGTTCTTCTTCTGATTACAGTCATGGTGTTTCATCACTCGCTCTGACGAAACAGAGCAACTGAGCTGATTGGCTAATAGAGGGTCAGCTACTTCCTGTTATGGCTACAGGCGACCTCACTTGTTTATTCTGCTCTCAACAGCGCAGAGGATCTGATGCCAAGGAAGATGGTGGCGACAAGCCCAGACGCAACGTCAGCTGGCAAGACAAAGGTAACGCACAATGAGGGGAGGAGCTAAAGAAAGCCTCACCTGTTACACTTGATCATTCCCACGCCTCCTGTGTGTGTGTGTGTGTGTGTGTTTAGATCCTGTGGTGGTTCCTGTGGAGTCGGAGGAAGATAAAGCTGAACACTCGGACCCAGAGAGGGAGGACGATGTTGGGATCACCTTTGTTGCTCGCAAAGTGGAGACACCTAAACAGCGGCCCAAATCAGGTATGAGTTCAGAGCAGAGCTGGCACAGAGGTCATACATCAGTTGGGGCGGGGACCCGGGTAAGGGGTGCTTTAACTGTCCTGCTGCTGTGTTTTCTCCATCAGTCCCTGCAGCTCTTGAGGGGTGTCAGAGTCCAACTTCCACCCCGTCCTCCCCCCCCGTGGGGGACAGCCACTTACCATGGAAGGGCAGCGTGGGTTCCCCCCCCCCCTGTGTGTCCGTGGAGGCCACAAAGATCATCCCTGTGGACCTGCAGCAGGCCTGGAATCAGAGCATCTCCTCTCTGGAGAGCATGTCCTCCCCACCCGCCCATCCCGAGCCCATCCATCCCCGCGTCAGCGCCCTGTCCAGAATGGTGGGGCCTCGTCCAGCCTCCTACACCCCACCGGGCAGCGTGGGAGGCAGCACTTCCTCCATCGTAGCCCAGGTGTTGCAGGGTTCCTTCCGTTTCCCAGACAAGAAGAAGGAGGAGGAAGTGGAAGAGGAGGATGATCGGGGGGCATCACAGGAGCTGCAGCCACTCATGTCAGCTCTGAGGCCCCCTGGCTCCCTGCCGCCCCCACCACCTCCCCCAAGCTCTGCCCCAGGTTCAGGGAGGAGGAGGAACCCCCGTGTCTACCTGAGAAGCCTGGTGACGGCACCCCCCCCAGGTGGCAATGAGCCTTACAGCCGAGGCCCCACCCAGCTGTAACAAACACACCTGCCTCCACCAATCACCAAAACACACACATCAGGCCATCCAACAGGAACCGTGGCTCACTCTCCTCACCTCCACCTGCAGCTGAGGTCTGATCTGACCGCCCCCTCTCCCCACCTCCACACCAATCTTCACCAGCCAACACACGACACCAGCTGACAGGCTGAGCCAGGACTTTCAGAGTAAGACTACAGACAGCTGATTATTTTTAATGTTCACATTCTCTGATCATCAGGTAGAAACTTCAGTTTATGCAATTTCATCTATAAATCTGCTCTCATGTTCAGACTGTGTTGGTCTGTCCCTTAACTCTTCTCTCCCTGTTTCTAAGCTCAGTGGTTCCTACTGAAGATGTAAAACTAAGAGAAATATGATGTAAACATTCAGCAGTAAATCAGTGTGTTGGTGGCAGCAGTGCAGTGAGTCTAAAATAAGCTCCACTGATGATGATGATGATGATGATGATGATGATGATGATGATAAAGGACTCACAAAACCAGTCCATACGTGACTAAAGAGACAGATAATCAAATTTCTGGTATTGTGTGTTTATGTTCAGCCACCACACATCTGGTCACAACCACAACGAGCTTGTGTCTCCTTTAGGACTTTAAAACTGGAAAACCAGCGCTGATCAAAACTATAAGTAATAATACATAATCAGTCATATTGATCCTGGACTCTCACTCAGACTGTCTCTTTACAACCTGTTTACTGTTATTGTGAACATAATTGTAATCACAGCTGACAGCAATGATGCTGATGATGGTGGTGATGGTGAAGATGACCTGTGCTGTAATGGGAGCCAGTCTGACTTGATTGTAGAAGCTTTTTAAACCTTGTGCGTGTTTCTTTACTCCCAGGTGTCAACATCAACGTGACTGATGTGTGTATTTATTCTGTCACAGCTGCTCGTATCAAATCTCTTGTATTTTGTATAAGCTACAGGAATTTCAGATCTACATGTGTTTATTTTCAATGACCAAAGTGTAAAGAGCCTATTGAAAATTTGTACAGCATCTTTGTCTTTAACCGCCTTACTCTGTTTTGTCTATGTAGCTGCGTGTTGTGTTTCACATGTGTGTAGCTATGCACACACTCTGTTGTGTGTCTTTAACTATTGCCTTAATGTCAGAGCTGCTCTCACACACTCAGCTGATCCAGAACCAGCAGCCACTGCAGCTCCACATTCAAAGGCTACATGCTAAAGCTAATGGCTAATTCAGGCCATTACTGGACCCTGGTGGTTTCACTTGGTCTACAATTTGACAAAGCACAATTCTTCATGGTTACCCATAATAAGTGTAATCACTCAATAAATGACAATATTGATCAAGATCCTGATGAATTGACAGTTCATGCAGTAAACAATCTGAACAATGACTCTGGTCATTCTGGGTCTGCTTGCAGACACCTCCACATTATTGAACATCCATCGTTCCAGTCATCACTTTGATCTGGATTGAAACTGAAATGCACTGGAGCCTCCATGTGAGATGAAAGTAACACAAAGAAGCACCAGTCGAGACTGTCAGACAGTACTTTTCCTCTGTCTCCTTCAGGCTCGCTGATCTGACTGTTGGCTGACTGTTGAGCTGCTGGTGACATGGATTATCATTCTTGTTGCCTCATTGTACCACAGTGAGTGTAGTAACACAGAGATACACAAACATGCTGCTGCTTGTGAAAAAAAAAGTAAAAAAATAAAAGCCTTTAAAATGAAGATACTTGAAGCGGAGACACTGGACCAGGGTCCACAGTCCAGATGTTGATCATCACTGCACTGTTTCATTCAGATGCAGAACAGTTGGGATTGAATATGAGTTTATCATTTATCCAAAAGAATCCTCCATCTTTGTGCCAAATGTTTGTAAGCCACACAACAAGTAAATAAATGTGTTTTTCTGAATGTATTGTCCATTCCTTCTATTCTAGGAGACCCTTGCAGGTAAAAAAAAAAAACCCCTAAGTATTTTATAGTACTCACATAAACTTATTTTATTCAATGCTTTATTAAAACCAAATTTCTTCAGTTAAAAGTTCAAAAGCATATCGTTCAGCCCAGGGGACTTGTTACCAACACCTTGAAAAATGTGTGTCAATTTTTTTTCATGCCCATAGAGTAATAAAAACAATCAAAATCATGAGGGAGGTTTTCATAATTTGTGCATGAAAGGGTTAATGATTTTTATCACAACAAGGGCGTCGGCCCCACAGCTGCTGCAGGGTTTTATTTAAGGTGATAACTGAGGCCCCGGGCCCCTGGGCCTGGAGGCAGCAGTGGCTCAGTGGGTTGGGACCGGTTCACGTCCCAGCCCGGACAGCGAAATGTGGAGTGTGGACTGGAGGATGGAGAGGTGCCAGTCCACCTCCAGGGCACCGTCCCACAAACCGCTCCAGGTGCGCCTCTCTGCATGTTTGTGTAGTAGGGGCCCCTGTGTGTGTGGTTGTCTGGGAACTGTGTATATATATATATATATATATATTTTTTTTTTTTTTTTTTTTTAGAGAAACACAAGAAACTTGTGCGACAAAAAAATGGACCAGACTCAGTGAACACCCTCCTACCAACAAATTTTCACACTGCTCTATGCTCCCTACAGATGATATCCAACTAGCCCAGTGAGCGGTGGTAGCTATCATGTCTTCGGGGTCATCAGGTGGGAACCTCCTTTCACCGGTGTTTCATCTAGTTAGGCCCACAACACCTCCAGAAGGCTAGACCGTGAACACTGGCGTCCCAGCGTCACCCCCCTAATGCCAGCCATCACCACTCCTCACACAAAGACAACTATCTCAAACAGCACTATCACCTACTCTGACCTCTCTCCAACTGCACCAGTGAAAGCGGGGTGGGGATACAGACCCTGGTTCGGGTAGGGGGCATGAAAGTATAGAGGGTGCAGGAGGTGGAGGCAATACAAGCTGCATTAATAGATTCAGCAACTAAACTCACCTAAATGGTCTTATACTCAAACAACACTCCAACACAGGCCAGCTCACCTGTACTATATACTACTATATAAACATATCTCAGAGTATAAATGTAATTTTGTTGTGTGTGTACAATGACAACAAAAGATTCTTCTAATATAAAAACAGGTCAGAGGTCACCGGAGGTCCGTCTGCTCGGTCAGGAAGCAACACAGATTAAATCTACAGGGACCGGTCCAACTCTGCTGCTGTTACTGTGACCACCTAACAGCGTGTTTCCAGCACAGACACACAAAGACTACCTAAATTTACCTAAATTCTGCGGCTCCGCTGACCGTTACAGTCAAACAGCCGTGAGCCAGCACAGACGCCTGTTCGCGTAGCATGCTAACATCCTCAACACCCGGTTCTACAGTCACACCTGAGCGGGAAAGGTGAGTTCATGTGGCTGATTAACGTCTCAGGTACACGTTAGACATGTTTACCTGTCTGTCGTCGTACAGCTCATGCTTTTCTGCTGTTTTCGGGGCTTCCTGCGCTAGTTAGCACATTAGCACCGGCGGCAGCGTTAGCGGTTAGCCGTTAGCAGTCTCCGGTTGAGCGGTTTGGCGGTTTCGTTAACAGGTGAGCGGACAGATGAACCTACCTGGGCCGTCACCTGACTGCTGATCGCGAACAGAGACGACAAGCTAGGTCGGTAGTCGAAGCTTTTTCACCGATGCTAACTAGAAAGGCGCTGGATTCTTCCTAAAGTGGAGAATTGATCGATTGAAATAATTGATTATTGATTCTAAACCGTGTGTCTTTAATTGGAGCTCATTTTGAATCTTGTTGTGTAACAAGGACAGAGCCTGAGCCTCGTAATAACACTTTTACTGAGTTAGTTAACTGTAATTACACTTTCTTTGCCGGTTGCCTGTTGATGGAATTGTTCCATTCTGAAGTAACGTTTACAGTTTCTTCAGTTGTGTTGTGTTGTGTTGTGTTGTGTTCCTGGTTATCAGATCAGTTCTGGTGCTGTAGTATTGTTCAGTTGTGTTGTGTTCCTGGTTATCAGATCAGTTCTGATGCTGTCGTATTGTTCAGTTGTGTTGTGTTGTGTTGTGTTCCTGGTTATCAGATCAGTTCTGATACTGTAGTATTGTTCAGTTGTGTTGTGTTGTGTTCCTGGTTATCAGATCAGTTCTGATGCTGTAGTATTGTTCAGTTGTGTTGTGTTGTGTTCCTGGTTATCAGATCAGTTCTGATACTGTAGTATTGTTCAGTTGTGTTGTGTTGTGTTCCTGGTTATCAGATCAGTTCTGGTGCTGTAGTATTGTTCAGTTGTGTTGTGTTGTGTTCCTGGTTATCAGATCAGTTCTGGTGCTGTAGTATTGTTCAGTTGTGTTGTGTTGTGTTCCTGGTTATCAGATCAGTTCTGATACTGTCGTATTGTTCAGTTGTGTTGTGTTGTGTTGTGTTGTGTTCCTGGTTATCCGATCAGTTCTGATACTGTAGTATTGTTCAGTTGTGTTGTGTTGTGTTCCTGGTTATCAGATCAGTTCTGATACTGTAGTATTGTTCAGTTGTGTTGTGTTGTGTTCCTGGTTATCAGATCAGTTCTGATACTGTTGTATTGTTCAGTTGTGTTGTGTTGTGTTCCTGGTTATCAGATCAGTTCTGATACTGTAGTATTGTTCAGTTGTGTTGTGTTGTGTTGTGTTCCTGGTTATCAGATCAGTTCTGATACTGTTGTATTCTTCAGTTGTGTTGTGTTGTGTTGTGTTGTGTTCCTGGTTATCAGATCAGTTCTGATACTGTTGTATTCTTCAGTTGTGTTGTGTTGTGTTCCTGGTTATCAGATCAGTTCTGATGCTGTCGTATTGTTCAGTTGTGTTGTGTTGTGTTGTGTTCCTGGTTATCAGATCAGTTCTGATACTGTAGTATTGTTCAGTTGTGTTGTGTTGTGTTGTGTTCCTGGTTATCAGATCAGTTCTGGTGCTGTAGTATTGTTCAGTTGTGTTGTGTTGTGTTCCTGGTTATCAGATCAGTTCTGATGCTGTAGTATTGTTCAGTTGTGTTGTGTTGTGTTCCTGGTTATCAGATCAGTTCTGATACTGTTGTATTGTTCAGTTGTGTTGTGTTCCTGGTTATCAGATCAGTTCTGGTGCTTTAGTATTGTTCAGTTGTGTTGTGTTGTGTTCCTGGTTATCAGATCAGTTCTGATACTGTTGTACTCTTCAGTTGTGTTGTGTTGTGTTGTGTTGTGTTGTGTTCCTGGTTATCAGATCAGTTCTGATACTGTTGTATTCTTCAGTTGTGTTGTGTTGTGTTCCTGGTTATCAGATCAGTTCTGATGCTGTCGTATTGTTCAGTTGTGTTGTGTTGTGTTGTGTTCCTGGTTATCAGATCAGTTCTGATACTGTTGTATTCTTCAGTTGTGTTGTGTTGTGTTCCTGGTTATCAGATCAGTTCTGATGCTGTAGTATTGTTCAGTTGTGTTGTGTTGTGTTCCTGGTTATCAGATCAGTTCTGATGCTGTAGTATTGTTCAGTTGTGTTGTGTTGTGTTCCTGGTTATCAGATCAGTTCTGATACTGTTGTATTGTTCAGTTGTGTTGTGTTGTGTTCCTGGTTATCAGATCAGTTCTGATACTGTAGTATTGTTCAGTTGTGTTGTGTTGTGTTCCTGGTTATCAGATCAGTTCTGATACTGTAGTATTGTTCAGTTGTGTTGTGTTGTGTTCCTGGTTATCAGATCAGTTCTGATACTGTTGTATTGTGTTGTGTAACTGCCAGTTGTGTATCAGCATGCGTTGAACGGTACACGTAGTGTATGAATGCAGGGGGGTTTACAGGGACACCCTGGGGGGCTCATAGCTGAGCTGTGGGGTTCTTACTGGGTGACAGTGGCCATACTGTCAGCCATATCTTTCAATCTGAGCTTTAATCACTTACTTATTTGTTATTTGTTTAAACACTTTCACAGGTTGAGTGTGTCACTCCTGTTCGGTTTGATCCGTGTTAATGAAATGAATGTGCTCAACAGAAAATAAATAATCATCTGTTAATGGATCAGATGTGAAGATTTTTGCTCCTCCTCATGATCACAGATGGGCTATTCAAAGCTTTCTGGTGGTTTAAGGAAGAACTCTTTTTATTTGAGATTTTGTTGCAAATACAGAGAAAATTATGTTTGTTTTTTCAAAGCAGTTGTCATGCTAACAATGTTGAGCTTCTGTGTATTTGGTGTTGGTAGATCAGCAGTGCTCATTGTAAGTGTGCAGCTCTTGGGATCCAGCAGGGGGCAGTCTCCTGTGTGTGAGGCTTCTCTTCAGTATTACAGGTGATGGTGGACAGGATCTGATTCAGATTTGTCTGTTTACAGATTCATGATTTAAAACCAGCCGTTAGATTTTTAAGGGTTAGAAATCGAAACCCCACCTGTCCTGGAGACGTGGAGCGCGACACATCTGTTTTACAGCAACTGTTCTCAGATCTGCTGCTCCTCTAATATCTCAGCTGTTGTCACTGCTCAGAGTTGATCCTCTGAGTCATGGCCTCGCCCTCAGTCCGGCACATACCATCACCTCAGCAGACTTAATCTCGCTTCATCTGAATCCACAACCAGGTTCATCACTGTTCATGTTCCTGGTTCAAATCATAACAATATGTTGGTCATTTGGAGAGTTAAACAGTCTGAAATAGAGATGCGATGATGTATCATTTAATCACACATCACGATAAAAATGTGATATTATTACTCTGATATGTTGATTTCAGCTGTTGTTTCTGATTTCTGGTGACCTGCACAGATGCAAACATCTGGTCCACATTAAAGACAGTGTGTCACACTTTATTTCATTAACAATATATTAAACTAATTACTACTGTCACTCTCCTGCAGGACTCTGGTTTGGTCCCAGTTCCTCTTGGAGCTGCAGGCATGGAATTGGCTCAATGTCTCAGATAAGAGCAAAAAATCCTGTAGTAAGAGCTGGATGTTTATGTGCTTTGTGTCGGCTGGGTCACTTCAGCTGTGTCTTTGTTTTCTACTCAGCAGCTAAATGGATGTAATTGTTTGTGTAGCCAGCAGCTTCACCTGGACCTGCGGCAGTAAATCAGAGGTTAATTGTTAGTTGTGTCAGACATTGAGCCGACCGTAAACATGACTTAGGAAACAGGGATAATGAGGAGGACACACCCACTCAGACTCAGCCTGAGCTTCCCCTTATGTCTTCAGAGTCCTCACTGAACATGGACACAGACTGATCAGGATCGCTTTTAATAATTTCATAATTTTTTTTTTAAATAATTCATCAGTAATCAATCCTCCAGCTACACGGGAATGTGGTTGGTTCCTTATCTTTCTTTGGGAGCAGAGGGAGACCTCTGGACCAGCCGACCAAGAATGAAGCCATTCTGTGAGGCCTTAGCTCCAGGCAGGGCCCTCCTCCTCATTGGCTGCCTGTAATTTACTCTGTGAGGTGGAAAACCTGCTCACATTCTTCTGTGATGAGCTGTGCTGCTGCTCAGAGAGCTCTGCCCCAAGTCTGAGTCCACAGCCGTAATTTTCCATCACAGTTTTGTGGATCTGTTGTCATATTGTCGATGTGTCGTCCCCCTTGGCTCACATAGCAGCAGTAATTACACACAAAGAGACGTGGCCCATAAAGGCTAGATAATCACCACATTCCTCTGAACCAAGTCTCACTGCATGTGACGGCCAGTCGTCCTGCATGCTGCCATATATAAGACCACACCGTTTGTTCAAGTAACATAAAAGAACATGAGAGATGGAAACATTTCAGTCTCAGATACACTGTGACACCAGCAGTACACACACATACACAACGAGAAAACACAAACACAAGCATGGAGTTTTCACAGGGACAGAGCTATAATGTAATGAACTCATGAGGTGAGTAAAAACAAGGAGAGTAATTTAGGGCAGAAGCGTCATCATCCATAGATTTGTCAGCCTTATTGATTGATTAATTGATTGTTCATCAGCTGATGAAATAACAGAAAATGTGACAGTGTCTAAACTGTGATGATGAAGGCTGACTGAACACTGTTTTGTGATTGGATGATCATGGTTTAATCAGGTTCATCTGTAAAGACCCATACATTTGTGAGCTGGCATTTTGAAACTAGTTTGAAATGTACAGTATGCTATCTTGTATATATCTATGTATGTGTGTATATATATACATTTTTTTATGTTTCATTTTTAAGTTTAGTTAGTATGACTTAGTTTTATATGACTAAATAAGACAGACTCTGTCCAGGTTTATAGACAGTCTATGATTGGTGCCTCATCCCTCAGGGTCACACACAAAGTGAGAACTTTCGAGTTCTCTGCTCTGTACCTGTACACTCGGGCTCTCGTGTCTCCATGATCTCATCTCTGACCTCATCTGGCTGATTTAGTCAAGTTTACAAAGCCTGATTTACAACAAACACAAACCTGTGAATTTTTGCTGAACACCCTCAAAATTTTTTAGTTCATATGATCTTGATGTTAATCCAAGATCTGCTCTTTCAGAGGCTACATCAGGTGACAGGCACAGTATTCCTTTATATGTGGCTGACAAATGAGTCGGCTCCAACAGGTGGATCCTTTATTGTCCAACATATCCCATGATTCATTGTGGATCAGTCATTGGTGAGATCATGTGACATTAAAATGTTTCTGCTGCTGATTGTATTTAAGCTTTGAACATCAGAAAGTGTCAATTAAAGGGAATTTATCCAGCAGAACTAAACCTGGATCAGGATCTGCTCTTATTTTGGGCAAGCAGGAATCCTACTGGCTCATAGAGGAGAGAAAGTGGAAAACAATGGCGACGGACTCATGATCATGAATGCTGACCTGTGGTTGTGGTCTTGCATGACGTTGGTCCTGATCAGTTCAGGAAACTGTATAAATTAAAGTTAACAGGGATCAGGCTGTGAGTTGAAGTCAGGGCCCCCTGCCCTCTTCCATATTCAGCAGCTATATAAAAGCTGCCCGGCTTGGGACCATTGAGGTTGCAGTCAGGTTGAAGTGTTGGGTTCAGGATCCCCCAGGGAGGCCTGGCCCACACCTCAAAGAGCTGGATTCAGTGCAGACTCCACAGAGGCTCCTTCAAGACCAGGGTTCACGGCTAGACTGGAGCCGTAAAAGCCCTGTGCACCAAAACAGAACAGCAGGATGAGGCTTTCACCGATAGTGAGAAAAGAGGGAAGGCAGGGAGCCATCTTAATGGGGCGGGGGGCATTGAGGCTACAGAAGAAAAGGATCCCGGGACAGTACCAGGAAGAGTGGCAGAGGTTGTTTCATTCTCCTTAACATCTCAGCAACATACTCAGGAAGCTTCAAATTGGACCGTGGCTCTTTCCGGCACCTGCCAGAGTGCCCATGGGCAAGGTAATGAACCATGAGTATGTGTGTGTTGGGGTGAGGATTGGAGGGTTAAGTTTTGTTTTTATGACTCAAGAATGAAAGATTGTAGTTATGTGAAAAGTGAAGGTCTCTGACATGATATGTTGCCTACTTCATGATGTCGCAGGTAGAGTCTCGTCCCTGAGTTTTTAGAAGTTGACTGTGTTAACTTGCCCCTCCCTGAGTGAGGGCAGCCCCCCCTCTCCCAGAAGCAGAAGTAGAGGCTCTGTCTTTGTATTGAAGCTAAGTGAACATGGTGAGTTATTGAACAGAGTGGAGATGTACGAGTTCCCCCTGTAAACTCCACCAGTCTTTCTGAGGTGGTTTATATTGGAAGGTGGGGGGTGTGAGCCCTGGACTACAACCTGATTATATTCCTGGGGGGGGTTGGCTCCCTGCCAGACTCATCTATTCTTGCCTCAGTGTCAGATGATAAAACAGGCTCTGGGCAGTTGTAATGCAGTTTTCTCAGGCATGTTAATGGTTTGTCATTGTGTTTGTTTCTGCAGCCAACAGTCATTAATAATGAGGTGTGCCAGTGTTGGCCCAGCGTCTCAGAGCTACACCTAGTCCTCCTCAGGTTCCAGCTCATTGGCTCCATGTTCATGACAGTTTGGCTGAATTCTCACATTCCTGAATCAGGACCCCCAGTTCCATCAGTCACAGTGTGTGGGAGCTGCAATTTTCGTTCACTCACCTATTCATTCATCAAATAAAATATTATATGGCTTCAAATCATAACAAAGTTTCATCAAGGCACTTTAACAGCTACATAAAGAGGTTGGCCTGGCCCCTCTCTATGTGTAAAGAGACCCAACAGATCCTTCCAAGATCAAATGGGAGACAGTGGGCTCGAGGGGTTCATACACACAGGTTATTATGGCCTGTTGTTAGGAAGAGGAACATGTTTTAGTTTAGCCTCATGAACATTAATGTATTAAAGACGTACAGATGGATCTGGACTGGGAACCCAAACCCACATCTGAGTCGTCGGATGTCTGAGCTGCTTGTTTCACTGTGTAACCAGTGTAGACCAGGTATCACCTAGTGGTTCTGCTGTTGTCAGTGTGCAGTGACAGATCTGTACAGGTGTGTTGGGTCAGTTGTGTCACTCACCTGTGTCCTGTCTCATTTGTATAAAAGCCTGAAGTCCAACTCTTTGTTCCTGTTGATAGATACTGGACTTTAGTCTCTGCTGCAGCTCCAGACCACAACTGCAGCCTAAAGACCAAGATCATGGTGTCACATGGATCTGCTATACTAAGAGGCTTCTGTATGAGGACATGGTTCAGGCTGAGGTGATGGAGCTGTGGAATTGAACTGTTCTATACAACAGCTGTACACACACCCCCACGCTGTCATTACTGAGCTCGTCAGTATTCATTCATTCCCCTTATTCCTTGTGTCTTTTCCCCAAGGACACCTCAGAGGCCCAGTGGGACCACTGAAGACCCTCTGAGGTCAAAGGTCAGGGCTGCTTGGAGAAACCAGCTGTCACTTAACATTAGCAGAGACTACAAAATGCAACAAACCAGGAGCAACACATTCATGTGTGTCTTTAGGTTGATATTTGTCTGCAGACTTAATTATTTAAGTCAATGTTTTTCAACCTTTTTGCAGTTGAGAACCCTCAGTAAATAATTTTTTCAGCCAAGAAAACCCTAAAGCATTTTTAGGACTTTTGCATTGATTGCTATTTTTAACATATATTTCTTTTTTAATCTCACGTACCCCCCTGAAGTGTCCTCAAATACCCCAAGGGGTACACATACCCCCATTTAAGAACCACCAGTTTAATTGTTGATAAGTTAATGGTTTTTAATGTTTGAAGAGAGATTCTCCTTCTGGTTTTGAATCACAGGTAAAACTCGAAATAATAGTTTTCTGCTGCCACTGGAACTATCAGTATGTGTGTGTTGGGGTGAGGATTGGAGGGTTAAGTTTTGTTTTTATGACTCAAGAATGAAAGATTGTAGTTATGTGAAAAGTGAAGGTCTCTGACATGATATGTCATCATGTCAGAGACAGACAGTGAGTGTCAGCTGGGAGCTGCTGTGTTAATCATTCTAACAGGAAAGTTTAGACCTTCCTGGTCTGTTTACGTTTCCCTCTAAATGAAGCATCGTTCAAAAAATGAACATCATGTTTTATTGAGGACTGTAAACTAGCGACTGAGTCCAAAAACGTTTACTGAGGAGGAGGGACATTTTCCCATAGACTTCAATACAAGCTAACTTCTTCATATAGCCAGTTGAGTCACCCCCTGATGGTTTTTAGATAGAACGGGGTAGTTCAGAAGGGAATCTGGTGTGGAACTATTTAAGGACTGAATGTGTAAGGCTTGTCCAGCTGTGTGTGTTATATCAGCTGCTAGATGGACTCAGAACTTCATAGAGTCACACACTTCATCTAGAGAAAGAGAGGGGGGTTGAGAGACATAGAGAAACAAAGAGAGTGAGATGAGGGGGTGGAGCTGTCGGAGTTTCTCTGAACACATGCTGTCCATTTTCTCCAGAGCTCTACTGACTCTGTTGAACTTTACTGAGGCTCACTGTCTCACCTCTTCTGTCTGCAATGAGTATTACAGTTAGGCGTTAGTGGAGCTTGCTTGGACCTGGTCCCAGTCCTGGTTCTGGTCTCTGTTGGATTAATTGCTGTGGAGCAAAAAGGAGACATGCTGCAGTTTCTGGGTGAGTTTCTCGTCAGGATGGACTGAGTCCAACTGGTTTGTTTCATGTCTAACTGGCTGGGAGCTGCAGGATATGGTCTTTCTGTTTGTTCTCTGTATTGTCCAGTGCTCTGGTTCTCCGACTGAGGTTCAGGAACCTGAAGGCTCATTTGAACATGTTTCACATGATCTGGAATTTCTGGAATGTCAGGGAATTTCAAAGGTGGTGGTTTGAAGGCAGGTAAAGGTTGTTGAATGTTTGGGACATGGGTCAGGAATCAAATAGCTGGTTTCACTCTGGTGCTGATGGAGGCTTTTGTTGGACTGGAGCAGAAACATGCATTTGATGTTTTTTTGACTGTTTTGGCCCTACAGGCTGTTTACAGACCGTCCAAGCTGTAAACACCATGAACAACCAGAGCAGTGACAGCAGCTCGTTCCTAAATCAGTAATGCCTGATTTCAACACTTTCAGTCTGACAAGTGAGCCGTATCCTGTTGTTGCTGTTCTTGTAGTATCTGTTGTTGTCGTTGCTGGTGGTGTTTTGTTTGTTTGTATTTTTGTTCTGTGGTGCAGAGGGTGGTTGTGTGCCTGTGCAGAGTGGGGAGTCAGACAGTTCCTGTTGGTTCAGCTTGAGGCCTGAAGGGGGACAAACTGGCTCCACAGTCTGATCCTGGAGCCAAGAGGGGAGCATGTTTCCTCCCCCTACTCCACCCACCTCCTTCCTCCATAACAGTACAGTTCTTCACTGATCTTCCTTCATCATTATGCATCAATTTTCTTTATTGCTTCCTGTTTGATTCCTGATACTAAATCAATAACATTGGAACCTAACAAGTGGAACCATGTACCTTCCTGTTCTAGTACCATTCATCAGAGAAGGTGGACCTCAGATAGGACCCACGATAACACACACACACACACACACTTGGGCAGGCAGCCACCTGCAGCAGCTATGCAACTTGTTGCTAATTACTCTGCTCACATTTTTTAAATGCTTCGCTGAGAAAGTGTGTGTGTGTGTGTGTGTCAGAGCTCTGCCTATTCTCTGTGTCTGAATTCATCAGGTGAGAAACATTAGGACCATGAAGAATAAATAAAAACGAACAGTGGAGATGTCCCGTCCTGTTAACTTTTGAGCCATGTCTCTGATGACTTTGTTTTTCAGAGCAGTCAGATTTTAATGAGTCATTTGTTTTGTTCAAAAAACAGCTCCAGATAAGCTTGATGACCAGTCTTTGTTGTCTTCAGAGGTGACATACTCCTGGTCATTTAAAGGACATTTACACAGTTTTCTGGCACACACTGCAGAGGAATGGCATGCATGGGTGCTGTCCACAAAAGAAGCCTCTCCTAAAGGCACAGGCACAAAAAATCCTGCCTAGAGTTTGCCAGGGCCCATGCTGATGAAGACTACTGGGACTTTATACTGGGACTTTATACTCTGGAGTTATCAGACCAAGATTTTGTAACAGGTGCCTCCATGTTGCTGCTGGGACTACGCAGTCGCTTGTGTGCCTGAACGTAAACTATTCAGTGATGTAGCAAGTGGTGTCTCAATTCCTTGGGAAGATTACAAAGCCCTACCCCTTGTGGCTTCCTCTGGAGGATGAAGGGGTAGTGGGTAGGGTGAACACTGGGATTGGGCCTTAATCTTCTCCATCTCCTCCTCCTTTCTTCTTTTTCGTTGGTGCAGTGCAGTCCCTGTGTGATGCCGCCATCTGCCTTCAGATCAGTCTGTTTAATTGTGTGACTTTGTGTAGTGTCAGATTCTACAGGAAACATCCTCACATCACTAGTTGTGAAAACAGAAATATATGGATGGTTGTGAGTTGAATGTGAGGCATTTCTGATGTAGATGATGGAGCTCACTGATTCTGAGAGGATTCTACCTGACAGGATATTAACTCCGAACTGAGGCGCCTTCATTTCCTCCTCAAAGGTTACCCATAATGCAATGAGTCCCATTCATAGCATTGACAAGAAATGTGTTTGTTAGCTGATCAGAGGGTCTGTTGCTGCTGTGGTTCAAGTCCTCTGTGACATCAGTCTGTAGTGATCAGTGACTTGAATTCACATCATCAGCTGGAGCTGGACTGATGTTTCTGAGTCCTGCCTGGTGGTAGAGGTGGAGTGTGACTGCCCTCACAGCAGAAGTGTCTCCTCCTCCATCAGCTGGTCTCTGATGGTTCTTCCTGTTTTCCCTCCTTAAACTGCAGAATCAGTTCTTTCAGTCTGACTCTTGGATTAGAGCTCTGCTGCTTTCCTTCTGTGTGTTTATCCATCCATTCTCATCCTCCATCTTTGATAGACGTCTAGAGTCACCTCTCTGCATGGGGGGTGAACAGAACTCATGTGTTCAGTCACCATGGAGACATCCATCTGTTCCCTCTAATACTGAAACTTCATTACAATGTAATGCTGCTGTCAGTTATTGTGCAGTGAGTTCAGAGTCACAGTTAACAGGCCTCTTTGTAGAGCTGAAGAGCTGAAAACTCTGGATTTGTGCAGACCAAGAAGTTCTATGGTCAAAACGTGCAGAGCTGACATTTATTGTTACTCATTAGCGAAGACTCACTAATCCTGCCTGTTCTTTAGACACTCCGTATCTGCAGGTCCATAGTGGAGCAGAGCCTCAAGTCCAGGATTATCCAGAGGGATTGCCTGACTGACGTTGGCCTCCTGATGCCAAACCAGCCTGAACGTCCATTGAAGCAAAACCCTGAGTGCACTTTGTGTTCTCCGCAGACAGTTGTGTTGTGAAGGAGTTGTGAGCCCTTCATATAAATGAGTGAGTCTGAATGGAGGCTTGTCCTGTTTGAATCAATGAGCTCATGTTTGTTCAGTGTCGGTCAGATCCTGCTCTACACTTCCTGATACTAATACATTCATTCATACTCTGTGTACACTGCTACTGAATCACACACTGACTCTTGGGGTGTGTGTAGGAGGGGTGTTTGCTGCTTGGATGTGGACAGGTGTGTGGTCAGGATGAGAAGACACTGTGTTTTACCTGGACCAAGGGATAACACAAACGTGTTTCTGATTGGATGATGTTTGAGACAGGAAGTTGTCCTCCATGTTGGTGGACCTCCAGTGATCTCAGAGCTGGTCTGGTATCAGGGCACTTAAAAGTCTCACAGGAATCTGCACTAAAGTTGTCTCTTGGATCAGTCTCATGGCTGTTCTCTCCAGCTCCTGGAAAACAGTAGAAACCCAGTCTGTGCTGGTTTAAGTGGAGATGCCCCCCCAGGCTGCAGCTGTTTGTTTATCGGTTGTTTACCTTTAGTTTGCAGTGACAGAACAGCTGCTGGATCGATTCATGTCTCGTGGGTCAAAGACTCAGCAGAGACAAGAGAGCAGTCATCAGCTGACAGATAACAGGGCCACCTGGGCCACACACCCCCCCTCCCGAGTCCAGTGTCTTACTGGCTCAGACTGATTGAAGGGTTGTTCTCTGGCCCTCCAGTTTAGCTCAGACTGGGACTGGATTCAGCTCAGTAATTTGGCCTATATCCACATGTGGAACCTGTTAAAGTGTGAATGGATTCCGCAGAGGGCTCCATCCATTCATGACTTTATATTCATGTGGCAGATGTTGAAGATGCTTCACCAAAGGTCTGAGGAGTTCTGCTCTTTCCCTTTAGAATCGTGGGACATTACTGATTGATTTTACTCTCCCTCCAGCTATGACAGCAGCAAATCTGGAGAGAGGCCTGTAAATCTTTCACTGACTGCGCTTTCACATCAGGTAATGGACATGATGGGCTCAGTCCCAGGTTCAGTTATACCACGAACTCCCATTAATGATTGAAATCTATTTAGTTATTTTTCATGACTTTTTCGTGACTTTAGGGTTTAGAGTTATTATGTAGGAAATATAGAGAATGTCAATGTTTTGAGTTACTGTCCCAAATTGGTAGGGGTGGGAATCTTTTACTATCTCACATCTCATTTGATTCATTATGATTTCTACTTCAATCTGTGTGATCCTCATGATCTACTCCAGTCTGGCAGAATGACAAATGGAGACATTAAAGTGTCATTTTCACTTTTATTAAGTTTTAAACATTCAGCCATGCTTTGATGGAATTGTTGACTAAAAGCAATATCACACATTGCCTAAGTGACAAAAATAAAAGTGTGTCTTTATATTTAAAAAAAAAAGTGCAGAACATGGTTTCCTCATTTTGCAAACCTTACACACTGTGAAGCTCATTTCAAGCTCGGTCTTCTCGGCATTTGCTAAATAGGGCCCTATAAAATCCGGCATCATGAAAAAACAGAATTCATCATAAACACGGAATTGGCCGACATCTTATGTAAACATTTTTTTTTTCTTATTTTTTCTCCCGGAATAAAAAGGAAATCTGAGGGAGCCCCCCTCGGAGGAAAATGCTCACTAAAAATACACGCCCCCCCCTACCCATGAATGAATGAATGAATGAATGTGGTGACTTGAGCTTAGTGGGTGCGGTTCGATTCCTGGTGTGGACACCTAAAGATGTCTAAGTCAATTGGTGATGAGTAATGGACTGGGCTTCAGCAAAGAATGCCAACACCCCCCATACCTCCCCCCAGCTCCGAGACCGGACCAGACCAAACTAGACCGTTAATGGGACCTCCCCAGAAACCAGACCCCTCCAGAGACTAGACAAGATACTTAGAAAAACTGTAAACAAAACAGGAATATGGGAAAAATGTGAACAGAATTTGGGAAAAAATAAAACAGATTTTATACGACTCTAGGTAAAAAGCAAAATGAGTCCAAATCTGCCTTCAACGAGGACGAGGCCGGTTGACTCTCTTTCCTCCATTATTGTAGTTCCCTCCATGTTATGTGCATTATGTTCCAGAACTGGACGCCCCACATGCAACATGGAGGCAGACAGCCTGCGAATTTGTTTTACTTATGTATTTATTTTTATACCAATTTTGGGACATTTTAAATCGATTCTGAATCGTAGTAAATGAGAATTGCAATTCTTATATGAATTGATTATTTATTTTATTTATTTCTTTATTATTTTTTGGCACACTCCTACCTACCACAGTGAGTCTTTACTGAGTCCCAGACAGAATGTTAAATTCATTCTGATTATGTGGAAACTTGGAGACATTTTTAAAAATAACTTTTTAAAACTCTGAATGTGGCAAAGGAAGGCTTTAGACATAAAACTAAAACCTGTAGGACTCAGATGTCACCAGTAGAGGGAGACAGAAGGGGGGTGACTGGCAGCTGGTGGGTGGAGTTTAAATAAAAGGCAGGACTGAGAGTTAGTGCAGACTCAGACCTGAGGGCACAAGGACGCTCTCAGAGACAGAAGGAACATGGTCTCGTACTGGGACACATAACGACTGACAACACTCTGCAGGCTACATGGTAAGAAAACACACACTTCTACAGCCATACCTCAGAGGAGGTGTTATCTGTGTGCTGAAGCCAAGTTTGTTGTGATGGGGGAGGGCGATAGGGGGGTGTAAGGTTTCCACCAAAGTATTCCTCAAACATTTGTCCTGTGTGTGTGCTTGTGTGTGTGTTTGTGTTTCAAGCTGGTGTAAAGAATACTTCAGTTTCTGGACCACGTGGGTCTGAGGACCAGCAGAGACCATGATCTAGTCTCCAGGTTTGGACCTAACATGCTTCAAACATCTTTGTGCTCATCTGGAAGACTTTTAGCAAATTATGCAAGTTGGCTAAACCTCCATCATGGAGCTCTGTGACATCACAGTATGCTGCCTGATAACCATAGCTCCAGGACCACCTCCAGGATCAGCTCTAAGATCAGCACCAGGATCACTTTAACCTGAAGTATTTAAACCTAATCTGTAGTTCAAGGGTTAAAGATGGCAGAAGAAAAGACTCACCTTCAGCAATTATTACTGCTGCACCTCAAATCGGGGTGGCCCTTCTGGTGGTCTGCTCAGACTTGACAAGTTGAGTTCAGTTGTGTGACTTTATCAGGATGAAACACCTATATAGGTTGGGGAATCTCTACAGTGACTGTGGCCCAGTTGGTCTGGAACCTGGGCTTGGTTTCTGGTCTGGTCTGGAGGACTTGTGTGTTCAGGTAATAATAGGTTAATATACATTTGAACTTGGGTCAGTACATCATAGACATGAGGCCACAGGTCCACACACACCAGGGCAGGGAGGAAGTCGTGTGGTTACTACGGAGACCATGTGTGATTGTACACAGACAGGTCATGGGTGTGTTTCACTGTGACATGTCACTGAAGATGAACGAGCACAGACTTGTTGCACCATGGATTTATTTTCATATGAAAACCAGAACTAGGACTGGAAAAACCACAACAAAGTCTTTGAGTGATTCAGGGGATGAGGACTGTAAGTGACCTGCTAATGATGGTGAACCACGTGACTGGCCTCATGACCTTTGACCCCATCAGTGTGATTGCTGGGTGAGTCTGGATCCTTAACTGGAGCTGGATTTCCCCTTCTGTGTCGGGTTTTCTCACCTCTACCTGTGACAACACGTGTCTGTTTTTTTTTTTTTTTTTAAACACCAACATGTCAGCACCGCCTCTGAGTTCCTCTCCAGCATTTCTTTTCATTTGTCTGTGTGATGCCGGTGTTCAGCCGGAGAATCACAGAGAAGATGATGATGATGGAAGCTGGACGTGTTCAGGCTCTTCCTCAGAGACTCACAGTCTGAGGTGTTGGGACTTGTTGAGGGGCTGCTGGGTAAAAAGGCGAGTGGTGGAGGGGGAATGTTGCGCTGGAATGTTGAAATAATGAACTGGTACTGACGGATGAGGCTCCACTCAGGCAGCAGGTGATGTGTTCACTCACCCTCTAATACTTTATCAATACTGACCATTCAAGTGGGTGGAGTTTAATATTCTCATCAACCAACCAGAACATTGATTTGTTCACTTGGGTTCCGACCTGAAGAAAACTAGTGACCAATCACGAGACAGCTGCTGATAATTGATAATTAGACTGATTGATCACCTGAAAACATCTGTATCTGAACATCTGGAGCTCACCTGTTAATGGACCCTAGTTGACTGTTTATCAAGACTGAGTCCTGATCTTTGAGACCGCCACCCCCTCGTTCTGTCTCTGTCTTAAGTCTGGGATCTGTTGGGTTTCTTTAAATAACTATAGTTTGGTCTAGACAGGCTCTATGTAAAATGCCTTGATGTAACTGTTATGATTTTGCACGATATAGATAAGTTTGATTTTGATCTGATAAGAGTCTATCTGTCTCTCTGTCTCTTTCTTCCTGTCAGTTTAAAAAAATTAACTTCTAATCTTTTTATTTCAAGGTTTCTATTGAGAACACAAACCTGTTGTATTGGTCTGTGTGTTGCTGTTGTTTCCCTTTTGTAGTAAGAAGTAGGTTCCTAAAGTTGGATCTCGTTCCCGAAATAAATTTGTGTAGCAGACTAACAGGTTCTCTCTGTGTATTTTAATCTTGTGGTTATTCGGGTCTGTGCCAGATCCTGTCGTCACGTCTGGTTCTGTCGACTTTCCAGAGATGGTCCAGAGTTATCCCTAACCCTGATTCCCTGACACAGAGCCAGTTATCTGTCTGGAAACAGAGAAAGCAGGAGCTGAGAGGGAAGAAGAGGGAAGTTTTTGTGTCAGACGGAATGTGGGCCGTTAGCAGTTAGCCTGATAACTGGCTCTTTGTCAGGTGTCTATGTGCCTCAGAATTGTCTCTTTGGCGATGACCTGAGAAACTTTTCTTTCTGACAGACATGTCACAGGACTTGTCACGGACAGGAAGGGTCCATTGACTGTGTTGTTGTGTGCTCTGTAGTTGGGACAAGATAGTACCTGGGCATTAGAGTAGGGTCAGGGTCCTGGTTTCAGACTTAGGCCCAATCCAAATGTTCATCCTATCCACTACCCCTTCACCCTCGAAAGGAAGCCACAAGGGGTAGGGCTTTGTAATCTTCCCAAGGAATTGGGACCCCACTCACGACATCACTGAATAGTTTACGTTCAGGCATGCAAGCAGTCTTGGATAGTCCCAGCAGCAACATGGAGGCTATGGTTCATGCAAATTTCAATCGGCATTATTTTATTTTCGTATATATGTATTTTTCCTACATGGAAAAAGGAATTGGAACACCACTACTCTCACAGGAACGCTCAAAATTTAGGTGTAGAGCTAAAAAGTAGGGGTAAGGGGTATATTGGGACTGGGCCTTAAAGTGAAGCAGCACAATGTGGACCCATCTGTAGTGGACTTTCATGTTCCTGCTCCAATCAGAAAGCTGAAGCTTGGACCCAGTGCAAGGGAAAACCTTCCAGTCCAGGAGCGGCATCCTGACAGGGACCAGGTCTACAAAGGTTTGGCCCATCATAGTCAGTGCAGACCATGAGGGCTGGACTGACATTAGACCGCCTGGTCTATGGAAGATTTTTACCCTGTGTCACCGTCTGTCCTGTTATGTTGCCAAGCAATCAACCTGGACAACAAGTAGCCTAAATTAAAGTTTTGTGTGTTTTTATTTTGTTTATTGGAGAGGGACAGGAAATACGTACAACATGGGAGTTTTGGTGTTCTGTGATTTAGGTTAAGGAAACCTCCTTTTGTAGGTGCCCCCCTGAGTTTGTCAGTGGTTGGCGATCAGCTCAGACCAGGTCCCAGGGGGACTGAGGCACTAGCTCTGTATTTGATAAAGGTCCTGATGGGGTGGGGGGCTGAACTCTGTTTGTGGCAACATTAGGATTCAGAAAGCCTCAAATCTAATCTTATGTTAGAAACTCTGAACGTGTCAAGGTCACCGCTTGCGCTTATCAGTCTCAGCTCTGTGACGCCCATTCCAAATCAGCCAGGGACGTTTGGACGTCTTTGTCTTCCTCTCAGTCTTCCTGTAGTGGTATCTGTTTGCGTTGGACACTGACCCCCCCAGCTGCTGCTGGGTCACTTGAGGGTGTGATCTTGGGAGCAGGCTGAGAGCGGACTGGTTCCAGTGGTTTGGTTTAGAGAGGAGGACCATGCTGAGCTGGTCTCTGTGTTCAGACTGAAGACTTTACCAGACCCACTTTGACAATCTGGTCTAGACTCATCTCGTCTGTGAGTCTGTTTCCACAGTGTGATGCTAATTGTGTCAGTTCATCATTATTTACTGAAGCAGGTCTCTGTGTTAACACAGCTCAGTTCACGCCTGGAGAGAGTCGGCCTGAGGCTCCACTTCCTGTCAGAGTAACTGTGTGTGTGTGTGTGTGTGTGTTGAGCACTGGATGCGTCCTGACAGTGTTGGTATGTAAAATTCCTGTTTCTTCTCAGCGTTGTGGCATTATGTTTCAATCTCTTCACTGCTGCAGCTTCATTCATCCATGAGATAAGATCAGACAGATGAGAGTTTGAACCCTGTGGGGACGAGATGTCTCTGCCTTCAAACAAGCTGCAGCAGGACACAGCAAATAAAAACAACCTGATGTAAACGGTGTCAGAGGAAACTGAGAATTTAATGTAACCTGTGAGAATTTGGATCACAGTGTGTAAACTGAGGTAATACGACACCAGACAAGTTGAGTTCACACAGGACTAGTGTTTCCTCCAGACGCTGGTAGAGTTTTGACATCATCAAAACTCCTACTAATTACAGCTTTCATCAAACTAACTTCAGACATACATTGGTTTCACAGACTACGAGTTTCTTCTGGTGTTTTCATAACAAACAAAAAGCAAAACAAAGTCCTGCAGGTCAGATATAAATGTGTCATAAGAAATGTAAATATCAGACTGCCATAATTTATGTGCAGTGTTATATCATAAAAAACAGCAATATGTTTAATGTCACTATGATGAAATAAAAAATTTGGCTTGTGGACACTGTGGTCCTGAACTGATGTGGGTTGGGTTTGTTCGAGATCAGAACTGAGCTGACTCAGAGGTCTCGTTGATAAAACCAGTTTTACTTGGATGTGAATGAACTCACAGAACCTGGTGGATTATTGAAAACATAGTTCAGTCATGTTAACCCTTTAGGAGGCACATGAAGGCTTTTCTGTCTCCTGTTCTCTGTAATCAGGGAGAGAAGCTCAGAGTTCCTCTCATGTGTTTGGGTCGTTTCTCTCTTTATCTGATCAGGAGTTCTGCTCATTACACCTATACACCTATACACCCTATACACCTCAGACTTCTGCTACAGCTCGGAGCTGTGTCACATCCAGAAGTTTGCAGATGACACAGTTATCATGGGGTGTATTAGGGATGATAGAGAAGAAGAGTACAGGAGTCTGGTGAATGACTTTGTTGTCTGGAGCCAAAGGAACCACCTGCACCTCAACACCTCAAAGACTAAAGAGCTAGTCATGGACTTTGGGAAGTCCAGACCGTGTCCACGTCCAGTGCTGGTCAGGGGTGATGAGGTGGAGGTTGTAGGTAACTACAAATACCTTGGGGTTTGGCTGGATAACAAGCTGGACTGGTCATGTAACTCAGAACACCTGTACAAGAGGGGCCAGTGTAGACTGTACTTCCTGAGGAGACTGCGATCTTTTAACATCTGCAGGAAACTGCTGCAGATGTTTTACCAGTCTGTGGTTGCCAGTGCCCTCTTCTATGCTGTGGTGTGTTGGGGTGGCAGTACATCCACAAAGCACTCAAACAGGTTGGACAAGCTGATCAGGCGAGCTAGCTCTGTGGTTGGCACAAAGCTGGACTCTCTGGTGACAGTTGCAGAGAGGAGATCCAGAAACAAACTGCTGGCTATTATGGACAACGCCAGTCACCCTCTGCAGCCTGTCATCAGTGCACAGAAAAGCCTGTTGAGTGACAGACTGCTTCTCCCCAGGTGCAGAACCAACAGATTCAAAGACTCCTTTGTCCCCCGAGCAATAAAACTGTATAACTCTGCACTAGGTGGGAGGGGGAGCAGTAGCAGGAAGAAAGAGGGATTGGAGAAGATGGGACACTAAAACAACTGAATATTTATGGTTGTACATTTGTTGTTTATATATTTCAAACTGTGTGCTTTCTTTTACTGTTCTTGTCGGTGCTGTACCTGCTGGAACAACAATTTCCCTGACGGAGACCTCCCAAGGGATTAATAAAGTCTATCTTATCTTATCTTATTAATGATGAAAAATCAACTCCAAATATCTGATTGTCTTTATTCTGTCAACACAATAAACTCAGAAACATACAGGACTGATCCAGAGACTCTGAAGGAGACACTCTGATTGGCTGTGACATGACCCCACGCAGCGTCCAATGTAGAGATGTGACTCTAGATGTTACAATAAATACACACAGAAGGAAAGCTGTTAAACAGTTCCGTGTTTTCATGTTTGATTTCAGTTCCACTCTGGTTTCCCCTCACTCTGTCAGTCTCTGTGAAATAGCTGTTGATGTAGTTTTTGTGTTGGGGTGATGTTACAGGTTGCAGGTGTCAAAGATGATGCAGATTCACCTTCAACATCTGAATACAGACTCCATCCTCCTCCAGGGTCTGAACCATCAGGTTTTAGTGGATCTTACGGTCTGAAAGGTTTCTCTCTGGAGCACAGCTTGGTTCTCCTCCTTTTAAGTGGGGGAGTCAAAGGTCATGTCTCCTGTGGGTCCCTAGCCTTTTAAGCTCCTCCCGCCCCATACCATCGCTTCCCTATTGGTTACTAAAAAGGTCAGGACCTGTACCTTTTGGAAACTTCTTTATGGTCTGGTGGTTAAAACGGGAAGAGCTTCAATATTGCTGATGAGGTCCCAAGGTCCTCCTCCTACATCCGGAACTGAGATCCTTCCCCTTCTACAGCAGAAGTCTTCCCCCCCGGTCCTACCTGAGATCTCCTATCCAGTCCTGAGCTCTTCCTCCTGACCAGACATCTTCCTGGTCATGTCTGGAGATAAAGAGAACTTTTTGGTCCAGATCCCTCGGGTCCTTGGCTGTAGTCTTTTACAGTGGCCCAGACCCAGTTACCTGCTGCACCCTGGTCCTCCACCCCGACAGGAACTGGTTTTTCCATCAGCTCAACACTTGTGTGATTCATGGTCCCCCAGGGAGAGACAGGCTGCTAGGCTGCTGCTGACTATTCATGAACTACAAATTGGGAGATTAGATTGGATTATTTTAAAGGCTCCATCTGGATGATTAGATGACACCCCCCCCCCCCCCCCCCCCAAAGATACTTTGGGAGTTATAGTTCTCTCCTTCTGTTTATCATGACCAGATTACTTTGGAATTTGTGACAGTGGTGACCTCCTCATCTGGTCTTTGCTTGTGTATCTGGATCTGATCCATCAGGACCTGGCCTCATCCACGAAGTCATGTGTATCAAGCTAACTTCCCCAGGGGTGCTCCGGTGTTCCAGTCTCAGTCATATACAGTGCGTCCATTACTCTGTTAGAAATCAGAATTTTTAAATGTACTGTTTGGACCTGTGACCTCATTGCTGTGTCAGCAATGTCACAGTTGAAGCTGTCTCTATTGGCTCCCTGTGATCACTGGGAGAGAATGAAGTTATTCTGCCAGGGCCACTCATGTCCCATGGGAACTTCAGAGGGAGGGGGAGGCACTCTCAAGTCCCCCGCCATACCTCCCCCTTCACAGTCACAATGAGCCATAATCCTAATTCTGTAATCCTCATTTATTTACTGTTTGCGTGTAAATGGCAGCACACATATGAGTTCAGTTGATGTGTCTTGGATGAGCTGAGTCCAGGTCAGACAGTCGGGATGGATCCAGATCTCTTAACATCTGGTCCTCTGTGATTCAGGTCTACTGACTGACACACGTATGGTTTGTGTGTCTGAGGTTGTGTTGTGTTGTCTACATGATGGGACCGACCTACGTTTGCCAAAGTTAATGATCAGACCTGTTTCCTCTGTTCCTCAGGTCAGTGGTTCACTCATATTGTGAGTCTGTTGATAACAACAGTGAGACTGATCTCAGCTGAGCTGAGATGGTCAATAGTTGATGTGGTGTGTTGTGTGGGTTTTTGGTGTGTCTCCTGTTTGTAGTGAATCTGGACCTTTAGACCTTTCAGGTTCAGACTGACCCGCATCCAGAGTGTGAAGGGGCTGGAGCTCCTGACTCTGGACCAGAGGAGGTCATGTCTGCTTGTGTCAAAAGTTTGGAGTCATGATCTGAAATGTGTGTCCCTTTCAGCACAATGAGAGTCCCCCCGCCATTGGTTCTGCCCTCCCCCAGCGCCATGTGTCATCTGATAGCCTGCTTCTAATCTTGGCCTCGGTTCTGCATTTGGCTGCCAGTTGTTGTGTGAGTCCCATCCAGAACATTCACCACCACGTTGCTGCAGGAAGATTTGGGGGGGCACTTGCATTCAGAGCTTTGAAATGTGTCTGTGAGGACACGTGGGTAACAGAGAGCAGTCTGCAGCCAGTCAGTGATATTTTTACCTGACTGGCCTCCAGACCAGTGGATCCAGTTACAGCCCTGTTTGTGCTGCCGCCACAGACGGGGCCTCCCAGCCACACCTCCAGGGCCTGTCGGGTGTGCCCTTGGCAGTTAGCCGGAGATGTTGAACTCGTTTTTAACTGTGCATCCAAAAAACAAACGTGCTGATAAAAGGTGTGTTCGCTGAGACAGCAGCTGACGGTGGAGGTTCAAGTACGAAACAGACTGCTGGGAACATTGGTCTGATGTTCAGACCTGGACTCAGCTGAGAGCTGAATCTGGCTCAGAGTCTTGTCTCAGTTGAATGTGATGTGGAGGTGTGTGGAGGTGAGGTGTGGTGTAACCCTAACCCTAACGACAACAGTTAGGTGTGTATAACCAGACACACACATTGATGAAAGGTGGAGGATGATCTAGAACCAGAACCCAGACTCATGGAACAGCTACTGGCCGGGACCATGTAATCTGTTTCTGATTCTGATTCTGATACAGTTCTGTCTTTGTCTTCTTGCTCTCAGGACTCTAAATCTTTAGACCAGTGTCTCCAGGCTGCTCTGTCAGTCCTTTACCCCCCTTTCCAGTCCACATCCCCAACTGTCCTGTGTCAGGTCCTGAATGTGGTGGAGAACTGCTACAGAGGTGACGGCCTCCGCTACCTGCTTCACTTCCTGCTGCCTGCAAAGCAGCTCTTGCACAAACTCCAGCAACATGCCTGTGTAAGTATCCATGATCCTTGCTGTCTGTCCTGTAGACTCCTGTAGTCCTGTTTCCCTTGTACACTGTTGTCCTGTGATTCATGGACATAAAGACAAGAACTGAACTTTCAGAGATGACTTAATTCTTTCTCCTGAATCTTCCCTCCCCCAGCTACAGCACTGTGGGCTGTTGTTCCGTCATGAAGGTTGGCCTTTGTGTGTCCATGAGAAAGTAGTCATCCAGCTCTGTCCTCTGGACCAGCATCTCCTCTGTCCAGGTGACTTCTACCTGCTGATTTCTTCTGCGTCTCCGCCTCCTGGAGCACACGGGTCCTCCTGCTGGAGCGCTGTCACCTCCTCCCCCCGCCTGCTCTTGTGCAGTGTACCAGCTGGAGGCCATCATGTGGAGCAGCAGGAAGTGTCAGAATTAGCCCTGCAGTCCCTCTTCAGCATGGCCTGGCTGGACTCTGTCAACAGGCAGAGGGAGCAGCGAGGAGCGTCCAGGCTGGAGCGCTGCGTCCTCTCTGCAAATGGAGACATCTTCAGGGTCCCCTGGGAGGACCTGGTTTACCCACAATTCATCAGCCATCCCCAGACTGCCCCAAAGGAAAACAAGGAGTCATCCCCTATGGAGAAATCAGGGAATCTCTGTGGAAACTCCACAAGACAGGATCATGGGACATTTTTACCTACAGCCACCAAGCACGACCAATCACCAGCAAGCAGCGGGGCCGAGGACTCAGAGGGGGAGTATGTGGAACTGACAGAGCTGCCTCAGTTCTCCCCCCAGAAAGGATCCTTAACCCAGTCCATCAGAGCCAGAACCTGCACACACACCTTTCCACACACACCTCACAACAACACACACTCTGCTGCTATGACACACAGTTCTCATACCCCTAACACACACTCCTGTGGAGAGCTTAGGTCCCTCAGGGGGCTTTACTCCATGCTCTATGAAGAAAAACTCAACCCGATCTCCAAGGGACCCGTTCTCCTCAGTCCTGTCTCACCCAACTCTCCACCTTCCTCCCCCTCCTTTTCCACGAGTCAGCCAGAGAACCAGGCATCACAGGAGCAAACAGAAGGTACTGATTCAACCAGGGAACAGAGACAGGACGAGGGAAAGCTGTTGGAGAGGAAGGAAACGAAGGAGAATGGGGTGCTGTCAGTGAATAAACATCTGGAGGAGACGCAGTGTAGGAGAGATGAAGGCTTACTGCCACAAGAACAAACTGCTAAAGATGGAGGAGAAACAGAGGAGGCAGATGAAAGTGACGAGACAGATGACGATAAACAGGAACAGTTCAATGAGGAAGAAGAAGATGAGTTAAAGGAGGATGAAGCAGAAGAGGTGGAGGTAGAGGAGGAGGTTCAGGTTATAATTGCACAGCCAAGTCAAGAAAAGAAAGAGGAGGAACAAGTGATGACAGAAGATGAGGGAGAAAGAGAAAGTGAAGAAACGCACATAGATAAAGAAGCTTCTGCAAGTGAGAACACATGCTCTTATCATGAAACGCACACACACTATGAAGACAATTCTTCTGAAAGCACAAAACCCTCAACACACTCTGAGGACTCTTACTCTGAAAACATTGTAAAACACTCACTCTGTGAAATATCCCACACACTAGACACACACTCTGAGGACTCTTATTTTGCAAACAACACAAAACAAATAAACAATGAGGACTATTATTACGGAAAAATTGTACCACTGACAGACCCCAAGGACCTTTATTCTGAAAACACACTAACACAGTCCCTGGACTCTTATTCTGAAAACAACACACAACAAATGCGCTCTGAGGACTTTTACTGTGAAAAAAGTAAACTACCGACACACTCTGAGGACCTTTATTCTGAAAGCACATTACCAATACAATCTGAGGACCCCACAAAACGAACTCAGTCAAAGGATTCTTACTCTGAAAATGTTATACAACACACATGCTCTGAAAAACTGAATACACTTTGCACACACTCTGGGGACTCTTATTCTGAAAATAATACTCTTAATACACACTATGAGGACTCTTATTGTGACACTTTGAACCCACTGACATACTGTGAGGAGTCTGAGGGGGCCGACACATCAAGCGTCTCCTTGCCAGCGATGGACTCTTCTCAGACTGAGCATGTGGAGTCTGACTGTGGACAGAAGATGTGCAAAGAGGAGGTTGGTGAAGGAACAAGAGCAGAGCTTCAGATGGAAGGTACAGGAACATGTTTCTCCTCCTCACATATCACACACATCAACCATCAGACTCTTTCTCTTCTTATTGTCACCTCCTCCTCCTGCTCCTCTGATTGGCTGAGCTCCTCCTTCCTCTCTTCTCCCTCCTCTTCAGCCTCCTCACCTGTTCGAACGCTCTCCTGTGTGGATGTAGGTGACCAGCTATTGGTCATGTGATGTTAGTCAGCTGTGACTTGAGGCTGCAGCTGAACCCTGTGTGAACTGTCTGTGTGTGTGTGTGTGTGTGTGTGTGAGTGAGAGATGAACAGATCAGTTAGTGTTTGGTGTTTCTGTGTCCTCCCTCCTCAGGTCTCAGAGATCACACCCCTCCTCCCCTTTCCAAGGTCAGTCCCAGAACACTAGAACCAGAACACAGAGGACCTCTACCACAGTCAGCTACTCCTGCGGTCCCAGTCCAATGTCCCCAGCCCCCCCAGCACAGCTTCTACAGCGTCCTGCTGAGGTCTGGAGCTCTATGTCTACCTGGTGAGAAAAACATAAACCTCACCTGGACCAGGTTCAGACCAGAGATGCTGAACCAAAGTCAACCCTGACTCAGATTTATTTGTAGCAGTTCTGTAGTGGTGTGTTTGTGTGACTCATGTGTGATCATTGAAAACAAACCAATCTTTGTTTATCTTAAAAAATCTGATGCAAAAATTATTGACTCCAGAAAAAGACACGGGAAGTGAGCAGCTGATTCTTCAAAATAAAACATCAGTTACTGACCACAAAGGCAACTGTTGTTGAGTTGTATTCTTACTTTATCACAAATGTTTCCATCAATTCTTGAAGTTTTGTCAGTGAAACAGCAGTGGTCCCCTGAGTGTCAGTGAACGCAACAGTGGACTTGTGTCTTTTTCCACAGGAAGCAGGGACAGGAGTGGTCGAGCTGTGCTGACAGTCTGTACCTGGAGCTCTGTGTGGTCAAACCCCAACTGTGACCGGACCGTGCTAATCCGCCTCCTGCTCTACTACACATCCACCCTCAGGTACAAGTCCCACCTGCTGCACCACTCTCTTTAGCTGCTGAATCATTTAGCCTCTGACATCACTTCCTGTGTGGAACAGGAAGGAAGTACAATCGTTGGGGTTGACAGTGTTGGTGGACGCCCGTAGAGCTGCTCCTGTCCCTGCCCTGTTCTCCGCCCTCAGGTCCCTACAGGTGAGCCCCAGCTCGTACATCTACACTGTGAAGGCTGCACTGAAATCAGAATGGCTGCAGTAAACAATGTTGGACCATGTTGGAGCTGTGTTGGTCCAGGTAGAGCGTGAGAGAGAGGAGAGCCATGTAACCTCTCTCTGTCTGTCTATCTTTGTCCTTGTTGCTCTGTCCTCTGAACAGTGGAAGGCAACACTTCTACCAACTGTTCAAATTATAATCACCCTAACCGTGTGTGTCTGTGTGTGTAGGAGGACTCACCTGGTTCCATCCACTCCCTGCTGCTGTTAGTGAACAAAGATTCTTCTTGGGATCTGGAGAAACCTGCAGCCGCACAGGTAACTGCTTACACCTCCTAACTAACCTTTGACCTTCTGAAGGGACGTGTTGCTGTGTGATCTCGGTTACCTGCTGACTCACTTGGTGCTCTCACCTGTTCATGTGTGGTACAGGTGGAGGTGCTGAGCTCTATGAAGTCTGTTTCCAAACACGTGGAGCTGCAGCAGCTTCCTGTCCTGTTTGGAGGATCGTTCAGCTTCAGTCAGAGCATCTGGATTGTCTTCAGATCAGTCAGTTCACACAGACATGCACAGACACACACATAGTCTGGACTCCGCTCATGATTCATTCATTCATTACCTAACTCATTCGTCTCTGTGTCCATTAGAGAGTAGAGCAGCTGACCAATCAGTGTGGAGACATCATTGACTTGCTTCAGAAAACCATCAGCATCCTAGAGAACACACCTCTACCTGCTGCAGCTGAGGTCTCACACACACACACCACATGACATTTAATCAGTCAGTTTTTCACTGACCTGGTTCTGGACTCTGGTCTCAGTTGATAAAGCTAAGGCTCAGTTTTGGTGACTTGGACCAGAACCAGACAGTGTGTTTTAACTGCTGATCCCAAGTGTCACACAAAGATCATGTCTCTCCTTTCCAGGACGCCCAGCTGCTGTTGTCCAGGCACAAGACTGTGATGTGCAGTGTCCTGGAAGACAGCCGATTGGTCCAGTTACAGCAGGAGGGTGGGGCTTCTCTGTCCTGGCTGCGAAGAGAGGAGAGCAGCCTCAGTACAATGGAGGAGCACCGAGTGGCAGTTGAGACAGTGACGTCTCTGTACGATCAGGTGGATGAGCTTCTCCACCGTCTCGTCACTCTGTCCAACTCCAAGACTCAGGAGCTCACCTTCATCCTGGACTTCAGGATCCTAGAGCAGGGCTTCAATGAGGTCAGTCTGATCACACTCAGTACACAGCGTGTCTACATCAAAATAACCTCACGATCACAGTACTTAGAGCTAAACAAAAGCAGATGGGGGCACCCCACTGTCTGTTTTCAGCCAACCAGATGCTCACAGGTGTGTTGTGTCTCAGGTGAGGTCCTGGCTGGAGGAGGTGGGCGAAGTCCGTCTGAAGACTCTGGGGGAGCTGCAGGACTCTCTGGAGCTTCTCCGCAAAAAGCAGCAGGACTTCAAGGACTTCTACACAACTGCATATGTATGATAAATACAAACACACACACACACACACTGCAGTTGTAAACGCTGCAGACTATGATGATGAAGATGAGACCCCCCTTCCTCCGTCTGTCCACAGGACCACTGTAAACGTGGCGAGGCATTGTTGGCCCGTCTGGACCGCTGGGGCGACGTGTCATCAGCTGAACTCCACAGCTACGAGGTCAAAGTTCATTCTTTCTGGGCCCAGCTGCAGGATTTCTCCAAGCGAGTCAAGACCACGGGACAGAACCTAGACCGGGCCGTCCGACTGTACAGTTTCCTAGACCAGGTACTGCTCCTGGTCCTCAGAAACCACCACATGTTCTGCTCAAGTAACTCAGTGCACCAGAAGCTCTCAGTACTGCTTTAAAGGGACAGTGTGTGTCTGTGTGTGATATCACATCTGTCTGTCTGTCTTTCTGTCTCCATTCACCCCTGTAACGATGATTATTGCCCTTTGTGTGTTGAGCTGTGCAGTGAAGTGACTGTGGCTTGTTGTGATGTTTCCACTCTGATACCCTGATGGCTGATATTGACCTGACACACAGACGCACACAGACACACACAGTTGTCTGCTGAAACCTTGTATCGAGAGAGAGAAACAACAAAACGTGACACAAGTGTGTAAAACTGTTGGTGTTTACTGTGGCTTTGAAGTGTGCACACGTGTGTGTGTGTGTGTGTGTGTGTGTGTGTGTGTGTGTGTGTGTGTCTGTGTGTGTCTGTGTCTGTCTGTCTCTCTCTGTGTCTTTCTGTGTGGGTCTGTGTGTGTGTGTCTTTAATCCAGGTATCACTCCAGTGCCAAGTTTTTGCTCCTTCCTTTTTTCACTCCTTTCACAAAGTCTTTGTTGCTGTGGTGACAGCCCCCCCCCCCCCACTCCCACCCCCCCACCCCCGGGACCGCCCATCTTCCATTCAGCCTGTGAAAGGGGAGGGGGGAAGTGGTGTATGTGTGTCTGTGTGTGTGGTCAGAATGCCGCTCTCACAGTCAGGCTGCAGCTCTTCACCAGGACACAGCAAGGTACGATACACACTCTAACAAACACACTGAACTCAGTGTACACTAATGTAGTTAGTGTGTGTTTCTTTGTATGTATTTTCCAATTATACAGCAGTAGGTGACAGTTTGACTCCCGAGTCATCTTTGATTTGAACTGTTTGTGTGTGATGTCTCATTTTCCTGAAGCAGAGAGTTAATAAGATTCAGTGAACAGACTTAACTTCTACTGTAGATAGTTGTGTGTGTGTGTGTGTGTGTGTGTGTGTGAATCATCTAAAAACATATTGAAAGTTTCCTTTTATATTAAAATTGGTTTACATAATTTATTTGTTCATACTTCTACTACGCTCAGGCTCCCTTGGACCTTGATGTGGTTTTGACAGAGACCCGATCTACCTGGCTCACCTGCTCTCCAAGTCTGCTCTTTTGCTTTATTATGATGACACTTGAGGTTGCTTTTTACAGCATCTCTTAAAGCTTCCTTAGTTCATTTTTGATGTATTTGAGCAGTGAATAAAGGGGATGGAGATTCAGCCTTCGCAGACCTTTTGAGGGTAACCTTAAGGAGAACATTTAGGTGCGTTTTTGTATGTGAAGGTCTGATTTTCTCCCTCATCTCTTCTGGTCAGTTTTCAGTAGTTGTTTTTCTACTGTGTGTGACATGACTAAAAATTATTCATCCTGACAGTCATGATCTTTGGACACTTCAGATAAAGTAGTGTGAGTTTGAACAGCAGGTGTTGGAGGTTTGCTGTGTGCTTTTACGCATTGTTGGTGGCAGGGTCAGGTAATCCGGATACTGGATGTCCATTTGTGTTTGTGTTGCCTATACATGTTTGTGTATGTGAGTCTTCAGGTCAGGTAATGGAGGGCCGTCTTAGCTGAGTCAGCTTCTTGTGTGAGATCACAAACGCCCTGATCCTGACTACACATAAGCCCTGTTCAGGTCCAGGTCTGGGTCATGTGACTGTTTTCAACAGGGACCCTGAACAAGGAAACACAGAAACGATCCAGTCTCAGTCTGCTGGAGCTGGTCTCATAGACCAGATCATCAGGGGACAAGCACAAGAGGATAAAGGTCCCTATCTCAGGGCCACAGAGTCCAGTTCTGAAGTCCTGCTCTCTTCTCCAACCTGGACCAGATGGATCTTTATTCCTTTAACCTCAAATGTCTCCAGAAGAGCTGCTGCTGTTCATCTTTGTTTTGGTCCCAGGTGATGTGACCATCAGGAAACCAGGTTCAATAAATTGGGTAGATCTGAACCGACCCGACCACCCAACTACACAAACAGACCCAGTGATTCTGCCCTGACGTTCTGGTTCTGATACTCTGGTGCTGTGGTCCTGCTTCTGCTCTGTTAGGCTCTGAAGTAAAATGGTTAAGTTGGCTCACTTTTGTTGTCTCAGTTAATATGTTGGTGTGTTTGAAGTCACCCCAGAGGCCCGCCCACTCTGTAGTTGAAAGCTTAGCACAAACACAGGAGCTTGTGTCAGGTTGTGGTTCCTAAGACATCTGCTCTTTCAGAATAAAAGCAAGAACGCATCAATTTTAAGGCAGTCTGCTTTGCTGAGCCTTCAGCATCCTGCTCATCAGAGCAGCTCACTGTGTGTTGGCTGAGTGCTCTTTTAACTGATTAGCTGCTAATGTGTTTTGATCACAGCAGCAGCTCCGTTCCCACAGACAAACAAAGGTCTGACCCAGTGACTGTGTGTGTGTGTGTGTGTGTGTGTGTGTGTGTGTGTCTGTCTGTCTGTCTGTCTGAGTGAGATGGTCCACATGACAGTGATGACATAGTCAACTTTTCTCACAATACTTGTTGGCAAGTATCCACAAAGTTATAATTTTCCTGCAGCCTGTTTGGCTGTTAGCGATGTGGCTCATGTGCTTAGAATCTGATTTGATGTGTTTATGGTGGAGAGCAGAGACACAAACACTGATCCACTTTTGCGTGTATGTGTGTGTGTTGCGCCCCCTGCTGGTCACATGACCTCAGTCTGTATGTGCCCTGCTTTAGTGCTGATTTAATGTTTCTGTCACAGACACACCTCCCCCTCCAATCGTCAACAAAAAAGGAGGTTGGTGGTCGGCTCCTTTGTCAACTCCACACACAGTTCAAAGCCTTTTCTCAGCCTGTTTGTGGGGTGATTCCCTCTCATGCACACACTCCCCTTTCATCAGTGTGAAATATGCTGTAGTTAGCGGTTTTATAACAGACAGTAGTTGGTGTGTCACCTGGTGGTGTTGATCATGATCAGAGGCGAAGAGCTGAGTTGATGCTCAAGGTTTAAATCAGGTTAAAGGTTAGAAGTCATCACCTGACCCCTGCCCCTTTTTGTGTCTGCAGGCCTATGGCTGGGCTCTGGAAGGTTTGCGGCACCTAGCTGGCATCAGCATGGAGGACTGCACCCTCCCGGACAAATGCCAGGCTGCGATTGGCTGCCTGGAGGAGTACCAGCTCCAGCACCCACCGATCCCCGACGCTCATTTTCAGGAGATGAAAGTGGAGGCGGGTGAGCTACGAGGGGAGCGAGGCCTCCGTCAGTGGAGCTTCGCCTGGTCTAAGTGTCAGGAGACTAAGAAGATGTTTGACAGGAAGATGGAGGCGGCGCTCAGGACACGAAGCTCCGCCCACAGACAGCGTTCAGACTCCACTCACAGCATGAGCTCCATCTCCTCCAGGAAGGCACTGTCAGGACTGTGGGGGGTCCGTGAGTCCTCCTCCTTCTGCCCTCCCAAGGAGGACAGCAGCACTTCCTCCCCCATCACCTCCACCGGCTCCCAGCACACCCCCCTCCTGCGGCGTCTGTTCCGCAGCATTTCCTCAGATGAGTTTTCATCCCGGGGGGAAAACTGCTCCCCCACCTCTCCCAGCCTCCCCCGCCTGGACTCCTGCTCCTCCTCTTCCTCCTCCACCTCCTTCAGCAGACGGCAGCAGCTCAGGAAGACCCAGAGCTATGACTGCCCCTCCACCCCTGAGGCGTCACGATATGGGCCGTGTGCACGCACCCTCAGCGAGCCTGTGCAAAGAGGAAACACCGGCGTGTTCATCCGCGGCTTGGAGGTCAGTAGCACCGAAGCTGCCGACCGCACGCTGTGCCCCCGGGTAGCAGCTCACAGTCGGGTGGGACAAGGACGGAGCCCCCGGACACCTGACACCACCAGACCCACAAGTAGTCCTGAGACAGAATCCAGACCCAGGGGAAGGTGGGTAATCTGCTGGTGACACATAACATGGTTTGTTGTCATGGTAATGTGACTGACTGACAGTTAAATTAGGTTCAGTGACCTGTAGGGGCATGACAGCATTTAACTCAAACTGATCACAATGAAACCCAAGATCTGCAGATTGGTAGGAGTTAGGAGGTAGGCTGCAGGAGGCAGAAGCCCCCCCTCAGGCTGATGGGTGTAATGTCTCTTCAGTAAGTTGCGGCACATCGTGGAGGAGATGGTGACCACAGAGCGGGAATATGTTCGCTCGCTGCATTACATCATCCATCATTACTTCCCTGAGATGGAGCGAGCTGACCTTCCTCAAGACCTGAGAGGGAAACGATCTGTCGTCTTCGGAAACCTGGAAAAACTTTTGGACTTCCACAACCAGTTCTTCCTCAGAGAGCTCGAGGCCTGCTGGAGACATCCACTGAGAGTCCCACACTGCTTCATCAGACATGTAGGACACACACAGGGCACACACAAGACAGAAGCTTTATTGTTTAGAAGATGTGTTGTTTAGTAGAAGTTGTGTTGAAGCAGATGTTGTGCGTCTCACAGCAGGAGCAGTTTGGTCTCTACGCTCTTTACAGCAAGAACAAACCCAAATCTGATGCTCTCCTGGCGAACCATGGGAACGCTTTCTTCAGGGTGAGACCTCACACCGTGAGCTCTGACCTATGTTCACGCTCTGTGACCTCTGACCTCTGAGTGGTAACTGTTTTATTGTCTCCCTTCAGAGGAAGCAGGCGGAGCTTGGCGATAAGATGGACCTGTCGTCCTACCTGCTTAAGCCCGTCCAGAGGATGAGTAAATACGCTCTGCTGCTCACTGACCTCATCAAGGAGGTGGGCGTGGCCCAGGAGGCGGAGCTTGCAGCACTGCAGGCTGCCACTGATATGGTCAAGTTTCAGCTTCGTCACGGCAACGACCTGCTGGCAATGGACGCCATCCAAGACTGTGATGTAAGTTTGCTTTGCAGTTTTTAGTCAGACCTGAGCTATATGTGAATCACTGTGACATCACTTCCTGCTGACGTCTTTTCACAATGAAGTTACAGCGAAACAGACAGAATGGCACTTAGAATCCTCTTTTTGGGTTTCCATCAGTGAAACTGAAATCATGATCAGCTGACACTGACTGATGTCATCTGCAGGTGAACCTGAAGGAGCAGGGTCAGCTGATCCGTCAGGATGAGTTCACTGTCTGGACAGGAAGGCGGAAATGTCAGCGTCACATCTTTCTGTTTGAGGAGCTGATCCTATTCAGTAAACCCAAGAAGATGGAAGGTGGGCTGGACGTGTTCATCTACAAACACTCCTTCAAGGTAACACCAGCACACATTGGTCCAGGTCACGATCCTGGTCCTGGTCCTGGTCCTGCTCCTGGCCCAGGTCCATGTCAAATTCTTGTTTCCCTCCTTCAGACAGCAGATGTGGGCCTGACGGAGTCGCCAGGAGACAGCGGGCTGAGGTTTGAGATCTGGTTCAGGAGGAGAACGTCCAAGAATCAAACATTCATTCTTCAGGCTGCCACGTCTGACATCAAGCACACCTGGACGAGCGACATTGCCCAGATCCTGTGGACCCAGGCCACCAGGAACAAAGGTAGAGATGAGGGCGGGGCGTGAATCCCAGAGGTCTCAGGTGAGGCAGTCTAACGATGTGGTGTCACACAGAGATGCGTCTGAAGGAGATGGTGTCGATGGGGGTGGGAAACAAACCGTTCCTGGACATCCAGCCCAGCGACGCTGCCATCAGCGACCGAGCCGTTCACTGCATCATGAAGAGCAGAGGTGTGGATGACGATGATCGGTCATTCATATATCAGCTTTTACTATTGACCACAACTGATCAGTGATGTCACATGTCCAGGTGCCAGGACGAGAGCGTCCATCGCTGTCTCTGTCTTCGACCACTCACACCCTTTCAAACGAGGACCCATGACCTCTGACCCTGCAACCTCAGGCCCCTCCTCCTGCAGTCTGCTGGGGCCACTCAACCTGCACATGTTCAGGTACAGGACTCACCTGTCCAGGTCCTTCACTGTTGTGGTTTCTCGTCACTGTTCATTAACCACCGCCCCCTCTGACCCTCAGCGAACCCCACCCCCCCTCTCCGGCTGCTGAGAGCTCCTTCATCACTTCCTGTATTGAGGAGGACGAGCAGGAACATGAGACGAGCAGCCAGCCGTCCATGAGTACGTATCAGTTCACAGAAGACGCCGTCTGTCTCCTTCACCCAGCTGACTCTTCTTTCTCTCAGCCACAGAGAGCTCTGGATCATCGTCTCGCTACCTCTCTGGCTCCACCGGTTCCGACAGCGGCTGCATCTCCTCCCACCTCCAGGAACCGCTGCCCGAGGAGGCCGGCCCTTCCAGCCAGCCCTCTTCTTGCTCCTCCTCCAAGCAGCAGCTGAGCAGCCAGTTCGCTGTGAGTAGAGACGGTGACACATTGACAGCACAACTCGCCCAGACGTTAAAGGTGTGTGTCCGTCCGCAGGCTGCGGTCATTGGCCCGGCCACCGTGGTGTGAGGATGCTCATCAGGTGACACCACTGAAGGTTTACACGCCCACGTCTTTATGCCCCCCCACCATGTGACGAGCTGTGTTCACACGATTCATCTAATGATCACATGTAGGCAAAAAAATAATCATATTCATGAATCAGTACATTAACCACTCTGTGTGTGTGTGTCTTTGATCAGCTGACCTGTTGTTATTTATGTGTTTGTGCAGCTTCGCAGGTTCAGGAGTTTATTGTGTAATTAATTATTTGTGTAGTTGGATACTTGACAGCTGATCCTATGTGTTCTTATCCAGATCAGACTAAGGGGACAATCTGGTCCTGGCCCAGCTGGATCTGGACCAGCTGGTCCAGAATCAGCTGGTCTCTGTACATGTGTGTAAATAAACCTCCATCTGTCACTTTTCTTACTTGAAAAATAAACAAGTTTGTTGGAAACAAACATCTGACTTCATGTTAGTGTAACACACTCAGACTTCCATCTCCATCTCCTGTAGCTTAGTGAGTCAGAGGTCAACGGTCAGGGTTGACATCTGGCCTGAGTTTCCTGGTTGTAGCTGCAGGCTCTGATTGGAGGAAACTGAGATAGAAGCTGCTGGCCGCACGGCCTTCTCCCCTAAACAGACACTGTAAAGAACCCGATCCTGACCCAGATCCAGAACTTTTGGCCTCAGACTCAGTATGTGAACGGTGCTACTACTTGATTTTCATATTTGAATTCAAAAACAAGCAGACATTTGATAGAAAAAGAATTTATTGTACAATCAGCTGTGACACCCAGAGCAGGAAATGGAAGACCCAGGAGGAAAGGTCAAAGGTCAGCAACCTTATAATCAGAATCCTCCAGTGTTTTAATTTCACAGTTAGTCTGAAAACCTTTAAATCAGGCATAAACATCCAGCTCCTGGTCAGACCTTCACCTCTTAATCACTGATCAATAATCAATGGAAGCTCCTGCTTTCTTCCAATCTGCTCTACAAATCAACAGTCATCAATATCGAATGTTTATTTGAAATAAAAGTAAAAACATCAAATTTTAATGTTTATAACTCTGAAGCCTTCCTCGTGTCTCAGTAACAAAAGTAAAAAAAAAACACATTTTTGCATAGAAAGTTACAAAGTGCTGAAAAACAAAAAAAACAGGTTTATTGATTGTGTGATATTGATCAGCCGATTATCTCAGTTACATTCATTCTGCTTTCTCACGTCAAAAAAAAACAAAAACACCTTGAACCAAATAATTAATCAGTTTACTGATCATACTGATTTATCAGTCTGAAGCTGAATCCTCGAAACGAAATTATTGGTGGAAGAGATGATCTTTCCTATTGATACTGATGAGATTGATTGATTTGTGAGGTTTGAAAATATCTGATAATACTGCTGCAGAGTCTGTAAACACAAAACACAGTTCAACACGTCTTCATATGCAGCTGCTCGCAGATCAATATCAGTGATTGATCAGTCAAGTGGATTCTGTTCATGTTGACTGAACAGCTGCAGATGAATTTCAACTTCATCCAAAAACAAACAAAACTTCAAATTTCCCCTTAAAAAGATAAAGTTTATAAAAAAGAAAAGAAAAAAAGGATCTGAAACTTCACCACGTCCTTCAGATCCGTCAAAGCACTTCACTGATTTTTGTTAAAATTATTAAAATGCAAAATGGTGACAATCGGAGACGTTTTCAGAGAAGTTCATAATAAAAACTTATTTTAAAGAAAGGACTTTAAGGACTTTAAGGACTTTAAGTTAAAATGTGAAGCTATAATTCTGCTGTTTTTTCTTTCCGATTGAACTAAAACATTTTCAGATATCAACCTGATTTCCTATTCGGGTTCCTGGATATTTATTTAGGAGTTGGGAGGATGTGCAGTCTCAGTTTCTGAGATCATTTTAAATGTTTGATTAAGGTGACGCTTTAATAGATTACATTTATTAGTTTTTTGTCTAAAACCTGTAACTGGATCTTCAGTACTTTTTACTCTTAAATAAAGTTTTTGTTTGTTTCTCATTAACAACACATGAAGAGTCATTTAATCTATAATTAATATCTTCTGATCAATCGCTTCATTGACGACTGATTTGTGATCAATGACTGTAACAAACGTTTCTTCTGAAATCTGACACTTCAAGGCTTTGATCAGAGCTGCGACATCACAGAGTTCAACATATAAAACATGAGGCAACGCTCTTCATCTCTTATGTCCAGTCTTCATCTTCATCCTCTCTTTCTTTAAAACATTTCTTTTTAAGACAAACTTCTTCACCTGCCGAGTGGAGGAGGAAGAAGAGGAAGAGGCAGGTGAGAGCGGAGATCAGATAAAATCAACACATTCGGGTCTTTGTGTTTCAGGTCTGTTCCTCCAGCGGCGGCGCTCCGTTGGCAGGAAGGGGCGGGGCTGAGCAGAGGCCCCCACCTACAGCAGCGTACACCTGAAGAAGCTCTTCTTGGAGCGAGACTCTGTGATTTTCACCGGACCGCCTCCACCCGAAGGATTACTGTCATTCTGGAGGAAGGAAAGAAAAGTTTTAGACATCAACCAGTTTCATTCAATTCTGGTTTCTGGATTTTTATTTTGTAGTTGAGAGGAAGTGCGTTGTTTCAGTGTTTCAAGTTGATGCAATGAATCAATCAGCTTGTGACATCAGGAACAGGTGTCACATGACTGACAGGTGAAAGTGTGAAGTCACATCAGTGATTGATCACTGTTACTGATTATTGATCAGTATGTTGATCGTCCCGTCTCAGTGAAACGGTTCTGATCGATCAGTAATGATCCTCTGACCTGATCGGGGACTCACCATTTTCCGATTCAGTCTGGTCATGATGTCTCTGGCAAGTGTAAAAAAGGCCTGAAGACAGAGAAGCAGCAAATTAACACTGACAAGGACCAGGACCAAGACCAGGTCCAAGACCAGGTCCAGGACCAAGACCAGGACCAGGATCAGGTCCAAGACAAGGGCAAGGACTAGGTCCAGGACCAGGACTCACCTCCTCCACGTTGATACTGGACTTCGCACTGGTTTCCAGAAACTTGATCCCAAAGTCGATCGCCAGCTAAGAAACGACAGTGAGACGTTTAACAGGAAACTGATCAATAACATCATTGATCGATCAGCTTTGAGTTGTGTGTCTTTGTGTAGCTGTGGTGACACCTTCTCTCCCCTCTCCTTGGACACTTGTCTCTTGTCGTTCATGTCACACTTATTTCCGAGGACCATCCGCTCCACGTCGGAGGACGCGTGCTGAAAACACACAAACATGGATACTGTGACAGACACACACTCACAACACTCAACACACAACAAGAGGAGGAGCCGGGAATCAAACCTGTAACCCTGATCAGCTTTTACACAAACTACTGCTGTGACAGCAGAAATAATGTGGATCATGTGATCCAACAGATCTCTAGCCCCGCCCACCTCGCAGTCGTACCTCCTCGATGTTTCGGATCCAGTTCTTGATGTTGTCAAAGGACTTTTCGTTGGTGATGTCATAGACCAGCATGATGCCCTTCAACACAGGAACAGGAAGTGACATCAGCACAGGAAATGGTGTCACCTGATCTGACCCGTAGACCTGTCTCACCCATAGACCTGTATCACCCGTAGACCCGTATCACCGATTGACCTGTCTCACCTAAAGACCAGTCTCACCTTTAGAACTGGTCTTGGCTGTAGACCCGTCTCACCCATTTAACTATCTCATCTGTTGATCTGTCTAACCTGTAGACCTGTCTCACCCATAGACCTGGTGTCAGGAGCAGACATGTGACCAGTAGGAGGCGTGTCTTACCATGGCTCCTCTGTAATAGGCCGTTGTGATGGTCCTGAATCTCTCCTGACCCGCCGTGTCCCTGCAGGGCCAGGAAGTTCAACTTCATTATCATCTTAGAGAAAACCATCTCATTGGACAGTGGAAGGGTCAGAGTTCAGCGGGCGGAGTCTGACTCCAGACTCACCAGATCTGGAGTTTGATTTTCTTGCCATCCATTTCGATCGTCCTGATTTTAAAATCAATTCCTGTAAGACAACAGAAACAACGTCAGATCCACATTGGCAGTCTGGACTGGAGGTCAACCGATGCCATTTTTTAATATATCGTTGTTTAGTCGTGTCAGGCACGTCTGCGGACAGCCCCATGCTGAGTCCAGTGTCACATTTTCATTTTAAAGTTTTCAGTTTAATTGATTTGTATTTATTTTATTTAAATGTATACTTACTTTTGATATGATTGACATTTTTTTTATATTTCCTGTTTTATGTATCTAACACTCAGTCAGTTTATTGATTTGTCTGGTTAGCTTTATGGCTCAAAAATGTTGAGCATGCAAATAAAGCAGAAAACGTCTCGATATCGGCCGTCGGCTGACTCTGGCCTTGAAACATCGACATTGGTTGATCTCGACCGCTTCAATTCTGCTCCAGCCCAGGCCGACTTCCTGCCGGGGGCGTCAACGAGAAGACAAGCCCCTCCCAGCTGACAGAGTGAGGTGCGTTTGTTTCTCAGCTCTGAGGGTCCAGGTCCATCAGCTGCTCAAACAGGAAGTCAAAGATATTTTTTAACCAGTCAAACGTCTTTTCCTGCTCTGAGGAGGAAACTTGCCAAGAAGCAACGGATACAAAACCCGACAGCTCAATTTCCTCCTGCCTTTCCTGGCTCCCCCCCAGTTTCCTTCAGGTCACTCAGCTGGCCGTGGGTTTGATTCCCTGAGCGGCCACAGTGTCCTTGAGCAACAATTTAATCAGAAGTCCAAAGAAAGTTGAGAATCCATCAACACACTGAAGCTAAGGCTAATGGACACCAACTGGTGTTAGCTAATGCTAACTGCTGTTGAGTAATGATAATTGATGTAGATTGCTGCTGACGGCTGTTTAATAATGCTAACTCTGAGTGATACAGACATGAATACAAACAGCTCGGATTTCCTTCATGGACTCCTTCTGTATCCACATCCCAACTGCCCCCCCAAACCCTCACAGAGCTGGTTCACAGAGGGACCCAGCGCTCTGTGTCCTGACTGAAGAACGGGACCTTAAAGGCAACACAGAGGTTTCACCTATCACCTATATACGGGACTCAGATCCACGTTTCCTTCCTTTATCGATCATCGACAGATCCATATTCGCATCGGCCTCAGTCACCATGAAGACTCAACTCTGATCTGATCCAGCAGCTCTCTGTTGTGTTACTGTGTTCATACAGTGTGTCTTTGTATCCACATCGCTTGGCTACAACTACACAACATCACTGACGAGCTTCAGACAACTGAAGAACCTCTCAGAACCTCAGGAACTGGATTTGGTCTCCAGAAGTACTGCTGGTCCCCACAAAGACTGGACCCAAAAACACACTCTCTCACACACACACACGCTCACTCACTCAGAGGTCATGTGATCTCAGGAGACCCCCGCTACCGGGTTACAGTGCATCCTCTGTCTGACCACAGCAGCAGAGGATTGTGGGAGCTCATTTAATATTCATGCAGGCCAACAGCTGAACTGGGAGAACACCCAGAATCCAGAATCCTCCTTGTGACGTCACTGAGAATGAATCAGGACGGAGACTAATGCGAACTCATCAGCTGACCGCCAAAAGGTGGCACAACAACACAAGTGAGGACAGGAGGGAGACATTCTCTTTTGCTCATTTACTTTTTGTGAACTGATTCAAAGAAACTGAATTCTTCTGTTTATGAAAGAATTCTCATTTAATTTTTTTCACACTTCCTAACTAAAGAGCACTTTTTTTTATAAACATCAAGACTGGAAAAGTTCAAACATGGACTACAAAACACGGAGCGTCTAAATACTGACAGCTGATGTTTAAAGCTAATGACCACTCCTCAGAAACACCGAACAAGAGATCGTACTGAATTTAGTGGAGCAAAGGCCAGACAAGAAGTGACGTCACGACCCCGGGTCTGAAAAAGAGCCGCTCCACTTCCTGCTCCAGCCGCCATCACTAAGAGGGGACCAATCACAGAACACTTTACTGCTCTGCTAACATGGAGAGAACCACAAATACACACAGCAAAACACAAACACCGACTACACTCTACCCAAGCTAAGTTTCACTTTAAGCCTGAACCAGAGTCACACTGAGCTACACACACAGGGCAGCAGTGTGACAGCTGCCACTTCCTGTTTCCACCAGAGACAGAACACACAACGGAAACATACAAACTGTGGATGTGCGTGTTTGGTGTCTGTACCTGTTTGACCTCAGTAGTGAGGTACAACAACACAAAACACAACAGACACACACACACCCCACAGGCCTGTGTGTGTGTGTGCTGTACACTGATAATAAACTAATCACTAAAAGCTGATGTGTCTGTAGACCAACACACACGTGATCTTACAACCACGATCACCATGACAACCATCACACCCGTGACCAACACCGCTCAGCTGATCGTCACGTGAACAGGTACACCTGAGGTCACCTGGGGTCAGAGGTCAGCGGACTCACCGATGGTGGAGATGAACGTGGTGTTGAAGGCGTCCTCGCTGAACCGGAAGAGGAGGCAGGTCTTCCCGACGCCGGAGTCTCCGATCAGCAGCAGTTTAAACAGGTAGTCGTACGTCTTTGCCATTTTGTCCGAAGAGTTAACGGACCTGGTCTGCTGGTGTCCTGGGTCCGAACGGGTTTCCACTGAAACGGATCCGACATGAGCCGGAAACGGTTCAAGCTCACCGAAGACACGGAGTCACATCCGGAACGGGCTTTTCACAATAAGACAAACCGCCCAGACTGCAGTGGCAAATCCATTCATCATAAATGACATTAATAGCATTTCATTTAATTGATTTGTTTTGTTTTTCCTTTGGCTTCTGTGATGAAACAATTCTGATATTTTGACTTTAACAAAGACAGGATGACTTTAAATCATCTCAGATGTGACTTTGAAGGTAAAACGTGACAGCAGTAAGTCCTGTGTCCAAGTTCACCTGGTGAACAGGTGAGAGGTGGCTGTCACTTTGTCCACCACATTAACGGAATGATTTCCGGTCTCTTTGATAATTGACTGAATCATAAGCATTTATTTTGAAGGTATATCCGCTGTACACTCGGTCTGTTTCCTGGTAACTTGGCAGCGCCAGAGCCAGGGGGCGTGTTCTTGTGACGTCTCCCTTCGGGTGCGTGAGGGTTGCCAGTTTGGTGGAAGGTTCCGCTCTGGTCTGAGGGACTCGGACTTGGTCCGTTACAGAGTCCAGGTCTCTTATGCTAATCAAGAATTATTTTCCTCCTAAGAACATAGTAAAAAAAACAATGGAGACCTGAACCAGGTGGACGTGTGGACCCCCCCGGTGTCTGTGGTCAGGACCCGGTCTTGGTCTGCTCACTGACCTGTGATCAGCTTTAGCTGTGTGATCTCACACACTCCTGTCCTGTCTGTGTGAGGACCATCCCACTCACTAACACTGATCTGGAGAGGTTTGGATGAAGGAAGAAACTCAGGGTAAGGTCAGCTCTCCATAGGTCAGAGGTCAAAGGGAGGACAGCATAAATATTTTAATGAATGTAATTTAAAATAAAGACAGAGATGGAGTTCTGGCTCTTTCTTACTTTATATAAACTTCAGTTCCAGATGTGTGAAACTGAAGAGAGCGGCAGACACAGTAACAGGAAGTAGAAATAATAAATAAAGACAATTCAGATATGATTATTTTGGACCACCGTTAAAAAAATAGCAAATATCCAAACTGTGCAGGAACACAGGCGGATGCTGATATTCTTCTTGGTATAATGATAATTAGCTCGGACTAAATCTCCACCTTGGCCATGTCAAAGTTGTGGGCATGCTTTCTCAGAATGTTCTGTGTGAAACAGATAGGAAGCTGCTGCAGAAGCGCCGCCCCCTCAACGCTGTCATTCTCATTACAGCTTCAAATAAGGATAAATACAGGTGAAAAAAACTGACCCCCCCCCAGAAGGCGGGGCTTGTGGGGTTGTGATGGAAGTGGTCCAGGTGGGTGGGACTCGGACTCCCACAACATTTCCACCTCTGCAGCTTCAGTCCAGATCTTGGACACGGCGGCAGATCTCAGCTGTAAACTCTGAACACTTGGAATTTCCTCCCAGGTCCTTCGTCAGTACCTGAGACACAGACACACTCAGTCAGGACAGTCCTGATCACTAACAGCAGCTACATTAGCATCATTAGCATGTAAAAAAATCACAGTTCACCATCATCTGGGAAACGAGGACCCAACAGGTGGATCCTTCTGGGCCCAACATTTCCCATGATTCATTTTGAACCACTTCCTGTCTTTGTGCTAAGCTAACATTTCCGCTGTGCTTCTTGTTTGTCTAAACTACATCAGGTGATTTCTCCTCAAGTCCAACCTTCTTCTCTCTGATGGTGTCAAAGCATGCTGTTTGGATCTTGTTGCCATGGTCGTGAAGGCCCATGTGACGCAGCATCATGACAGCGCTGAGCAGCAGGGCGGTGGGGTTTGCCAGGTCCATGCCAGCGATGTCTGGGGCCGTGCCGTGGACCTGCAGGACAGAAACACATGGACTGGACTTCAGCTCTCTGATCTGATGATGGTCGTTAGAATCTTCAGTTAATGATTACAATCAAAGATCAGATTTAATTGTTAATGAAAGAGAAACACACCGATTCAAAGATGGCAACTCCATTGGCCCCGATGTTCCCGCTGGGGGTGACACCGAGTCCTCCGATGAGACCGGCACACAGGTCACTGAAACACAAAGCATCAGCTTTACTCCAAGCCCCACCCCCTGATCGCCTCACACTGAGCTCGTTCTCTGTGACACTGACCTCAGAATGTCTCCATAAAGGTTTGGCATGACCAGGACGTCAAACTGAGTCGGATCCTGAACCATCTGCAAGACATGAACCTCAGTGAACTGTGGTCTAGGGGGGACCACATCAAAACCAGGACTCAGGGACTCACATTGAGACACACAGTGTCCAGGTACATCTCAGTGAACTTGATGTCTTTGTAGGTTTCAGCAACCTCACGGCATTTTCTCAGGAACAGTCCATCTGACATCCGCCTGTGGGGGAGAGTGTAACAGGAAGTGAAATCTACTCTCCATTAACACACTGATCATGTCAGAGTCCTAGCTCCCCAAGACTGGAGACTGGATGCAGGTCAGACTCACATGATGTTGGCTTTGTGGACGGCAGTTACACTGGCCCTCTGATTATTTCTGGCGTACTCGAAGGCGTATTCGGCAATGCGTCTGCTGGCCTCCTCTGTGATCAGCTTGATGCTCTGAACAACACCATCCACGATCTGCAACAGCAACATGAGGAAAATGTCTCAGATACACCCAGACCAGGATCAGGGTTCCTAATCTGCGAGGAGGTCTGGCTCATCTCCCATTTTGATTTCATGGATCTTTATACTAAGCCTCTGGTCCACGCACCACGTGTTCGATGCCACTGTACTCGCCCTCTGTGTTCTCTCGGATGGTGACCAAGTTGACGTCTGTGTATGGAGTCTGGTAGCCCTCAATGGAGACACAGGGACGCACGTTGGCGTAGAGGTCAAAGGTCTTCCTGAGCAGCAGGTTCATGGAGGGGTGACCTGCAGCGATGGGCGTCTTCAAGGGTCCTTTCAGGCCGATCTTGCTCCTGTCCATTGACTCTTTAGCATCAGGAGGGATCATCCACCTCCCACCGGGTCCTTTGATGGCTGTAACATTCCTCTCCTCCCATCTGATCGGAGCCTGTTGGACACAAAAAGGGCTGAGTTTCTACAGATGCACAGAGAAGGAGCAGCTCATTCCTCTGGACTCACATTGGCAGCCTCAAAGATCTTCATGACAGCGGTGGAGATCTCAGGTCCGATCCCGTCACCGGGGATCAGTGTGACTGTCTGCATCTGTGGACGGAGACGATGTCACAAACATCAGACAGTACAAACCAGGACTTCATCAAACACCTGATCAAGTTTATAAGAGACCCAGGTCTGGGAAGTGTTTAGTCATCATGGCAACTGCCTGGTCTGAATGCATTCTAAGTTTGATGTAAGACCAGGTCCAGGTCCAGAATTTGACTTTGTTGTCTGCTAACAGCTTCACCCTGCATCATCAGAGCTCTGGTTGTGCTGACCTGGTTACCTGCATCTTGTGTGTGTTTTAGTGTGTGTTGGTATGTGTTAGTGTGTGTCAGAGAAACCCGATCTAATCATCTCATCAGTCTGGACGGCATGACTTTGGCTTCCAGCTCCACTGTAAGAAACCTTGGAGTAATTTTTGACCAGGACATGTCCTTTGTCCCTCACATAAAACAAGTTAGTCGGGCAGCTTTCTTCCACCTGAGAAACATTAGGAACATCAGAAACATCCTTTCTCAGGATGATGCAGAAAAACTAGTCCACGCATTTGTAACTTCTAGGCTGGACTACTGTCACTCATTACTATCTGGATGTCCAAACAAATCTCTAAAAGGCCTTCAGTTAATTCAGCTGCTGCACGAATATTAACAGGAAATAGGAAAAGAGATCAGATCAGAGGTGATGGCCGAGGTCGTTCATGTGGACCAGAGTTACTGTGTGCCCGGCAGGACCATAAGTGGCAACGTCACTTTAATTCGGCACATTTTGGAGCTCTCCGGCTCATTGGACATGGACACTGGTCTTATTTCCATAGACCAGGAGAAGGCTTTTGACCGGGTCGAACACCGGTACCTGTGGCAGACGCTCGGTGCTTTTGGGTTCGGCCCAGGTTTCATAGCCGGGATCCAGGTGCTGTACCGTGACGTTGCCAGCATACTGAAAATCAACGGTGGTCTGGCTGCACCTTTCTCAGTCCAAAGGGGGGTGAGGCAGGGGTGTCCTCTGTCAGGGATGCTTTACTCCCTGGCCATAGAGCCCCTGCTACACAGGCTGAGGGGGGGGCTGGGGGGAGTGGCCTTCCCTGGATGTCCCGCAGCAGTCAAGCTGTCAACATACGCTGAAGACCTGATCGTGGTTTTAAATACACAGAAGACATTTGTGTTTTAGAGGAGAACGTGGCCCTCTTTAACAAACTGTCTTTGGGGGGGGCTGTGTTGGGGGACGGGAGGGTTAAAGTACCTGGGGGTGTTTTTAGGTGACAAACTGTTTTTAAAAAAGAACCGGGACAGAGCCTTTGAGTCCACACAGAGGGACGCAGCGCGCCTGGCAGCCGCTCTGGGACGGAGGTCGGAGCGGATCCTGGGCAGGCTGCTGGACCACTGGAGGGGCTCTCTGACCCCACATGAGCTCCTCCTGCTGATGGACCACAGCACTGGCGTGACAACACCATGTCCTGATGATCCCTTCCCCTCCCTCAGTGTCCCTCCCAGGTGGTCTGTTGGGGGTCAAAGTTCAGGCAGCCAGTAGTTGGGTGAGGCCAGCAGTAAAGTCCTGTCAGTGTTGATGGTGGAGTGCCTGAACAGGAAGAAGCTGCAGAGAGCCGACTCCCCCTGGAGAGCTCACCTGGGCCTCGGTGAGGAGGTCCGGCCTGAGTGGAGGAGCCTCTACAAACCTCCACTCACCAAAAAGGTGGCCGACCTCCAATGGAGACTCCTCCACGGGATCCTGGCAGTGAACGTCCTTCGTCTCCATCCTCGACCCAGCTGTGTCCAACATGGAGGACAGTGTGGACACTGACCTGGTCCTCCTGTTCAGCAGGATGGTTAAAGCCAGAGTGATGGTTGATTTTAAATATTACAGAGATGCAGGACCTGGACCAGTTCAGGGAGATCTGGACTCCAGGTCCGGTCCTCTGCTCGGTGCAGGAGGACCAGAGTGTTTACATTGATAAGTGACTGAAACCTGTGTCTAAACCTGTCTCTGAAAATAAGTGAAATAAAGTTGCGTTAAAAGTCAAGTCTCTCCCACCTACCCCCCCCCAGCCTGGTTCTGCTCGAGGTTTCTGCCTCTTTAAGGAAGTTTTTCCTGCTCATCAGGGGATCTGTTGGTCTCTTTAAATCAGTTTATCAAGACTTTGGTCCAGACCTGCTCTGTAAATTTGTTATGATTTGGCGCTATACAAATAACCCTGATTTGATTTGATTAGTGTGTATTGGTGTCGGTGTGTATTCTCACCCCTCTGGAAAAGGAAGCTGAAGACAGAGCAGGTCTCCTCACCGCCAACTGGAGGAGATAACATGAAGGTCACTTCAGCAAACACACAGACAGAATTCACTTCAGGAACTGAAATCCTAATCAACATGTGGACTGATGTAACTTCCTGAAAACACTTCACACCTCTTCTGAGTCTCTGCACAGCTGAAAGACTGATCTTGGAAGGTACAGCAGTGAGGTCTGAGGAGAACGGGGACCAGGACAGAGACATGGTTCTGGTGTGTGGTTCCTGATGATGACCTTCACATTGACATGAATTGGCCATTCAGACTTTAATTTATTCCTCTAACAGACATAATGAGTCTTATTTGTGTAACATTTTGATTTATTCTCCGACTTTTATTTGTGCTGCTTATCTCAGGGGACTTCTGCCAATTCCTGCTGAGGATTATTTAAAATAACTCAGACTTTATTGAAGATCTCGGCGCAGTGACACTCGGCTGGTTCCGGAACTTTTCCAGGATTTTTACGGTTTTTAGAATTTGACCAAAACGCAAAGAAACGTTACAGTGTTTCGAGACCCTCCGTCAGGGATCCGCAGCGGGGCCGAGAGCCGGACTGGGAACATCTAGCTCCGGTTCTAACGGTCCCAGACTACCGAGGATAAAGTTCCGGAGTCCGGCCGTCACCTGAAGGACACACATGAGCAGCTAACAGGCTAACAGGCTAACGGCAGCCGAGAAAACAGACAGACACACAATGACGGCAACACTTCAGCTCACACACGCACAACACAACACACACATGTGACACGGATTGCAAAGACACGTTAAAGCATTTAACGCCGTTTTTCTCACCATTGACCTCAACACGTTACCGGCCATTCTGCTCTCCGGGACAAAGATCGTCGGTAAAGCAGCGCGCACTCTGACGACACTACGTCACCACAACCAGGAAGTGCAGATAGAGTAGGAGTTGTTGTCATCATCGTGTCTGATCATATTTTACTATTATTACATGAAGAAGTTATGAGAGAGGTTCAGTTCACTTTCTGTAAACCGGTGACCTGATCATTTTACTATAAAACTATCAATAGTTTGTTCAGTTGAATCTGAGTTTTAAATAAGTATAAAATATGTGACAAGCTTCTCTACACTCTGAAATGTTGTAGCAGGAAGAATTTCAGTGAAGTGCTTTCGTTTTGTATTGAAATACACTTGTGTACATTTACAAATCATTTTTTTTATTAAAGTTACATTTGCCAATAAATTATTTGTTTAAAATTTAGCTTTGTTTATTTTTTTATTTGAAAACTTCCACATATCAAATAGATTAATTTTATCCCACGGTACTCTGACTAATGCTTTAGTTCGACTTTCGGGGGGGCTTTATAGTGACACATGAATGTGACAATAGACGATCTTTGGTGCAGAGGCGAAGTGAGTGACGCCATCGACGGTCGGGTGACGTCAGTGCAGCGGCCATTTTCCAGGTTGCCAGATTTGAAGATTTGAGGATGTTTTGATAACCAGCTGCTGTTGATGCTTCACGGCAGAACTGCAGCAGAAAAACCCAACTCTGACTCTAAAATTAACAGCATGTCCGCCAACACACCATCTACACTTGTGTCTTCAAAGGTGCTTCTTGATAAAATTATTATTAGTATTATTATTACTATTGGATTGGTTATTTCTGTTGTGATTTATGTTTTTTTAGTAAAAAAAAACAAACAAACATGTTAGTAAAATCCATTAAACACAGTTCAGGGTCCAGATATGTCCATCACAGGTGACTGAGGACTGCACTTAGTGTTTAGTCCATCATTCATTTTATTTTGAAAACTTCTTCTGTAGCGTTTTAGTCCATAAACTGAATGATTAAATTATGATTTAGCAACGTGGTTCCCGACTTTACGTCTGTTTATTTTGAACTCAGATGGACTTCAGATGATCTTCAGATTCAGACCTCCATCACATCTCCACCCAGACACACGTGAACGTCTCTCCTCCCAACTCCGTAATTTCCGAGCGGTGCCTGAAGGCAGCAGGCTGCTCCCTGCACCGCCTCCTCCAAATCCACTGCAGCTCCGCGGAGATCAGCAGGAGAACCAGATCAGGACTGTGGCGCCTCGGACCGGATCATGTGGTCCTAGAATCCGGACTGTGATGGGAGCAAGATGGGAAACAAACAGACAACCTTCACCGAAGAGCAGCTGGAGGCGTTTCAGGTGAGTCCGCCTCAGACCGCATCAGGAGCCGCCATCAGGAGCCCAGATACAATCAGTCAAGATCAGCCGAGATGACCAGAACAGAACAGAATAGACCAGAACAGAAAACACCATTGTGGAGCAGATGTTAGTAGAGTGTCTCTCCTGCTGCTGATTGGCTGAGCTCTGGCCTCACTTCCTGTTGTCCTGCTGACTGGTGGTGTGACATCAGACCCTTCCTGAACATCAGCAGCTCTGACTGTCTGACTCATCACCTGTTCTCATCATCACTCACCTGTTTGTTTGTTTACTTACAGGACTGCACCTTCTTCACCAGGAAAGAAATCCTGAGGTGAGTTGGACTTTCATTAGCTTCATCATCTCTGACCTCTGACCTTAGTTATTAATTTTTACTGAGGACACTAAATGTCCAAATAAACTACAAAACTAAGTCACAGGAAGAAATGAACGGTCCTCTTCCTGTAGGGGGTCCTGGTTCTGGTCCAGGCCTGCGGTGAGATGATTTATGCTGCTGGGTAATTGTCCCTGCGGATGGGCGAGGACACAAAGACAGAAGGTCAAAGGTTAAATGTGAGAGAATGTCCCCCATCCTCATTCTGGTCCTCTGGTCTTCTGGTCTGTTCTAGGTTACATGGTCGATACCGTGAGCTGGCTCCTCACCTGGTTCCTCTGGACTTCACCAACTGTCCTGACATCAGAGTCCCCCCGTCCCTCATTGTCTCCATGCCGGAGCTCAAGGTACAGACGCCAACACGGTTCCCTGCTCCCTCATCCTCAAGAGCGACACACAAGCTAACACTGCTGCTCAGCTAGCATCTCTTGCACCTGCATTTATTTGACCTTTGACCTTTCAGTCTCACTGAACTCTGTTGAAATGATAGAATGTCAGAGTCTTTGTGCTACGTCGTGTGTCCCGGCAGGAGAACCCGTTCAGAGACCAGATTGTGGAGACCTTCTCTGAGGATGGACGGGGGAACCTGAGCTTCAACGACTTTGTGGACATGTTTTCTGCTCTGTGTGAAACTTCACCTCGAGAGCTCAAGACCATCTACGCCTTCAAGATCTACGGTAAGACCCTTTCTGTCCATTATGTCGGCGCTGCTGGTCTCAGGGTTCTGACCGCTTCGGGTTCTGGTCCAGACTTTAACAGGGACAACTTCATCTGCAAGGATGACCTGGAGAAGACTCTGAACAAGCTGACCAAAGGAGAGCTGACTCCAGAGGAGGTCACTCTGGTCTGTGACAAAGCCATTGAGGAAGCCGACCTGGACGGGGACAACAAATTGTCCTTTGCTGACTTTGAGAACATGATCTCCAAAGCTCCAGACTTCCTGAGGTACAGTCCATCTTTCTCAGCAGATTCTGTTTTCAAGTCCAGGACCTGAACCAGTCTGCGGAAACCCCTCAAGCTTTTTACTTCAGCTTTACTGAAGTATTTTTTTCTCCTTAACTGAGGGAGTTGAGCTCAAGGAAACATCAGCTGGTCTTTAGAGCTTTGTTTCTTCCCTGATGGTTCTTTATTTTTGTCCTCCTTAAACTACAGAACCTATCTATCAGCTGCACCTATTGGCTCCGGTGAGTGATGTCACAGCCAATCAGAGGGTCTCTGGATCAGTCCTGTTTGTTTCTGAGTTTATTCTGTTGACAGAATAAAGACAATCAGATATTTGGAGCTGATTCACATTTACAGCATTGACCTTCTACTGTTTCCATGGAGACATTGGGCTAACCCTAACCTTCATGGTCAGTGTCTCAGTTAAACTCAGAGATAAAGCAGTGCAGCTTCATCAAAATCGTTTTTCCTGTTGATGACCCGTTTCATTCCAGCGCCAGCGGCTTAGCAAGAGGGAGGGCGTGGTTTATCAGCCATTAATCTGTCTGTCACATTAGAGCCACCACACCACAGATTAGGTGGAAAATGAGGCCTGGGGTCCTTGTTTCCGTGGCAACCAGGTGAGATAAAGTTTAATAGGAGAGTGTGCTGATGGAGCTGGACTGAGGACTCGTGCTGATCCAGCAATCTGTAATAAACCGACCTTCATGAAGGTGGAACAGTCACTAAGAAAGGAATTAGATTACTAACTCAGCATTAACAACGACCACAGACTGGACCTGCATTCTAGCCGGTGACAAGAAGAAGCAGTCACATTGTGCTGAAGTCTTTGGGAAAATGTCCCTCCTCCTCCTTTATATTGAAGTTTATGGGAAAATGTCCCCTCTCCTCCTCAGTAAACATTTTCCTGACGAGTTAGGGGGGAGGGAGGGAGGGGTTAGGGGGTGGGGCTACTGTGTGACTGACAGACTGGACCACCCAATTAGGATAGATGACAGAGCAGGTCAGCTCCACCTTCTTCTCCAAAGATGGTTTCTACTGGTTTATAAAAACAAGATGGCAGATGGACTAATTGAAAAATGGAGGCTTCAGCTCAGACTGATGGTGATGTCGGGGGACGACAGTTGTTATTACCTCAACTCATAACATCCAGCGACTCCGCCCCCTCACAGGCACATAAAAACAGGAAGTGGCCATGTCATTAGTTTTCAAGAAGGTCATCAAATCAAACAAGAAGTGTGGGTTTTCATCTTCATCACTCTGATGAGTCAGTGATATTATCATGTGACCTGATGAACTCATGAATTCTGTTTTCTGTCTGCAGTAACTTCCACATACGAATATGAGGTGCAGCTGAGATTCTGCAGAAGGAGGGTTGTCTCATTTTGACGCCGTTTTCTCTCCAGACTCTGGACCTGGACCTGGATCTGGAGCAAGTCGACTCAGTGCCTGTCCTTTCTATCACCTGTGGAGGGAAGCTAAGACCTGACACAGAGTCTGGTCTGGACTCTCGAAGCCCAGGTGAATCCTGCCGACTCTGATCCTCAACAACAGATAGCGGAGCCTTTTTAGAGCGAAGGTTGTTTGTGCATGAAACCTTCCTCTTTAATGAACCCTGAAGGTTTGGAGAAGGACTGGAGAGCCTCTCTGCACCAGGTCTGTCTCCTCAGGGACTCGTGGAGACTCCATGATGATGACACTGCAGAGGAAACAGAGCAGGGCTTTTCTGACTTCAGTGCTTTGCAGAGAGTCCAGATCTACGGACTGGACTGTGGGCTGGATTCTGGACTGGGCTCTTTTTCCAAAGCACATATTCAAAGGGCAAAACAGTGAAGAGCTATGCAATCTTTCTTCATGAAGTGCATGTTGTTGTTTGTTGCTTCCAGCTGTGTGACTTTCTACATTGGCTTAGTGACGCATTCTGGTGCATAATGACAATCATAGTAACCTGCAGTCATGGAAGGGCTCCGTCATCTCACCTGTAAACACCTCACCTGTAAACTTTGGCTTTGATAATGTTGATATGACAGCTGTCACTCATTGAAGACCAAACCTTTTCTGGCTCCAGTCAAATAAAAGACTTCCTGTCTGAGCTCAGAGACCTGAATGATCCCGATCACACAACGTCCACAAACCAGCCAACAATATGAACAATAACAACAGAGCAGACATCAGAAAACACACACACACAGACTATTTACCTGCTGGACCTGCTGGATTTATTGGAGCTGCCAAGTCCTCAGAGGGAGGGGCCACCTTTAAAACCACTGCACACGCCTTACACACATTTTGTGTCTCTGGTTAGCTGCCCATTCTGAGGTGTCCCTCCTTGCTCAGGAGCCTTCAGAAGAACGTGGACCCCACCGTAGACAAAGACCCTGAGGGGCAGAGCTCCAGACCATAGTCACAAATATGCACATAACTATAATCAGCTAGTCTGCTGATTACACAGATTCTGTGACACACACACTGAGATGCTCAGCATCATAAAAGACGATAATTTTGATAAAATAATAAATGACATTAAATATAAAAAAAATCACCAGCAGAGTTGACAGTCTGGTGGTCTGGTGGTCTGAGGTCCAGACCTTGGTGCTTGTCCCTCAGACCAGCAGTGGGGACAGATTGATGTCCTCAGTCTGTCCCTTGGTCTTTGGTCAGCTCCAGTTTCACATTAATCTAATCTGAGCCACTTCACTCTGCTCTCAGTGTTTATATATAGACCCAGGAAACCTGAGTCCAGGATCCTTCTGGAGCAGCTGCTGGGCTCACCTGGACCTGCAAGCCTCTGTTGCCCCTCTGCCAAGAGGAGGTGTGTGTTTCCTGTCTTGTTGTATAGTCTGTTGTGTTGCTGTATTGGTCCAGAGGGACCTTTGACCCCCCAGTTCACAGTTTGTTGTGTTACACTTCCACCTCTTGGTAGAAGATGGAACTGCATCAACTCCAGAAGGTGGTGCTTCCTTATTGTATGATTAAAAAAAATGGATAAAAAAAAACTAAAGCAATGAAATAACAACAATAAACAATATAAATAACTATGATAACCTATATAAATTCTAAATGAAGTAACTGTAGTAACTGTTATTAATTAGCTTAATTAATTAGAGCTCTTCGGTGAACTTAGCCTCTGTGATTCAACATGTATGTTGTGTTTTACTGTGAAGGGATTTCTTTGTACAGTAAGATCAGAATCAGACTGGAAGCTTTGCACTTTGACCTCTGCAGAAGGGTCTCTGCAGGCCCTTATGGTTCCATGGTGTAATAGTTAGCACTCTGTACTCTGAATCCAGCAATCTGAGTTCAAGTCTCGGTGGAACCTGAAGCTTTTAATGGGATCTAAAGCTGATTGTTGCTGGGACTGAATTTTTTTACGTTCAACAGACATCTGGAGCACAACGCTGATAGCATTTCAGGTGATCTGTCTGCGGCCTCAGAGCCAACCACCGACAGCTGATGTAACAAGTTGGGTGGAGCAGAAATGAGAGACTGAAACAGCGCTGACAGTCAAAGGCGTTTGGAGTGACGTGGGGCCTCTTTGTTCCTGACGAACTGGGTGAAGCTCAGAGTCCGGTCCATTAACACTCATTACCTTTGGCAGCAGGTCGGTCCGTTTCTGCTGCTGCTCTGACCCCACAGCTGTGTTAGCCTAGCTTAGTATAAAGCTAAAGGGGCTCCATCAAAAATCTTTCTTCGATATCATGAGTTTGAGAACCAGGATCTCATCACCTGGTTGGTTAATGTCCAGGTCACAGTGAAAACGTCAGACTGCTCCTTTAGACTCAGCACAGTTTTACAAGAACCTTGAAATGTTGTCAGTGTTTTCAGCGCTGGTGGAACAGGTCAAATAAGGCGAAGTTGGGGGTGTTCACTGGGGGGGGGGGGGCAATAAATGAAAGTGATCTGTGGGGATTTGTGTTCTTGTGGCTGAATGTGAGTGAAAGTTAAACTCAGTGACTCTGAGAGCCAGCTGGGATCCAACAGAGTCCAAACAATGACAGTTATTTCCATCAGTTGGCTGAGAGGGGCCGGGTGAGAGGGGGGGGGGGGGGGGGTACTGGTTACAACACATATTTTCATCAGGGAGAACAATTTGGACTCGTCCTCTCTCTGTCCTGATGGAATCGACAGAGTAAACGCTCTCTCTCTCACACACACACACACACACACACACACAGTCTCTCCTTGTGTGTTTCTCTAACTGAATTGTTTGTGTGGTCATCTTGATGTTCTTACATGAAATCACACTTTCTCAACCTTCTCTTTTTTTCTGTGACCAATAAAAAAAAAGATTTTGGGGAAGGAGGGCGGTATGGTGGATTGGTGGTGAGCAAGAAGATTCTGTGTTTGATGATAATGAGAAAAATTAGGAAAATCAGAAACATCCTTTCTCAGGATGATGCAGAAAAACTGCTCCATGCATTTGTAACTTCTAGGCTGGATTACTGTCACTCATTACTATCTGGATGTCCAAACAAATCTCTAAAAGGCCTTCAGTTGATTCAGAACACTGCTGCACGAATATTAACAGGAACTAGGAAAAGAGATCACATCTCTCCTGTTAGCTGCTCTTCATTGGCTGCCAGTAAAATATAGAGTAGAATTCAAACTCCTTCTTTTAACATATAAAGCTCTTAATGGCCAAACTCCATCATATCTCAGAGAGCTCATAGTTCCTTACTGTCCTAGCAGGCCACTCCGCTCTCTAGATGGAGGTTTACTTGTGGTTCCTAGAGTCTCCAAGAGTAAATCTGGAGGCAGATGGTTCAGTTATCAGGCTCCTCTTCTATGGAACCAACTCCCAGCATCGGTCCGGGGGGCCGACTCTTTAGTAATTTTCAAGATCAGGCTTAAAACTTTCCTGTATGACAGAGCTGATAGTTAAAAAGTTAAAGTCCTCTCCTCTTTAGGTATGCTGCTATAGGCCGAGGCTGCTGGGGGAAGGACTGAGCCTCTCTCTCTCTCTCTCTCGCTCTCTGTCTCTCCCTGTCACCCTCTCTCCCTCTTTCTCTCTAACTCCCTCCTTGCATGCGCTGATAAGAACCATCCTTCTTAAAAACACACAGTTTCACCCAGTTCTAAGCATTTATACTGCATTTACTAACGATGTTCTGCCAAAGTCTCTGTCTCTCCCAGTTCCTCTCCTCTCTCTCCCTGTCCTCATCCTGCAGGTGGTGACTCATCTCCATCCCATGTTCCTGCAACACCTGCTGTTCCCATATTTCATGAATTCTGTACTACAGCTCAACTCCATGAACTTCATGCAGCAACATGTTCCTACCTACACCCCCCCCTCCAATGCCTATCTGTCTCTCTCTCTCTCTCTCTCCCACTCTCAACCCAACCGGTCGAGGCAGATGGCCGCCCCCCCTTGAGCCTGGTTCTGCTCGAGGTTTCTGCCTCTTAAAGGAAGTTTTTCCTGCTCATCGGGGGATCTGTTGGGTCTTTTTACATAAATTTATAAAGAGTTTGGTCTAGACCTGCTCTATATGTAAAGTGCCTTGATGTAACTTTGTTATGATTTGGCGCTATACAAATAAATCTGATTTGATTTTGATTTGTTTGACTCCCAGCCTGGGGCCTTTCTGTGTGGAGTGTCATGGTCGCTCTGTGGTTCCTTCTGGTCCTCTCACAGCCCAAAGAAACATTTGGGTTCATGGGTGTCTCTAAATGTCCTGTACCCTGAATGGGAGGTCGGTCTTCTCGGTGATGGACAGGTGGCCTGTCAAGTTTGGCTCCACCCTCTCCTGAGATGTCAGCTGGGATTGGCTGCAGCCCCCCCGGGATCCGGATGGATCAGTGGCATAGATCATGAGGTTTTTGTGGCCCTGGAGGGTCTAAGGGCCCCTGAGGGTTTTGGGCCCCTAAGCAGAGATGAACACAAACACACAAAAAACAAAGTCTCAGAAAAGTTGAGTTTATTTCTATCAAAGTTTGAAACAAGTGAAGTTTTTACATCAGTTTCTGTTTTATATAAAATTCACAGTTTGTGATACAAGAAATGATGCCATAAATAATATGACGCAAAAACAAACAATGAAAAATAAATGGTGATGTTTTGTGGTTGATTCTGATTGGAGGCAGTTTGGAGGCAGACACAAAGACACACACACTGTGACCAATGCTGTGTGTTCAGGGCTCATATCTACACAACAGCCGTGTAGTTAAAGATGAGTTTTGTTTTGCTTTTCACATGAATTGGTTTAATGAGAACTGAGGACAAAACACTTCATCTTTTACTGACACAGAAACAGGCTCAATGAATATTCAGATTTTTGGAGTAAGACTTTTCCCTGAGAGGAGACTGAAACAGGTCAAAGGTAGAAACCTCGTCTGATTCAGGGAAGTGAAAAGTGAAAATTATTTTTATCCTCTGAAGGTCAGAGTTGGTTGATGTACTAAATAAAATGTTTGTTATTTCCTCTGAGACGTGACATCCTCACCAACAGCTTGAAAAAACATTTTTATCTTTTTACGAAAATTCATTGGAAGAATGAACTTTTGTTGTTCACAGATAAACTGAAAGAGCTAAAACAAAAGAATCATCTGGGTTGGGGGTTTATTGGCTGTCCACTGTTATTATTCTACACTGTGCTTTTATTGTGAAGCTCTGCAGTCCAAACAGGAACAGTAATGTTAGTATACTTGGTTCTGTAAGTGATGGTAAATTGGGCTTTTGTTTTGAAATCCTTGTCCACTTCCTGTACAGTAGAAAGAATGCGACACATACAGGAAACGTGGGCTGATGATGGAGTCACTGCAGCTCATCTCGGTTCCTGACCAACCACAAGGGGGAGTTTCAATGATGGAGATGACATCATCAGTGACACGGCAATCATCAGCGTTAATTTAAAGGTTAGTTAGCTCTACGTTAACAGCTAAAGCTAATGTTTTACATTTCTACTATCCTTTCTGTTGAGCCAGTCAGACGGCTTCTTCCAATGGTGTGACCTTGTCAACGTGTGAGGACGTGGTGACATCATCAGACAGTCAGAAGTTTGTTCATCAGAACTCTCGACAGCTCATGTGACTTTTCCCCGTTGCTAATGGAAGTGAGGACTTAAGCTGTGGTGGAGTCAGGCTGTCTCAGGTCCAGCAGCGCATGCTGACACTCAGGTGAACGGCAGCCCCAATCAGCCGCAACACCGGTTCAGGCATGTGCAATGAGCGTATCTGGTCTGAGTATGATGATGATCATGGTTATGATTACGATGATGATGGTGATGGTGACAACGATGATGATGATGACAATGGCGATGGCGATGACAATGACAATGATGATGACGACGAAGATGATGATGGCGATGACAGACTGCAGGGCTGTTAAGAGGTTAAAGGTTGTGGTTTGAAATGAGCTGCTGTGACATCGGTCGTGTCAGAGGGACCCTCTCTGCTAAATGTGTTCTCTGATTAGCCTGTGGTTCAGACCCTGCCCACTGACCTCCAGGTGTGTCCCCGCCCACAGGGGACATCATAGGGTCAGACAACACAAACAAACACGATCCCAATGATGATCACGATCGATCCCAAATAAACTGCCAAAGGAAACAACAGTTAATCTACAGGTGTGTTACAGGAGTGGTCCTCTACTGCTGCATCATTATACCGTCAGGATGCAGTGCTCTGCCTCTCGGCTACTTCAGCCTCTCCTCCTCGTTGTTGTTGTTGTAGAGGCTGAGGTTCAGGTCGAAGCTGGACTGCTTCCTCAGAGCGCGCGGCAAAAGCTTCTTTTTCACGAACAGTTTCTGGAGGAAGCGACTGCTGATGCTGAGGGGGCAGTAAGTATGGATGAAGTACATGAGGCCAACACCGGGGCCCGCCAAGTAGCGTGCCCGTGGCTTCGGGCATAGCAGCGCCTGCACAATGGTGTCAACAACGGGGCTGAGGTTGGAGTTGGCGTGCTGGACATAGCGCTCAAACAGCTCCTTGGTCTCGCTCACGTAGTCCTCGCCGTAGTCCTCCAGCAGCTCCGGAGACAGACTCTGCAGCAGCTGTTTGTGCTGCTCATTCCAGTAGCTTTGCTTTCTGCACTGACCTGCAGAGACCACACATCTGTTACCATGGCAACAATATATACACGGTCAAACCTGTGGGGTAATGTCAGAGTTACACAACTTTAAAAATGTCAAGTTCGTCATCATTCATCAGTTCAAATTAACAAAACATTTAATGATCAAAATATGAAAACACGGACTCTGATCTGAAAAGCCTTCAACCTGCATTTTATCTGCTGACCATCAAGGGGCGACTCTGCTGGCTGAAATAAAGTCACACTGTATTGAAGTCTATGGGAAAATGTCCCTCCTCCTCCTCCTCAGTAAATGTTTTCCTGATGAGTTTATGGTCTCAGTCTGAAATACAGCATAATGTTCATTTTTAAAATGATACTCCATTCATTGGGAAACAGTGGCGGACAAACAAATTACAGACAGGAGTCTTCAAACCAGCAGCTCACAAACTGATGGCTGATGTCTGTGACATCACATGAAATGACTTAATATCATACGAAAATACATAAAATTACTACCCCAATATTTCATTCATAACATGAAGATGTACACACTTGATAATACATTTCCCATAAAGCTTCTGGATAGATCAGTGTGTTCCTGGTGTTCCCCTCTGCAGTTTGAGACCTTAAGCTTTAAATCACTGTCTCAGTTTGAGGTTGTAAATCTGCAGCAGCACAAAGAAAAGCCCCTGAAAACAGAAACACGTGGAATCAGGTTGGATACAAATGGAGAGTCTGCAGCAGCCTCTTTAACTGTCCCACACAAAGTCTGGAGTGTGTTTCAGCTGCTCAGAGACCAGCAGAGAAATGGTAGGATTAGAGTTTAAACACAGATCTGTTCCTGCAGGATTAGAGCGTGAACAGGAGGATAAAGTGTTCCAGCTCACTGTTGACAGCTCACCTTCATTTCTGCAGGTTCACTGACTCTCTGTGTGTTTCTGCTGCCTTAACATCCTCAGCGGGGTCAACACAGTTTCATTCATCTCAGACCAGAACTGGGTCCAGATGGTCCAACTCATCATGAATCAGACCCCCCCGCGCCCATTAAATGTTTATCACCTTGATCTGTTTCTATGCTGACAACACCATCCTGTTCACATTCGCTCTGATCAGCTAATGACCTCCAGGTCACTTGTATTAAAATTTGGACTGAACTGAAATGTTCGATCATAAAACCTGAATCTTGGTGACACATGATCTTGTTTTTGGCTCGAAGCTTCACTGAGCGGTCTGATCTTGATGACTAAGCCGTGAGTTCTGTCTCAGTGACAGTAACACATCTGAAGTCAATTACTTGTTTGGATCCTGATACAGTGTGTTTTTGAACCTGAAGATCTCTCACATATTCCAACTTGATCTGACTTTGATCACATCCATCAGTCCGTCGACAACATCAGCAGTTTGTGTTCTCTGAGAGTAGATGGTCCGTCCCTCATGTGGGATGGCATCATCATGTTCAACATGAGACTCAAATACAACACAGGCCAGGAAATCCCAGCCAGAGGAGGAGGAGCTCTGCTCCTGACGGACCACCTGAATGGCCCTTTCACACTTGTCCTCTCCTGTCACGGGATCAAACCCAGTAAACTTAGATGGCGGTCACAGGTTGTTTACATGTCAGAAGTCAGCTGATCTATCTCACCTGTTTTGTATGAGGACGGCAGAATGGTGGATACTTTGACCCCCCAGGGTTTCAGCTCGTGTCTCAGAGTGTTGACAAAGAGGCTGAGAGCAGCTTTAGACGCCCCGTAGGCTGAAAGACACGGAAACGGCTGGTCACCTGGCAACACAGAGACCACATTGTCATGACATCACAGTGGCGCCGACCAATCATCTGGCACAAAAACATGTTCTTTGATTTAATGGAGAAAAAATGGACATGAAGAGTCTGATGATCCATCACCACCAAATCACCAAGTCCAAATATAACAAGAAGAAATGTTATTTACTCAACATGCCTCACATTAAGAATAAAATACAGCAAAACAAAAACACAAGGAATACCAAAAACATCATACAAATAAATTAAAATATGGGGCACAGTTTAAAAACACAGTGGATGGATCGGGTCCTTGTAATGACTTGTTCCAGTTGAAGTTTCTGGAGAGTTTTCTGAGGCAGGCGTTACACTGATCAAGCCACAAAGTTACAGTAACTTGCCTGAATGAGTTCAGATCTATTTGATAATTTTGTTGGCTCACTTTAAACTCTTGAGGTCAAACACACATCTTCACTCTAAACTCCAACCTGCAGATGTGCATGAAATCTGCTGAGCACATTAATTCTGCCTGGGAGGGGGAGCGAGTGGGGGGCAGTCACAGAGAGACGAGCAGCAGCAGCTCTGTTTGTTTGGTTTGGATCCTGCAAGGCAACAATCATTTCATCTGCAGTTTAACTGCTCTGGAACATTCACTACAACACCAGTGTGTGTGTGTGTGTGTGTGTGTGTGTGTGTGTGGAGAACACACCAGCGGGGCTGCAGATGGTGATGAGTCGTCCCTTTGCCTGACGGAGCAGCGGCAGGAAGCTCTTGGTGACGCTGACGGTGCCAAAGAAGTTGATCTCCATGCAGCTGCGGAAGTTGGACATCAGGGAGAGCTCAGCATCTCCGAAGTTAACACACAGTCCGGCGTTGTTTACCAAACCCCACAGACCTGCCAGACACACACAGATGAGGAACTGCGCTCCTCAGTCGGTCTGCTGGTTTCCATTAAGGATGCGGACTGAGCTGCACTCTGATCAGTCTGGTTTTAATGTTGTGTTGAAATCACAGCTGTTCAGATGAAAGTGACAACAACTGTTTCCTGGAATTTTGGGGAAATGACATCAATGAAAAGACTGAAACAAGAAAAATGCACCCTCACATCATCAGTCAGTAAAAACTGTCTGACCGCTGCTTCAACATCAACGGCAGGATATAATATTCACCTGCTGCAGGTAGACCCCGCCCACTGACAGGTATCCGTGGTAACAAGCTAACGCTACTGACTTCCTGGTTATGGTCATAATGTTGTGGCTGAGGTGTCCTCAGGAGACTTCACCACAAACTCAGCCTCTCTCTCCTTCTGCTGGTGTAATCAAGCCTTGCTCGTCCTGATCTGAGGCTGCTGACCCAGAATCCCTTTTTTTGTTTGAGATGGGAGATAAGCGGGAAAAGAACAGCCAGCAGGCAAAATGCCACACACCTCAGAGACCACACAGGTAACTTCCTGTCTGCACAACAGGAAGAGCAGAAACCTTTTGATGTGACAGTGAGAGAGAATTTATTATTTTATTGTCAAACACAGCAGAGTCCTCACTGATGATTGGCTGACAGTGTCAGAGGCTCTGATTGGTCACAGGTAATCTTTCACCTGTGTGAACAATGGAACTGGAAAATACCACAAAATAATCTAACCTGGGCCAGATTGACCAATCACAGGCCACACATAGAGTACATGAGAGTGTTGGTGACCTTTACCTTCCACTTCTTCTATTACAACCACAACCACATACGCTCACACACAGACACACACACACACACTCCCTCTGTATCCTGAAGTGACTTGGAGGCGGAGTCAACAGTCTGGGAGCTGCAGGTCTGAGCCAATCAAAACAGTTTGAAACATGAGACACCACGACAACAGTACCAGACCGAGACTCAGACTGTCTGGGAGTCTGTATCAGTCTTTACCTCGAACACCCAGCTTGGCTTTAGTGTCCAGCAGGGCCTGTTGGACCTGTTGTGTCTGGGTGATGTCCACCTGGAACAGGGTGAGACGGGAGGAGCAGGTACTCTGCAGCTCCCGAGCTCCGGGTCCTGTCAGGTCCAGGACTGTGGCGAACACCTCAAAGCCCAGAGCGTCCAGACGCTTCACCGTCTCGTTCCCGAAACCGGAGTCACAGCCTGGGGGGACAAAGATCAACACAAAGTAATCAAGACACAAAGACCAGCATTAATTAGACCTGAAGAAAAAAATAAAACACAATTCACCAAGAACCTACACCCACAAACTGACCCACAGTCAGGATCAGTTCACACTGTGTAAACTGTATGTGTTCATGTTGGTGTGTGTGTTTGGGGTGAGGGGTTGCAGATCAGACTGTTGTAACACACAACACATTGTGTTACGGACGTGGTTACACAAGTTAAAAACACAGTTCCCAGAATTCTTGGCCAACACAACAGTTCATTGTTTCTATCAAGGAAACAAAGCTCACATGTTGCCACTGAATGCATCACGACATGTTCACAGACAACGTGGTTGTTTTTCCAACAACACGGCCAATTAACCGTCAGATTCTACAGCAAACCACGAATCAGGTGGAACACCTGTAGCCTGACAGAAAGCTTCAGATGAACACGTTGTGCCCTCAGTCTGACAAAGAGGAGACTGAGCGAAGGTCTGAAGAACATCCTGTCCTCTGACGGAGGACATGTCTGAGCAGCTCAGGGACATCACCTGAAGTTCACCTGAAATCCCCTCCGCCTCCAAAGACACCGTTTAGTTGTTTAGCTGTGTCAACGGTGTTCTGCTCTGAGAGTCTAATCCTGAACCAGAGCCAGGCTCAGTGGGATCAGGTACAGACCAGTTCTTTCTGAATTCACGTGGCATGCTGATAAAGAAGAGCAAAAAAACAAACAAACCAGTGTGTACGTGTCCACATGTCTCCCAGAAGGAAACAGAGTCCCTCAGAAAGACGCCGGGGGGATCTGTCACATTCACCATGGCTCCCCCATTTCCCAGAAGTCCCTGCACCTACAACCTGACCTGCAGAATTCAGAACTCGCTGTCCCGTTTGTTCTTGAGGACACAGTTCCAGGTCCAGAGGAACGTCCCAGGAAGAACGATGGAGTGAAGGTTGGCTCCAGAAATAAAAAGCAACACACACACACACACACAGGTATTACACAGTGATTCACATTCCAGCCTCTCCGTGTTTGTTGTGAGTAATTTCACAGCTATTTGTGTGCCAATCTGTGTGTGTGTCAGAACTGAAATCTTGATTTGTGTTTGATTCCTTCAGACTTTTTCACTGACGGAGCTGAACTGATGAATCAGCTCAGATTTGTTTCTGTTTGTTGCCTTCAATCATGTCCAAAGAGATCATGTTCAATTTCTTGAAGGAAAACAAAAAGACGGACAAAGATGAAAAAATAGCAAAGACGTTTGTGATTAAACAGCTTTAGTGCCATTTCATGTCTCTGGCTCTGTCTGTCTGTCTCTCTTTCTGTCTCTCTCTCTCTGTCTTTCTGTTTTTTGCTGCTCAGAAATATTTTTGTCTATATCTTTGACTATATCTTGTTTTTTCTGTTTATGTCCACAGGTCGCCAAGGGGCGGAGCCTCAGAGACCCCACACCGTCCCACATTCTACTCTCTTACAGGCGGTCCACAGGAGGTGTGGAGTCCAATTTCAGGTCTCACCATTCTGAGTGGCCAGTGCCAGCGCCACCCAGCCACCCACAGTTACGGGCCCCTGGGGGCCGCTCTCTAAAAGATGAGCGGATGGGGGCATCCGTGGTCTCAAAGAATAATAAAGCAGCAGAGTTTTAAGTGATGGTGAAGCCGAACATGTGGTCCTTTCATTGCCTCGGGAAACGGATCTCACTCTGAGGGGGAGCAACGTTATGTAACGGGGCCAAAGCTCCGAGGGGCCCCGCAGAAGAAGAAATAAGCATCAAGATGCATCTGTCTCTGGGCGGTGCCTCAACATCTGCAGTCTGAGGTCAGGTTACTACAGACAAGAAGGCTCCTGCTGTCTATTTATCACATTTAGTCTGAAACATTCATAGATCACAAATCACAGATTGAATAAGTTCCTTCACAATAAAAGCATCAAACATCAAACAAAAGGCCACAAAACAGGAAAATCTGGGAAGTGAAAATCATCAGAACACAACGGTTCAGGGTCAGAGGTTGTCTGTGGTCAAACTGGATCAAATTGGACTACACTGAACCACTGAGCTCTGCAGAGTGGTCGGCAAAGAAAAATCATAAATGTGTTTCTTCGTTGAGCTGCTTTCACAATACTCTAACTCTAACCCTACTCTTTCTCCTCTTCAACCGCTTTTCCGTTTCTGGGTCACGGGGGGTTCTGCAGCCAATCCCAGCTCACCTTGGACAGGTCTCCAGTCCATCACAGAGACAGACAGAGACCACCAACCATGCAGACCAAAAAACTTGTAGTCATTGAGGCTGTCCACTGCTGACTTTTTGGAAATGGGACTGGTAGTGGAGACTTTAAGGCAGGCTGGGATGCTGTTTCGTGACAGGGACTGGTTGAATATGGTGGTGAATACTCCAGTCAGTTGGTCAGTGCGCACTCTGAGTACTTTTCCAGGTACTCCGTCGGGGCCTGCCACGTTCCTGGGATTCACCGTCCTCAGCACATGTCTCACTCGGTGCTCCTGAAGTGTCAGTGGAAGGAGGCAATGGTGGTGTGGCTGCTGAGGGCTGTTTGTCTCAAACTGGGTGAAGAAGCAATTAAGTTCCTCTGCCAGCTAGGCTTCTGTCCTGGCAGTCACCTGGTTGTTACTGCTGTAGTTGGTGATGTGGTTTATTCCCTGCCACATTTTCCTGGGGTCATTCTCAGAGAGGAACTCCTCAATTTTCTTCTTACAGGCCGCCTTAGCTGCCCTAATTCCTCATTTGAGGGCCGACCTGGCCGTGCTGTACACAGACCAGTCCCAGTACCTCGACTTGAAGGCGGTTAGGTTTGTCTTTTTAAGAAATACAAAGTATTTACAAAGTTTACAAGTATACAAAGTTTGAAGGAATGAGAGGAAGGAAAAAGTAGAAACAAGAAGGAAAGACGGGAAAGCAGTGAGAAAGGAAAGAGACCAACAAAGGAGAGAAGAAGAGTGTCAGAGCTGGAGGATGGTGGGGAAGTTGTTTCTGTTGGATGAGTTTTACTGCAGCTGTGTAACTGAAACCTTTGGACCACAGATCACTTTCTCCTGAGAATCAGCCTTGGACACCGTCCAGTCAGCGTGTCCTTTAGTGGACTGATGCCAGGAAACCACATGAAACTACATGTAGTGGAAAACCACAGAAAGCCGCTGACTGTTCTCTGCCATGTTCACACTCTGTGGGTCAGAGTTCATGTTCTCCTCAGGACAGAACAGAATGAAGACAGTCAGATATTTAGAGCAGATTTTTCATCATTACTGAGCAGAACTCCTGATCAGATAAAGATAGAAACAACCCAAACACATGAGAGGAACTTTTCTTTGGAGAAGAAGGAGATATTCAGATTCTGAACTAATCAAAAACACAAAGAGATGAAAAACAGAACCCCCCCCATCTGGAGGCAGACCTGCAGCCTCAGTCCTCATCCTTTGAAGAATGCGACTCTTTGTAGAACACTTCTGAAAGCTTTACTGGTCCCGACCCGACCATCAGCTACTGGACTGGCCCCTACAAGTCTGTGTGTCTGTGTGTGTCTGTGTTAGTGGTGTAGGGTAACTAAGTACATTTTCTCTGATGAATTCACATCCTGTCAAGACTCGAACACGTGGTTGTAACTAATGTGTTTGTGTGTTTGTAGGCCAGACAGTTCCGTTCATGTGACACAAAACGACACATTTATACGGAGACAGTACAATGCATCCAGTTAATGCAATTCAGCCATGAAATCCGCAGCTCTGAAGTCTTTAACCTCCCTGAGCTATGTGAAAAACGCCACCAGTGGCTCCGCCCACCATCTGTCCTCGGGGTTATTTTGTTAGTCAACAGCTCCGGCCTCATATTTGTGTAACCTAGTTTTGTTTCCTTGAGATAAAAGTAGCCGTCCTTCCAGAGCTGGGAGACGTGGCCCACACCTCAGTTCAAAGGACAAGGGCGAGGAGCGACAACAAGACCGCTGGGACTCATGGGAACTGACGGCGTCTAGGTCGTTTGTTTTCACTGATTTAACATGATAGTTATATTAAGTCTATGAGAAAATGTCCCCCCTCCTCTCTGATTATTTTATTTGTCTCAGTCTCTAGTTTACAGTCTTCAATACAACATTTTTTAAATGAAGCTCCATTTAGAGGGAAAAGGGAGGGGCTAGGGGGTGGTGCTACTGAGTGACTGGCAGACCGAGCCATCCAATCAGGATTACAAAGCCTACAAAGCCAATCACCAGGGGACAATAGAAACAGCTGGGAATCGAACACAGCCCTCCTGTGTCATATTCCATCCTGAACTGGACTTTGTCACTGCATAAACTGCGTGACCACATTTTTCCCTTCTTCCCCGCCCCCTAGCAACAAAACCTAAAGATAAGGGTAGAGCAGCCTGCTGACAGAGCTGATTGGACTGCCTACAGGAAGCTCAGTGGGACAAACATATGTCTGTCTCATTCTTTCAGCAGTAACACAGAACTCGGTCAACTCCTCCGATTCACCGTTTTCAACCAGTTTCAGCTCCCTGAATCCAACACTGACATTATCTTCACCTTTACAGAAAAAAAATAGGTGAGTGAGCCCATCCCTCCGTCTCCGTGGAGACGGCTGTTATCACCCTCATACAAGGTCATATCAGATGAGACGGGCACACACTGTTATTAAAGAGTTGGATCAGCTGATCTGAGGACCATGTTAACTAACGTCAGAGCCAGCCACAAACACTGACAAACACACAAAGACACACCCACACACACAAAGACACACCCACACATACAAACACACACAAACAGGTTAATAAACTCATCAGTTCTCTTATCGGAGTCAGATTACAGAAATTAGGTTACTGCTGGCGTTTCCCTCAACTTTGACTTTTATTGTGATGGGGTACCTTCCCTCCTAAGTGTGTGTACCTCATGACACACACAAACACAGCAATGGATTTTAAAAGAGGGTTCAATTCAGGTTAACCTCACTGGATATTTACTCTCAAACAAGAGAAAATTACCACTGCTCCTTTAACCCCTGGCCCAATCCCACCCTCCCTCAGAGCCTCCTCCAAAAGGCTGAATCCTCACACAGATCTGGATTCTGGATCCATTCAGGACCAGGTCTCTGTGAGCAGCTGCTGATGAGGATGATGTCGGACACGTGGCCCAAGACATGGCCTGATTTTTCTATTCAGCCTCAAAGTTCTGGAGGTTTTCGTTTTCAAATTACTTTCTGGACCTCTGGATCCAGATCGGACAAACACATCAAACATCCTGGTCATACAGCTGAGTGAGTGGGAGGAGTCCCAACTTACCTGTGATGAAGACGGCCTTGCCATGGGCAGGCAGAGTGGCGGGCTGCAGGACGATCCTGGTGGCGGCATACAGACAGCAGGTGATGGCAAACAGTACCAGGACCAGCAGGGGCGGCAGGCAGGACGTCCATAGCCGCTCCACCAACACGGTGGCGCCCAGCCAGGCCACCAGGGTGGGGGCGGGGCTTAGGTAGGATGCCAAAATCTTCTTTGTGGCTCCGAAAACAAACATGGACAGAACGCCCAGGTAAATCCAGAAGGAAAGAGTGTGTTCCTCCATCATCCAATCCAGCAGAATACGGTCTCACCTGGTTTACCTGTCTGTCTGTCTCGTTGTCTCTTCTTCACTCCACCTCAGGGTGAAGCAGTGAGTCTCGTCCTCACCTGGTTCAAACACAAAGAATGTCTCTCTACCGCTCTCTCTCTCTGCTGCACACACTTTGGCCTGGTGTTTGTGTTGCAGCTCAGATCTCGTCCTGTCTCTCCCTTCGTCTCACTCAGTGTATATATAGAGGAAGCTGCAGGAGGAGGGACTAAGGCTGCAGCCTGCATCTAATCTGTCCACACACACACACACACACACACACAAACATGAATGTTATGAATATGGATTACTGATTATTGGAGTATTTCTGAAAAATGTTAAATTCTGGGGGTTGATATTTGGACCTAAAACCCATTTTTAGCATAAAAATCAGATCTGATCTGGACCAGGAGAACCACCAGGTCATGAGGATGGAGGTGGGGACATGTCTCCTCTCAAAGTGTCATAAAGACAAAAATGCTGATCCTGTTCCCACTTGAGTATCCAAGCGGGGGGCCAAGGACTACATGAATCACCAGGGGGGATTGGGGTGACTCCGCAGGTTGTAAAAAGAAATCAGATTTTATTGAAATCTGTGGGAAAATGTCCCTGCTTTATTTGTGAGTTGACACTTGGGCAGGATAGTGATGCAAAGCAAAAGTCCACTGTAGACCAGGTTCACTTCATGGTCAACAACACCTAGAAAGGACCTGTAGACCACGTCCTTCAAAGGATGCAGTCCCTAAATTTTGTTAAAATGAATAGTGATGGCAGTGTTTTTATTCAGCTTCAGATAAGGTGGTGACCCAGAACTCCCTCAGTGACCCAACATCAGACGAGCTCTGTTGTCATGGTTACAACAATAACAACAACCAATGTCCCTATGCAGATGACACCCAGCTGTATGTTGGTCTTTGTACTGATCGCTGTCTCTGACAAATCCACATGGATGAAAGGACTAAACCTCTCAGGCTGAAGTCCTGCTCCTCCTGGCCTGTTCAGGAGTCCTTTGGTGGGTGGTTATAGACAGATCCAAGAACCGGCTCACCTATATCCAAAGTCTTTGGCTCTGATGTCTGAGTGAGGAGAATAAAGACAGAGACATCGACGATCAGATATTTAGAACATCAGAGGCTTTGGAGCAGTAAAATAGTGAACGCTCCACAGTTTTTTTGGGTTGTTAGTTTAGTTGTCCTTTTTTGGATTATATTTAGAGCCAAAAATTTTTTTTTTCAGTATTTTATTATTTTATCTTACAGCCTCATTGTTTATGTTGTTTTTGTTCTGTACAGGACTTTGTGCTTTCCTCTGTGTGTAGTCCTGCACAAATAAAACCTGATCCATGGCTTTTGTAGTTTTTCTTCCAGTAAATGTGACTCTGCCAAAGTTTGTGTTTCTCAGCAGCTGCTTTCACATGAACACAGGAAAAAAGAAATCAAAGAGTGGCAATAAAGGCTGACAGCAACTTTCCAGAATGGTCTGGGACTCTCTGATCCAAACCCTGGTGGGGGGGGGGTCACACTGACACTACCGGTACTTGAATGCACCACGACAGGTCAATGAAAACATCAGGTTTACCTTCGAAGATCTGGCCACTGTTATCATCACAGTTACTACACTAACAGTCAAGTCTTTGTTAGGTTTTGAAAAGATGGTGATCTGGGTTAAATTAAGCTCTTCCTGTACAACTCCAACATCAGATGACCTCTGTTGTCATGGTTACAACAACAACAAACAGTCATGGAGAACAGAAACAATATAAACTTATCTTGTCACATGGGAATCGAACACAGCTCTCCTGTGTCAGGTTCCTCTGCAGACTATGCAATCCAACTTTTCCCTTCACTCCTGTTGTCATCACTACAACATTGTCGTTCATTCTCTCCCTACTCTACCCAACTTTGGCCCCCTGTCTGTCTGTCTCTCTCTCCAACCGGTCGAGGCCGCCCCCCCTGAGCCTGGTTCTGCCTGAGGTTTCTGCCTCTTAAAGGAAGCTTTTCCTGCTCATTGGGGGATCTGTTGGTCTCTTTAAATAATGTGCCTCAATGTAACTTTGTTATGATTTGGGGCTTTATCAATAAATCTGATTTGATTTGATTTTGATTTGATTTAGATGTTGCCTAGCAACAGAACCTGACGATGATGTTTGACTTCACTGTCAAACAGTAAATCAGTTGATGTCTGATCAACTTCATATTAAGAGTGATTTTCCTTCTTGAGGTCAAAGGGCATTAACGGCCCCTCCCTGCTGGTGATGATTGAGGCCAGCGGCACACGGCGGCTGCCATTACCTGTCTGACACAATTAACTGCCACTGTGAAGACACCTGCTCAGCACAGTCACCCTGGAGCTCTAACTCCTTTCCCCTAATCCCAGCAGCGTTTTGACACGCATCTTGTTGCTGCTCACGTGTCCCAGAGCAGCTTTATCTGGTCACACCGTGACCCCCCACCTCATCTGCATGTCCTGCAGATTAGAGACAATACATGCACCACAAGAACTTGACCAACAGAGATGGGTCACCTTGATGCTGCAGCTCGTTCCTCTGCAATCTGACATCTCTCTGGAACAGCAGGATCTTTGATATTGTCTCAAAGTCTTTCCTCAAAGACCACAAGGATCGGAAATGACCCGTTTCCCTAAGCAATTCAAGTGTTGCCCAGGACAACCACAGACCATAAATCATAGAGGACTGGTTCAGATCTGGTTCCGGTCGGACTGGTTCTGGACATAGGTTACTGAAGTCCAGATCAAGGTGTTCTGGGAGCTGGACCAGTTTTATCTGAGTGTGTCTGAGTTTTAACCCTAACCCTAAATATCCTGATAGGAGAGAGGCCTGTCATGCAAATTCATCCATTTTTGGATGAGCTTGTTTCTAGGGGGCGGGGTTACGCTCTGACCCTCATAAAACTGTTGTGATGTCACAGATGGCATCTATCTTTATGAGTCGCTCACAGTCTCTAGATTGAGCTCTTTCCTGTTTCTATCCCTAGTGATGAAGCCCTCTCCCACCCAGAGAAGCATTTCTATGCCGCCAGCTGAGCTGGTTCTGATTGCAGCAGCGTGTGCCAAACATGCCTCTGAAACAGAGCAGCCATCAGTAGGCTGTTTCTCAGCCAGCAGCAGGTTTGGCAGGAAGCAGCTCCCAGAATCCCGTTTCAGAGAATTGCCTGAGGACAGAGCAACGCTGTCACGCTATTGGCTGGTTGTTTTGGTCGTGTGTTGGCTGCCGAAGCTTTTCAGAACTGATACCCCCCCCAACATCTGAAGTGGACTGCAAACGGGTTTAAACATGACAGAGATGCTGTGACCTCCCCACAACATCAGCCGTCAGTCTGTGAGCTGCTGGTCCAAAGCCTCTTCTGTAATTTATCTGTTGGCCTTCCTTGTTTTTTTGACACCAGGAGGAACCATGTTTAAAGAAGAAGGTGGATCTGACCCTCTCTGTACTCTATCCTGATTGCGTGGTACAGTCAATCACATAGTAGCCCCACCCCTCAAACCATCCCCTGCTTTCTGGTCTATGTTCCTCTAAAGGGGAGCAGTTCAGCTGAAACAGCTGAAACCTTCAAAATAAAACATTGTAAACTAGGCTTTGCTTATTGTGTCTGCTTCTGCCTTGAGTACAGCACCTGTGCCAGATCTAAATCAACAGTTAATGCACCTCCCAGTGTGCAAGAGCCCCCTCACCCCAGCTCTGCATCCTGAACCTGGACTTGTCTGTACTGGTTCGGTCCTTGGACCCTTGGTCTGTTCTTGTTGACTTGACAAATTTATGCAGCTGGAAAAACACAAAGACGAGGAAAAGCTTTGACTGGATGGTGCGGTCACCTGATTATAATACATTGAGCTTTATTTAGTTCTTTTTTGGGTACTCGAAGACGTCTTATAAAGAAAAACTGTGTAAAGCAGAATTACCAAAGAAAAGTTCCTCTTGTGTGTTTGGGTTGTTTCTATCTTTATCTGATCAGGAGTTCTGCTCATTCTTTGGAGCAGTAATGATGAAAAATTTATTCTTTATTCTGTCAACACAATAAACTCAGAAACAAACAGGACTGATCCAGAGACACTCTGATTGGCTGTGATGTCACCCAGTGGAGCCAATAGGAGCGTCTGATGTAGAGATATGACTCTTAAGCCCCATCTATTGAACCAATAAAGTGACTCATGTTCAGACCTTTCATGTTGGGAAAATTGAAGACTGAATGATTCTAAATCTTCCTGTTGCTGATGATTAAAACAAAGTTCCACTAGGTGTGTTCTCACTTCCTGTTCCAGGACCTGATGTGGTCTAACATGGGCTCCCATGTGAGATCGGGGCCTCACAGACAATATGTTGTTTACTGCTGGAGCACTAATTGTTAAATGAAGCATTCCCAGCGTACCATTGTCACTGTTCCTGTTGAGCGTGGACATACGGCGTTTTGACAGCGTCTGAATTGGGTCATTTCCTTGTGTCACGCCATCATCTATTGAGAGTCTGCACAGACCTATCCTACACCTCCAAATCCACAAAGACCACATTCAAAACAGGTCAAACCAGATCAGAGTCCAACTGAGACCCTGTGGGGCAGGAGAGTCCCCTCCGCTAAAAAGGTCAGAGGTCAGACACTGTCTTCTCAGCAGCTGATGGACATGAGTTCTGGTCCAGGATTATAGACAGACCGTCTCTCATACTGAACCATTCACCTCCATCTCTTCCTTCATACCACAAGGTGGTATGAAGACTATGGTGGTGAACCTGGTCTCAGATGTTGATCCAGATCCAGACCCTGTTCCTCCTGGTCTTAAATGGACTTGTTTCAAACTGACTGATGTTTCATATTCTTCTTCCTCCTCTTCCTGCACAGAAAACCCCTCTGGTCTCAGTTAGTTTCCCATCATATGGTCTCCATGGTAACAGGTAGACAGTGATGAGGCTGCTGGGAAATTAGTGGCACAGTGACCTTAATTTACTGTATGATTGTTCCCTGAGTGCTGCTCAGTAGACCGGACTGGACCGACCCCCCTCACAGCCCAGACAGGTTTATATATCACAAGAAAAAGGAAGCTCTAAATAAATCAGTTAACGTTTCTGTGTGTCATGTGAGTCCTGATTGATCCCAAAAAACACAAATTATGACATCAATAGGCTTTGTTGCTAGGCAACATGTACTTGGACAAAAATCCATCACCTTTGTGATAATTGTATGTTCTGAAACACTCAGTGTGTTGTTGTCTTGTTTCAGCCTGACATGCTTCGTTAATCTTCCTCCTCCTGTTTCCCTCCACTTAACCCTCGTTAACACGGGTTAACCCAAGTTAACGAGGGTTAAGCGGGTGCTGGTTAAGCTCTAAATGAAAGGACTCTTGTGTTTTGGGTGTCCTCTGCAGGATCAGACCCTGGTCTCAGTTCAGGCACAGTGAGGAGCTACCTGTCAGTCAGAACTCAGGGTTTTTCCTGGACTCTCCCAGACAGCAAATGCAGGAAACCACGCTGCCACCTTTCCCTGTTAATCTGAGTCGTCACGGGCGCCAGCTGAGCCCCAAAGCCTCTGATCCTGAGACACTAATACCTGTCCTGGACCTCGCTCTGCTGCTGGTTCCCTCCGCCTGTTTTTGTCTTTCAGGGATTCAAAGGTCAAAGTCCAGAAGAGGATTTAGTTCAGTAAAAACAGGCTTTCCTATGGCACAATCATTAACCAGGAGCAGGACAGGTTCTACAGGAGGCGGGCAGGCTTTGTGGGGGGTCCCTCCAGCTGGGTAGCAAGTGTTTGTCAGCTCAGCCAGCTCAGTAAAGTTAAGGTGAGTGAACGTGTCAGACAGATGTCAGGTTGTGTGCTCTTATTTTGTTTTGACAGAGAAATGCAAGTTTGGTTCAGTTCAAAAGATGAATATGTTTCTAACCCTGACCTGGACCTGGAACTGGACCTGTGAAGCCACTTCAACAAGACCAAGAACCAAGATGGCTGACAAATTAAATGTGAACTGTTTCCTGGACTTTTTGTGAAACTGTTCCATCCTCTTTCTTGATTATATAGACTTCAGTATGAGGGAGGAGGAGGGACATTTTCCCATAGACTTCAATATAAGGGAGGAGGAGGGTGGGTTGAAGACTCTTCAGACTGAGTCTGGGTCCAGGTCTAGATTCAGGTGGTTGTCTTCTAACTGAACTCAGGTGAGCGGATCTACCTGCAGGAGACGTCTATTGTTGACACCTTCACAGTGAGACTCAGCCGGCAATCTCGCCTCAGGACTGACTCCTGGTCCTGGAGCTAAATGAGGTACTTCCTGTTCCTGATGCTCCGCCCCCTCAGCGCCTCAGCGTTTGCTCTCAGGAATCAGGGTGTCAACAACTGTCTTAGAAAACAAGAGCTTTGCGTTTGAGAGCTGCTACACAGAGCAGGAGCATTGTGTTGTTTTCAACAACTTCCCTGGTCAGTGTCCAAAAACCTGATGGTCCTGTGTGTGTCTGTGTGTGTGTGTGTGTGGAGCTGATAAGCTGACTGGCTGTAGTAGCTGGTTGGACAAACAGTGGTGAGTGTACCAAGATAGCAAACAGCCTGGAGCTGTGTGTTAAGACAGGATAAACCCAGAGCGATGAACACCGGGCGCCACATTACACTCCGTAACACGTGGCGGCTGTAGATGACCTGTCCGCAACAATGCTGGCCAACCACAGACGGCCGCACAACTCGCCTCCAAACGCACAAACATCTGCAGGTTTTCAGTTTGATGCTGGTCCTGATTCTGCTGCTGAGAAAGATCAGAGGGACCTCAGAGTCCGTCCTATCAGGGCCCTGTCAGGGTCTGTCCTATCAGGGTCTGTCCCCTCAGGGTCCGTCCTATCAGGGCCCTGTCAGGGTCTGTCCTATCAGGGTCTGTCCCCTCAGAGTCCGTCCTATCAGGGCCCTGTCAGGGTCTGTCCTATCAGGGTCTGTCCCCTCAGGGTCCGTCCTATCAGGGCCCTGTCAGGGTCTGTCCTATCAGGGTCTGTCCCCTCAGGGTCCGTCCTATCAGGGCCCTGTCAGGGTCTGTCCTATCAGGGTCTGTCCCCTCAGGGTCCGTCCTATCAGGGCCCTGTCAGGGTCTGTCCTAGCAGGGTCTGTCCCCTCAGGGTCCGTCCTATCAGGGCCCTGTCAGGGTCTGTCCTATCAGGGTCTGTCCCCTCAGGGTCCGTCCTATCAGGGCCCTGTCAGGGTCTGTCCTATCAGGGTCTGTCCCCTCAGGGTCCGTCCTATCAGGGCCCTGTCAGGGTCTGTCCTAGCAGGGTCTGTCCCCTCAGGGTCCGTCCTATCAGGGCCCTGTCAGGGTCTGTCCTATCAGGGTCTGTCCCCTCAGGGTCCGTCCTATCAGGGCCCTGTCAGGGTCTGTCCTATCAGGGTCTGTCCCCTCAGAGTCCGTCCTATCAGGGCCCTGTCAGGGTCTGTCCTATCAGGGTCTGTCCCCTCAGGGTCCGTCCTATCAGGGCCCTGTCAGGGTCTGTCCTATCAGGGTCTGTCCCCTCAGGGTCCGTCCTATCAGGGCCCTGTCAGGGTCTGTCCTAGCAGGGTCTGTCCCCTCAGGGTCCGTCCTATCAGGGCCCTGTCAGGGTCTGTCCTATCAGGGTCTGTCCCCTCAGGGTCCGTCCTATCAGGGCCCTGTCAGGGTCTGTCCTATCAGGGTCTGTCCCCTCAGAGTCCGTCCTATCAGGGCCCTGTCAGGGTCTGTCCTATCAGGGTCTGTCCCCTCAGAGTCCGTCCTATCAGGGCCCTGTCAGGGTCTGTCCTATCAGGGTCTGTCCCCTCAGAGTCCGTCCTATCAGGGCCCTGTCAGGGTCTGTCCTATCAGGGTCTGTCCCCTCAGGGTCCGTCCTATCAGGGCCCTGTCAGGGTCTGTCCTATCAGGGTCTGTCCCCTCAGAGTCCGTCCTATCAGGGCCCTGTCAGGGTCTGTCCTATCAGGGTCTGTCCCCTCAGAGTCCGTCCTATCAGGGCCCTGTCAGGGTCTGTCCTATCAGGGTCTGTCCCCTCAGGGTCCGTCCTATCAGGGCCCTGTCAGGGTCTGTCCTATCAGGGTCTGTCCCCTCAGAGTCCGTCCTATCAGGGCCCTGTCAGGGTCTGTCCTAGCAGGGTCTGTCCCCTCAGGGTCCGTCCTATCAGGGCCCTGTCAGGGTCTGTCCTATCAGGGTCTGTCCCCTCAGAGTCCGTCCTATCAGGGCCCTGTCAGGGTCTGTCCTATCAGGGTCTGTCCCCTCAGGGTCCGTCCTATCAGGGCCCTGTCAGGGTCTGTCCTATCAGGGTCTGTCCCCTCAGAGTCCGTCCTATCAGGGCCCTGTCAGGGTCTGTCCTATCAGGGTCTGTCCCCTCAGGGTCCGTCCTATCAGGGCCCTGTCAGGGTCTGTCCTATCAGGGTCTGTCCCCTCAGGGTCCGTCCTATCAGGGCCCTGTCAGGGTCTGTCCTAGCAGGGTCTGTCCCCTCAGGGTCCGTCCTATCAGGGCCCTGTCAGGGTCTGTCCTAGCAGGGTCTGTCCCCTCAGGGTCCGTCCTATCAGGGCCCTGTCAGGGTCTGTCCTATCAGGGTCTGTCCCCTCAGGGTCCGTCCTATCAGGGCCCTGTCAGGGTCTGTCCTATCAGGGTCTGTCCCCTCAGGGTCCGTCCTATCAGGGCCCTGTCAGGGTCTGTCCTAGCAGGGTCTGTCCCCTCAGGGTCCGTCCTATCAGGGCCCTGTCAGGGTCTGTCCTATCAGGGTCTGTCCCCTCAGGGTCCGTCCTATCAGGGCCCTGTCAGGGTCTGTCCTATCAGGGTCTGTCCCCTCAGGGTCCGTCCTATCAGGGCCCTGTCAGGGTCTGTCCTATCAGGGTCTGTACCCTCAGAGTCCGTCCTAATAGGGCCCTGTCAGGGTCTGTCCTGTCAGTTTCTGTCCCCTGAGAGTCCGTCCTATCAGGGTCCAATTCGAAGCCTCCTGTTTGTCAGATGAAAGAACATTTGAAACATCTTGGATGTAGCTTTGTCCTGGTCTCTGTCCTGGTCCCAGTACTGGACTCCTGGACTTGGATAGTCGTCATTGTACTGTAAGACAGCAGTCGTTGCATGCTCAATCAACACAACATCTGCTGTAGTCAAAACAACACACACAAGCAGGCACACACACAAAAACATGCATACACAAACACACACACACAGGGTAACATACAACTTTTGTGTTGTTAATTACAAGTGTTAGAGCTGCCAGGAAGGGTGAGAGAGTGTGAGAGAGAGAGAGAAAGGGTAGTGTTTGTGTGTTTATGTGGGGGTGTGTGTGTCTTTGTTGTGTACAGAACACTGTGTCCTTCTGACCCAATCAGTCCACATGGATCAGATTTGTCTGACACCTATTATGTGTTCTGGATTCTGTAGTTCACATCAGACCGGTTCCTGACCCTGGACCCTCTGAAACAGAGAGTGATCAACAGTCCAAGGACAGCTGTGAAATCAGTAGAGACCAGCAGGGTCCACCAAGGTCAACTGGAGTCCACCACAGTCCACCAGGGTCCACCAGGGTCGAGGCAGATACCAATGTCACGATAATCAGGATTACCATTGTTTCCAACAAAGAAAGGGCTTGAGGTCCAAGTTGTAGGAATTGTCCAAACACAAACACAACTAATTAGCTGATTCATTTTAAGAGGACTGAATCTAGACTCTACCTGAAGACCATCGGGGGCAACTCCTCCTCCGTTATATTGAAGTCTATGGGAAAATGTCCCTCCTCCTCCTCAGTAAACATTTTCCTGATGAGTTTATGGTCTCAGTCTGAAATACAACATGATACAATACAATACAATGCAGCATTCATCATTAAAGGAGGGAAAGGGGAGGGGTTAGGGGGCGGGGACACTGTGTGACTGGCAGACTGTACTACCCAATAAGGGCAGATCCACCTTCTCCTCCAAATCTGGTTTCTACTGGTCTCTAAAAAACAAAGATAGCTGACAGATAAATAACTGAAGGCTTCAGGGACGCAGCTCACAGACTGACGGGTTGTAAATTGATTATTGTTGACATTCACTTATTCGTCCTGCTAGGAGCTTCAGTCTTTCTGACATGAACAGCACCCTGAAGTGTCTTCATGCCATCTCTGACCCTTCAGGGACAAGCCAAGTGTTTGTTTTTCTTGGTGAGCGAAGGAATAAATCAGTGAACAGTGAACAGTGAACTCGTACTGCTTCTTATTGGCTGATAAACTGCTGTTGGCGCTTACAAAAACAAATTTATTTATAAATCTCCGAATCACAGCATTAAATCCAAGCTCCTGACACAGAGAAGGTCCAAAATTTATATGGAGTTATTAATGAGACCCAACAACTCCACCATGAGCCAACACTTGGAGACAGAGCAGGGAAAAACCTCCTTTAGGAGGCAAAAGCCACTTATCCATCAGGGTCTCTGGGGAGCTGGAGCCAATCCCAGGGGGGTCATCACCCTGGACAGATTGTCTAACCCTGACCCTGTGTCACAGCGTCATGGAGCCGCCGGAGCTAAATTTAACAAACATAAATATTATTCATCAGTTTGGGGCTCGTTCTTCTGCATCCTTCAACCTGCAGTGTTTCATGCAAAGGTTGTGACCTTCATGTTTCAGGCAGCTGGATGAACACGGCTGACTTTTATTGTATGTTTTTAAGAGGGTTTGTGAATGCGAGTTGTTTCATGTAAATACTTCCATAAGAAAAGTCTCAAGAAACGAGACGGAAAACCCAATGGGAGAGAAAGATGTGAACAACAGAATCAGTTTCTCTGGATCCGGACTGGACCAGGTCTGAGTCTCAGAGTAACAAAGATACTTTTTAACAGCACAGAAAATAAAAGCATCAGATCTGAAGGATTTTAATAAAGCATGGAATGACTGAATAAGCCTCTGAACGCTCATTCACTTTATGACCCAATCAGACATGTGGCTCATAAAGTCGGTTTTATAAAGCAGAAAGAAATAGTAAAGCCTTCTCCTCCTTCTCAACAGGAGTTTTGAAGGTCCATGTTTGACATTAACAGTCCTTATTCTCACTTCTCTAGTGTTTTACTTAGAAGGTTTTAAACAAAAACTGTCTCAATGTTATTTTTATCTCCTCCCTCAGGTTCTCTGTGGACCTCAAGGAACAACAGGTCAGTCAGCCAATCAGGATCCAATCCTCTCAATTGTGTGGATAAAATGTTTCTGTGGTGCATCTCTGTCCCGGCCGGAGTCCTGGTGCTGCTCTGAGGTGTCAGCTCTTTTGGCGGTGCTCCATTATTTATGTGGCAGCGGAGAATGTGGCACAGATTTCCAGAACATGGTGTTCTGGGTGAACGGCGCCCCCCATCCTGACCGCAGCTGTGTGGGTGGAGCCACAACCCAAACAAACCTGCCTTTGTACAGAGTGTGGAGGGAAGATTACCAGGACAGGACACCTGTTGTTGTTCAGGCACAGATACACGAGCCCACAGGAGTCATGTGACCTTTTCACCACACCGCCAAGAAGAAGAAGATGATGAGGATGAGAATGAGGACCAACCTCAGCCACGCCTGTTAAAACTGTGTGTCCTGCTGGTTTCTGAAGTTCTGAAATGTGAATAAGCTAACAGGAAGTTCCCCTTCCCAATAAAGGCAGAAACTGGAAAAAGAGCATCAGGAAAGCCAAGTCCAAGTTTTCAGACCGACTGGGACTATGAACAGGATGTTAACAGGTGATGGATTTGATGAGGTCACAGGTTCACTTGTTTTCTGATGTGTCAACACTTTGGTTCAGATGGAAGGACTTCCTCTTTGTTTGGGAATGATGTTCTGCTAATGGGGATCATCATAAACGTGCTCATTCCTCCTGTAGTTTCAGTAAAGTTTCACAGACGGGTCTTTTGTCTCTCACTTCCTGTAAACTCAGATCTCCTGATGAAGGAGCCGCTGCTCCCAGAATCCCTCTGTGAAGGCAAGACTTTAATCTTCGCTCCACCACCGGCCAAGTGTTTGGATTCATGCAAACTCGTCATTTTATCGTTTACATGAAAATCTCTGCGGAGGTCCAATCACTGGCACTGTTGAAAGGTGGATCTGGACTAGGGTTGGAGCCAGACGCAGAACCGGCGCCTCTTGAGAGCAGCTGGACTGATTTCCTCATTTGTCTTTAATTTTCTGAGAGCTGAATGCTGCCCAAACAAAGAGCACTGTGGGTAAAGCAGCTTTCAGGTTTTGATTTGCGTTTTAAAGAAATCCAACAGACAAAGAACCAACAGTTGTTTATCTGTCAGTCAACAGAACTTCCTGTTTCCTCCTCATTCAAAAGGTCCAGTTTCTACAGATCGATCCGATTTTCCTCTTTTTTATTTGGGTCTTATTTCTTTATTTTGTCTATTTGTTTGTGTGTGTGTGTGTGTGTATTTTGAAAATACAAAACTCAAACTAAAATAAATAGACTGAAAAAGAGTGAGAGGGGAAACAGGAAACATGTTTGTGGTGATGTGTGTGTCTGTTCAGGCTTTGTGCGACTCTGTGACTCAGAACTGTTGATCCTACAGATCCTGAATCCTGAGAGCTGGTGGCGTCTCATGCTGGGGCAGGGAGGCAGCTGACATCTGTGCTTGGAGATGTGAGTAATAGGGGTGATGCCACACAAAGAGACAACTCATTGTGTCAGTGATGAGTAGGTAGCTGATTGGTTCAGAGTTTGTGGTCACCCCATTATTCAGAGAGCAAAGTTTGATTCCCAACTCTTTGACTGTCTAATCTCACATTTCCTGTTTTCTCTCTGATCTCTATCTTTAATAAAAGCAACAAAATACACAAAAAAGTCAAGTTAAAATGGTAACAATGATGTTAACAATAGAACAACATCAACAGCTACTTTCACATAAGAATTGAACACAGCTCTCCTGTTAATTAATCTGTTTACATCATTTTCTCTTTGGTGTTTCTCAGTGAAATCACTGTTCAAAAGTTATTGTGACGTTTTCATTACTTGGTGCTGTGTGTGTGTGTGTGTGTGTGTGTGAGTGAGGCTTTTATTCTTTTGTTCTTTTACACTTTTGAATAAAAAACTCACTGAAAATGAAGATTGGTTGATTAAAACCAGAAGAAAGGTTGAGGTAGTCCAGAGAACCAGGACCCCGTGTCCCTGTTTATTGTCTGATAAACCTCTGCACTCCTCAGTCTGGATCTCCGGATCAGATGTCCCCTCCTGGAGCTGGACCAACACACACTCTCACAACACACACTGTCCTGCGGTTTCTCCTGACAAGTTGACTCATGTTGGAGCGGGTTCATGTCAGTACACACAGAATGTCCCCATCCATCATCAGACGGATACACAATCAGAGTGAGACTGAGTCTGTTTTCTGCTGTCCGGTTTGAGTGTAAGACATCGACATCACCCTGTCCACATAGAGTGGACCCCAGACTGTAAATAAAGATGAACACCCTCTGTGACACCCCTGTCAGGTTTCTGAAGCTCAGAGAGCTACTGCACGGTCACCATGTTGGCAGTGCCTGACTCCGCCCCCTAACCACCAGCTCATCCAGAAATGGGCCAAAAGGTGCAGCTGGCACTTTGGTGTATGCTAGTTAGTGGTGAGCGGCGGACACCAGATTCTGACATGTTGTGGACTGTTCCTGCCCCAGGTCGAGGCTGCTGCTGCACCATGCTGCCCCACAGCCAAACACCAGGCTTTACAAGTCTGAGACCTCCCAACCTGAAAAGACAAGTGCAAACGCAACTAAAGACCCAAACAAGGAGCTGAGCCTGGTTTCCTCTGCGCGTTGGTGTTGGAGCTGAACCTGTTAGACTCTGCGGAAGGCAGGGGTAAGAAACCCCCCCCATTTCTCCACAGGTGAAGTTACAGCAGCAGCTCCAGCCGAAAACTCTTTCATAACCAGATTAAGCCAAATCTTTTCCTGCTGAGATGAAGAGATAAGATTCTATATTCAGCTGCCAGCATTCCCGTCAGCGTATCAGATCAGCTCCTCAGCTGATGGTGGCCGGAGGTTCGGGGGAGGGGGCAGGATGTGAGGGTGAAAGAAAAACATCTCATATTCAAGAGCAATCCAAACAGATGACAACTGCTGAGTCCTGTTGTGATTGTAGAAACTCACTGAGAGGAATCACACTCCCCAGACTAAATCTGATCCTCATCCACTTTTCACAACTCTATTGTAACCACACAAGGCGAGGGTGTCGGGCTAGACTAGGAAACAACATGAGTCCCATCAGCTCAGAACTAGGTGTGGAAGTGATATGATCTGAAAAATCTAACATGGAGATAGTAAGTCCAGTCAAAGTCGTCCCCAGGGAGGTTGTGGGAGTTGACCAGTGACGTCACAGACAGGGACAAGCGATTTAACAAACTATTGCTCCAGAGAGGAGGAAGCTGATGTCCAATCTGTTGCTCTCGTTTTGTCATGACCAATGACCAGAGCCAAACAAACACTGACATCAATGAACATGATGGAAAACTAAATTCAGGTGAATCAACCCATTTTTTCAGAAGAAGTTGTTGGATCCTGGTTTTAAATGTTATGAAAACACAGCATCCCTAAACCTGGACCTGGACTGTAGGTCTGAAAGGTCAAGAGTCCAGGTAGTCAACCAATCAGAGTCTCTGGATCAGTCCTGTATGTTTCTGAGTTGATTGTGTTGACAGAATAAAGACAATCAGATATTTGCAGCTGAACTGCTGATCAGATAAAGAGAGAAACAACCCAAACACATGAGAGGAACTTTTCTGTGGAGAAGCAGGAAACATTCAGAGTGTGTTTTCAGTTAGTTCTTGTTTTCTAAGTCTGAACTGATTAGACAGAATCAGATTAGTCTGAATGTGAGGAGAGATTTTAAAATGAAAAACACAAAGAAATGAAAAACAGAAAGACTGAATGTGTCTCTGAAGTGAAGAGACTTTGGAAGGATGATGTGGTGAAATGAGTTTAACATCGACTCTGGCGGGAACTGCCTTCTGTCGACATGATCCAACTTGTGTTTGTCCTGAACTGAGTTTAGATCTGCAGTGTGATGGAGTTGTCTGAGGTCACATCTTCTCATCACGCCTCCATGCCCTGATACACAAATACACAGCACTGCAACATCCACAATCCTGACAGGATCAACGGGGGGGGCGGGGGTGTCATGCATTATTGCTGTTGTTTTCCAGAAAGTGTGAGCACATGTTCCAGAAGCCACACACACACACAGAGAGAGTCAAGTGTTAGCAGATGTGCCCTCCCCCCAATAGAATTGAACCATCACAATTTGAAGGTTGAGCAATCAAGCTCTGATTGTGTTTTAACTCTTAAAGGAACTTTATGTCAATCAAAGGAGGATCTGCTGGTCTTGGCTGTAAAGTCTGTTTACAGGATTCTTCCATCTCAGCGCCAGAGATCACCTGAGGTCCTCAAACCCAGCAGGACCACCCGGACCATACACGATCCACTAAATCTGAACCATCTCATCAGGGAATCTAACCTGAAGTGCTGTCTTTCTGTAGACCAGAGACCACCAGACGAGAAGCCCTGATCCTGAACAGCTGAGAAGAATCCACCTTCTGAAAGCACGGGCAACAGTTTACCTTCATCACCATCATTATTTCTTTAGTAACTTCTTATTCTTCAGGGTTAGCGGAGCCAATCCCAGGAGCATCTCAGGTGCCAACACAAAGAGACACACAACCACTGACACCTACAAGAAATCTACAACCAGAGTAAACCTTGATGTTGGGGTCTTTGGACTGTCGGAGGAGAGGACACACAACTCCACCAGATGGTCCCAGGCCGGGAATGGAGCCTTCCCGTCATCGTCGTCATTGTGTTAATTCAGTCTTCTCACCAAACCTCATCACACCCCTGAGACTTCTTGAGGTCTTGGTTCCAGCTGTCAGTCCTGCAGACCTGAAACTGGGCTGCAGGACAGGACCTGAGCTGTTCATGTTTTCTCAGTCTGTGGACCAGGATGGATCTGAGCTTCTTCTTCTACTCCATAATTTGTTGTATTTTACATTTATCCCAGATTTCTTCTCATCCATCCCGTGTTCTCTTCTGACATGTAATGCTCATTCTGTCCAGCAGAGGCATCTCCATCTTGTTCCCCCATGTCCCCCTGTCTCCCATGTGCATTCCTGTGTTGTTCAGATGAACTGTAAATTTTTCTGATGAGAACAATTTGTCCTGCTGCCCTAGTAGGAGAGGTGGGGGACTAGGCTGTACTGAGCATGGGCCAGTAGGGGGGCGTCCAGGAGAGGCAGAGGAGCAGACAAGGGACACACTGTACTCCCTCCAGGATGTGTCCTGGGGAGTTTTGGGAAACATCCCTATTGTTCCCATGGTGATGATGAGTCCATCAGAAGAGACATGGACCAGCAGGACGAAGACGTCCTCTCACAGTCTGACAGAGAGGACAGGATTTCTGTGCCTTTACTGTGCCTTTTAGGAAATAACCTGAAGATGACAAGTATGTAAACCTGCTGTTGAGTTATAGTTGTGTTACAATTTAACACAACTATAAATGGGTGAATCAACCAAGTAATAAAGTTTAAAGAGTCAGAACATGAAATAATAATAATAATAAAAAAAATAAAAATAAAAAAAAAAATAATAAAAATAAAATTTTACAACACAAACGCACAAAAACTATCTGGTCCAGAGTCAGGCTCAGTCCTCCTGTGTCCTGATACACAGGAGGACTGCTGACACAGTTAAGTAAACTGCATCTGATTCACTCTTGAAGGCGTTTTAATGAAGACACTGTCACAGGACGGAAATGTCCTGTAGGGGGAAAGCAGGTCCTGGATCAGTGATTTGAGTCCAGATCCACCTGAAGCTCCTTCACATATTGTTCAGTTAATCTGAATAAGGATTAAATTTGATCACCGCTCATAAAACCTCAGTGAGAAACTGTGAGATGTTCACTTATCAGAGGACAGATGAGACTAATACTGGTTTGTCTCAAACAACGCTCACCTGAACAGTGTGGGCAGTCCAGTGGTTAGCATGTGTGCCATCGCTGTGTCCTGGGCGCCTTTGCTGCAGGTAACCCCCAGGGCCTCTCTGCTGCTATCTGTCGAATGGGATAAAAAGCCTGCATTATAAATACTAAATAAACTTCATTCAAAGAGACAGCAACCACACTGAGCATTATTTCAAAACTGGAAAAAGGAGGGAAAAAAGTGATTTTGCTACTGAAAACTATTTTAATGATCAGAATCATGACCTCACAAATCTTTTATTTTATTTCATTGTTTTATATTATTGTCCTTCCCTGACAGTCCAGTGTTGAATGATGCACCAACACACACCCTGTTCTCCACATATACTGCTTTCTAACAGAAGAATGAGTCATGTCCTCACACAGACCTCAGCCAAGCCTGGGGGACCCAAGGTCCGATCAGGGCGTAGGCTATCTGGTTTCAGAGACTCAGACCAGGACCTTCAAGAAGATTTGCAGCCAAGTGTGAAAAAGTAGATGAAGGTCAGTAACTGCAAATCTGATGACAGTTGCTTCCTCTTCTCCTCCTCTCAGGTCAGATGAAGCTGCTGGATCACGTGTAACCACAGACTTCCTCTAGACCTGAACCTGGACCAGGACTCATCAAAGCTCAGTAAACAACATATTGTTTTTATATATTCTTTTAGTTTCTACTACATTTACATTATTTATTCATTCAAATCAAATCAAATCAAGTCAGATTTATTTATATAGCGCCAAATCATAACAAAGTTACATCAAGGCACTTACATATCATTGAACAAACCCATTAGTTTTTTGTATACACTATGCTTGCTACATTTTTATATTTCCACTACTTTACTTTATCTCTTTGTACATTAACATTTATTTATTTTTTACATTAAATTCATTTGTGAAATGTATTAAGTGTCGTTAACAGTAATCATTGGGATTACCAATACGCGACGTCACGACGTTTTCAGACGTCACAGCGGAACCTATGACGTGTGTGGTGTGTTTCCGGGGAGCTGCTGCCCCCTGCTGGACACATGCCGAAAACACAGCTCCGGCTTCCTGTTACCTTGGGGGCGGGACCACCACCACTGACCAATACCGGCCGACCACAGCGTTACCGGGGAAACGGCGTATAGTCTAGCGAGACAGTGGAAGACGCAACCGTTCAGCTAACAGGGTAACATGGTAACAGGCCAACGGGCTAAAGGGCCAACGGGCTAAAGGGCCAACGGGCTAAAGGGCCAACGGGCTAAAGGGCCAACGGGCTAAAGGGCCAACGGACTACCGGGCTAACGGACTACCGGGCTAACGGACTAACGGGCCAACGGACTAACGGGCCAACGGGCCAACAGGCCAACAGACCACCGGGCTAATGGACTAACAGGCTAACAGACCAACGTTCGAGTCGCGGCCCACGGTCTGTTGGCGTTAGATAGCACGCATGGCAGCCGCGGTGCCTGGCGGACGGTGGTGCTGCTGAAAGTTAGCCAGCTAACCAATGACTGGACCGACCATTACCTAGATACTACCGGGTAAGAGTGCTCACGTCCTCGGTCAGCAGAGAACCAGCTCCACGGCATCGACCACCGGAATGGATGTGAGTTAAGAGTTAGACTGGGACGGTTTGGCCCGGGCTGTGAGTCTCTGGACCGAGCCTGGTGCTCCCAGGTGGGGCCCGCAGGGCTTCACGGACTCCGGGATGAAGCGAGGCGGAGGGCCCGTTGATCCGCGCTAACCAGGTGAGCTGCCTCCAACACCTGACGGACGGTTTCGGGTCTGAGGTCCCTTCAGATCCCACTGGGCCATTTACACTGTTAGAATGATTGACATTATGAATTAATAATCACTTAATCAGTGATCAGGCCTTTGTGTAAGTCATCAGTTGATCTATAACAATAGGATATCATGACATATCATGGATATGTCACAGAAGCCCATGTATACAGTTCGCTCGCTTGGTGGACTGTTATGTACTCACTTGTGTCGACCAAATCAGTGACTTGAATAACTGGTGTGTGAAATAAATGTGATGAGCACAGTTTATCAGAGATTTCAGGCTGCACCAGTGAATTAAATTAGAACCAAACTAAAATAGTTAAGACATATTCATTTATTGCTTGAATTACTTAAATCCAGTATTTAGTATTTTATGGTTTTCATTGTCTCTAACAATGAACCAGAGTAGACATTTGGAGATGCGTCACTCAAACTGATTGTGTCCTAATGACAGCTATGAGACATGTGAACACTGAACATCAGGTGTGATTGTGTGATAACGTGATGAACACAAAGAGCAGGCATAATCTCTGATGCTGAATCCGTCTACAGGATGGATATATGTAGTAGGAACCCAAACCGCACAGCACCGGTGGGTGAGGACGGTCCGCATCGAGCTGACGTACCGCTCTGCTCTCGGACCAACGGCTGGAGCTGGCCACCGCATCCCTTCCAGCTGCTGGCCTGGCTGCTCTACGTCTACTTTGCTGTCACCGGCTTTGGCGTGTTTGTCCCCCTGCTGCCTGCACACTGGATCCCTGCAGGCTACATCGTATCCTTCCACCGCACGTTCACAGTCACTGTGATGGAGGAACAGGGCCTCTGCTAGGGCAGCACAAGGTCTTAGGCTTCTGAATCAGCCGGGATTTTAAACATCAACCACAGTGATAAGGCGAGAAAAGGCTGAAGTCTGATCAGGATTGGAGTTGTTGTTGTGTTTTTTTTTTTTTTTTGTCCCAAGCTTCAGATTTGGTTGAGCTCAAAATGAACGCTTAGGTAAAAGATGAATGTGGTCTGATGTCATAGTTGTGATCCAATCCCAGGAATGTCTCTAAATTTGATAAGGATCTGTGTAACTGAGCATGCTGGAGTGCCATACATGGTTTGTGAGTGAGTCCTGATCTGTGTGTCAGTGTACTGGCATCACATTTGTCTGCCACCTTTGTGTCCACGTGCTGGCTGTGTCCATCGACCCAGCTGACTACAACGTCAGAACGAAGCGGGACAAAGGTCCAGTCCCTGTGTTTGACCGCTCCAAACATGCACACGTCATTGAGAACTGCCACTGCTACCTCTGCCAGGTGGACGTGTGAGTAACAGACACAGACTCAGGATATGACACTCAGCAACAGTCAACACCTACAGCTACAGACAGAGATGGAAATATTCTTCTTGTCTGCATCTTGTAGGCTGATCTGGAAATTTGAACTTTAACTGTAAAATACCAGATGAACGTCCACTGGGTCTCTGTTGCGGTTACTACAGGTTGCATCAAAGAGACTTGAGCTATAAAGATTCATATTTTTATGTTCTGTAAGTTTTAATGTGGAAAAAATTATTTGAAAATGTGTTAAAATTTTTATTATTATTATCAGGTGGGGCTGAGTCAACACACTTGATCTATAAGAAATTATTTATTGTCCATCCATCCAAATATCCACTTTTGACTTGGATTAAATAATTGTGTCAAAAGTTGTCTCTTAAAAAACAATCCAACATTTGTCAGTTCCATCTTTCAGATGTAGGTGTTTGTCAGTTTGTTCAGACAAACAGGGCAGCACTTAAAGGAGATGAATCATTGAGAGATGACCCAGCTCTGTGTGAAGTTGTAGTGTACCGACAGTGTGAAGTCTGGGAATGTTTTCCACCACTCTACCTTGTGCTGTTGGAAAAATGTCATATCTCAGCTGGTCGTGTCTCTGCAGACTGCAGCACTCTGTTCATAGTAACTGTTACCCAGTTACCAGTTGTATGTGTCTGATGCTCCTCAACAGTAACAGAGGCTGCAGAACTTCACCCGTTTTCATTGTGTTGATCAATTGTTCTTATTGTGTGAGCTCTGCACAAGAGGGACAACAGGAAGCCTAATAGTAATGTGTGACGGACCATTTAGGGCAGAAGGCTCCTGACTCCCTCATGATGTTAAAGCAACTCAGCTCAGATTGAATAATGGATGAGTCTCTGAGAAACGGGTCAGTGGGCTGGGTTCTCCTAGGAGACCCAAAACTGGGTCAGAGGAGCCATTACACACCAAACCTGTGCCACATCCCTGAATACTAACAAACTGCAACACTACCATATCCACAATCATCAGCTACTGGCAGGTTTCTATAAAGCTCACTGTTAGTAAATTAAAGAAAACAGTAAATAAACCCTGAGGTTCAATGTCCACTGTCACAGGTCAGCATGTGTTGGATCCTCTTATTATCATCTGTGTGTATCTTACATTGTTGTCTTGTTTCAGGGGGCCAAAATCAAAGCACTGCAGTGCTTGTAACAAGTGTGTTGCTAACTTCGACCATCACTGTCGGTGGCTCAACAACTGTGTTGGCAGCAGAAACTACAAGTGAGTCATCTGATGTGTTTTCTTCTCACATCAGACAATTACTGTCATATGACCTGTTCTTCAGTGATGTCAGAGACACTTTCTTACAGGAGCCTTGCAGGGAACTAGTTTGCATTCAGATAATGTTCTAACTCACTTTGCTGCTTCTTTAGATTAATTGTGAACGTGTAAATACCGAACCCTACGGCTGTGTACTAAGTAGTACTGTATGTGTACTTGTTTCCATCAGGCTGTTCCTCCACAGTGTGGTTTCGGCTCTGTTGGGGGTCTGCCTGGTTCTGGTCGTGGCCTCTTACGTCTTCATTGAATTCTTCCTGGACCCATCCAAACTACGCACTGACAAACACTTCCTGGGTGAGCCCTGAGCCCTGACCTTTGACTTGACCATGGTTGTGTTCTGAGCTCATGAAACACAGTGAACTCCCCTGTGTGTGCTGTAGTGAGGAATGAAACAGGCGTGTGGTTCGTGTTCCTGCCAGTGGCTCCGGTCCGATCGGCAGCCGCTGTGATTCCTGGTCTGGCTGCCGGCACCATCGCTCTGGGTCTTTTGTCCTCAGTGCTGCTGTGCCACCTGCTCTGCTTCCACCTCTACCTGAGTACGGTTAACATACCTGTCTGCATCCTAATCAGTCTGCGTCTGCACCTTCTGTGTCCTCCTGTCCTCTCCTGTCTCCCTTATCACCTGTCTGCGTCTTAGCTTGTCTCACTACACTCTTGTTTGTGTATTATAAAGACTTGGACATGTCTTCATCGCATGATATGTGTATTTGTGTGCAGTGTGGAACAGACTCAGTACCTATGAATACATTGTGCGTCAACGTCATCGTCAGGACAACAGAAGCTCCAGGAAAGCAGTGGAGACAACTGCTCCTTCAGTGGTCAAGGTAACAGATGCTCCTGCTGGGGTGGGGGTGGCATTCTTTCTTGGCAGGGTTGTATTTTCTTGGGCCTAAGGTTCTGTCCCCACCTCAGGATGTGAACTACTCGGGGACTCTGGGCTACACCAATCCTCAGCTGGACGCGGAGGAACCTACCACTGTGTCTGTGCAGGGGGAGGCAGAGTAAGTCCGCCCTCTTTTGGTTCTGATCGTCTGATCCTGTATCTGTCTGCTGTGATTGGCTGAGCTTGACTGACCGGGTCCTGACACGTTTTAGTAAAGAGTCATTTCATAACAGATAGGCTGGACCTCAGTTACCATGGAGACCGTTTTCTTTGCAGTAAACAACGTGTACAAAATAAAATTCTTTGGCTGTGACTTCCAGGAAGCAAACAAAGTTTTGTGTGTGTGTGTGTGTGTGTGTGTGTGTGTGTGTGTGTTATCCTCATAAATAACTTGGCTGTTTGCCCTGAACCTCGTTTGCTGCCAACAACCCAGCAAACTTTATTTATACTGCAGCGTTCACAGCAACGGGTACAACAGGAGACAGAAGGAGGATGTGTCCTGGCCACAGACACACAAAGACAACTATGCGTGTGTTCATGAACATACACACAAAAATCAGAAAATGCGTGATGGTGTTTGTTGCTTGTCAGCGGTAACACATTATGCCAGGAACTCAGAAACAAACTGACACAATGTAATCAAGAAGCAAACAAATGTACATACAAATGACACATGTACAACACACTGGCCACACTTTAACAACACACAAACATGTAAACAACACATTTTTCATTATTTGTGGTTGTGTTTGGACATTTAGTCACAGATAGTGATGATTTTACCACCGTAGCTTGTGTGACAGCATCATGTGACTCTGTATTTGTACTAGCATTTGTATTACCACGTGTCTGTGTGTCTGTCAGGTTCCTGGCTAATGGCAGAGTGAGGACTGTGTCCAGTCCTGTCGTTGAGGAAGAAGCTCCACCCACCATCTCTACAGAGCTGAAAGCAGCAGCAAACACACATCGACGCACACAGGTTCTCATGCACACACACTATTCAGATCCAAGACTAGAAACAGGAACCAGGAGCTCAGGACCTGAGCTCCTGGTTCCTGGTGGGCCATCAGAAAAACATTTATTAAGCTAATAGATCAATGGAGAAGTCATTTCAATCAGCTGTGTTTTTCCAACCAGTAGAGTCGCTCCCTCAGGTAGAACGAATGTTTAAGGCCCCGCAGGTTTAAAGACAAACACTACCTTTGTTGTATTTCAACAGAAAAAGAAGAAAAAAGTCCATAAAGTTCCAGCTGAGGTGACCAGAGAACGCTGCCCGAGTATAGCCCTGCCTCCAGGTACACATACACTCATACACACATCAACAACAGCTTCATTACTAGGCAACAACAATCGCAACAAAAATTACATCAGAAATATTAAATCAGATCATCCTGAAGTCCACAATCCACATTGAGTCCACTGCAGAGGTCCAGATCTGGCTGAGGAAGAAAAATTAGCCTGTCCACAAATCACACAACTGCCAAACAAAACCACATTAGAGTGCACAAGACCTCGTCACCTTAGACCTCTCTCCACATCCAGTCCACGCAGGTCTCGGGGACCTGGTCTGTGAAGTGCTCACCCGATGCTGTTACTGATGCTGTTTATTTGTGTCCTCTGATGGCTCCTGATGTCTCCTGTCGTCCTCCAGCAGAGCCCAGCAGTCAGTCCGCTGCATTGCTGGGTCAGCGACTCTCTTTCCCAGCATTCCCTCTGAGGGCCTCCCTTCCACCTGGAGCCCTCAGCTCGGGCCCCGTCCAGGCCGCAGCTCCTCCTGCTGAGTACCACTCGGACTCTGCAGAGTCTCTGGAGGAGATCCCGGTGGCGTTAGCCAAACTGGGCTCCTCATCTTCTGCTGCTGCTGCAGACACCTCCAAGTCTTCTCACAGAGCCGTCCCAGCATTATCCCTGCCCTCTCCTCAGCCCAGGACTAAAAGGAAGGCCCCTGCCACCCGCACACAGAAGAGCTTGGTGGAGCTCAGGTTTGAGATGGCGTCTGTCCAACCCCCCACTGTGTTCGTGAGCCGGGCCAGTGGGGAGGCTGCCGAGCCCCGAGAGGAAGTCCTCAGTCTCGGGAGGAGGCAGACTGGCTCCAGACCCGGGACTCATGTGTCGCTGGGCTCAGGTGTGGCCTCCTGGATGGAGCGATGACCTGATCACTCTTTCTTCTGCACTCTGCAGAAACGCACAAAGGTCTTATCTTTTATTTTGGGTTTTTTTGTATCTTTCACTATTTATTTTTTTTAACTTGACTTCTTCCTGAAAGCCAAAGGTCAGATCTCTGCACAATCTTTCTACCTGAAGGACTTCCTGTCACTGAGAAGCTGCTCAGTGTGTTTTGGGCTGCTTGCCTCCAGTGGCGACATCGACCCACCATCCATCACAAAGGGCGTGGCTCCCTGTTGCTTTCACCGTTTCTGTTAGCAGCTGCTTCCCCTGGTCTCCATGGTAACTCAGGACACAGAGGGGTATGTACAGAGCTGATGTCATTTCCTGTTGACGCCCCACAAGAATACATAAGTACAACATGAAATAAAAAGACTAGTTATGGTTTATATTCAAAGATAGAAGTGAACCAATTCACTTAAATTTAGACACCAACAATCATTTATTTAATTTATCTATAGATATTTTTTAATTCAGTCACCTTTTTTACTGCATTTTACTTTGATTTTAGCCAGTCAGAGACCTCCTTCTTCTCACACTCCTGGACAGTTGGCTGTCAACTGAAGTCCATCACTGAATAGTTTATTAATGTATTTATGCTAAGCTCAGATAACCAGCAGGTACCAACAAGGTGACCTGAGAGGGACCTGCAGGTTTAGTTGGTGGTTTAGCCTCAGAAGACAATGTTCATTCTGAGCACATGACTGTCAGAGAGAGAGAAACTGCTTCTGAAGTCAGTCAGGATGTTTCGGCTGAAGCTTCAGATACTTTTTTGTCACCTGTTATCTGATTTTACTTGTTTAACAATAAAAGGTGAAAACTGCTCAGTTTCCTGCTCTCACCTGTCCACATTCTCCACCTGGTTCACATGGTCCAGTCTCATGTTCATTCTCACAGAGTAGTCCTGACAGAAAGCCTCCAGTAGACTTCCATGCTGTCCCGGATTATAAACCAGGTCTCAGTTCCACACTAGTTGCTGTCATGAATTTTGAAATGATCAGAACAGCAGCTCAATCCTGGTTCCACCATTAGTGCTCATGAGGAACGGCTCAATTAAAACCATGTGGACTCGTTAGTTCGTTAGATGATTAGTGTTACCGTCTCACCCTGCATTGACATCATCAGAACCACAACAAGCTCCGTGCTGCAACACGTCCAATTAGACCCAATAAATCTGCTCCATCAGCTGTGATCAGGCTTTTATTTTGACATGCTGATAACATCTTTGTGTGTGCATGTGTGTGTCATCATCCCTCCATGATGTGAGGTGGAGTTGTCCCGGCAACAACCCATTACAACATCATAACAGCTTCAATCAAAAGGAGTGGCAATGAAAAGTATGTACAGTTAACAGTGAATCCAGTTCAGACCTGCTGCACTGAAATCCAACTGAACTCTGGTCCTGGTCCCCCAGAGACCCCTCCCCCACCCTCAACAGCATGATGTCATCCTGAAGTCCTCCCACACTGACAGCTGTTTCCTGCTGACACCACCACTGATGTGAGGTCATTTCCTGCTGAGACACACACACACACACATTGTTCTTCCCTTCAAAAAAAATAAACAATCTGTTTACCCTCTGACTGTGTGTGTGTGTTTTCCCATCTGTCGTCATGGAGATGGGTTTGGACTGTTTGTTCTCAAACTGAGCAGCACTGTTCCTTTGGTTAAAGTTCCTGCTGTGACTGCAGTGGCTGGTACAGTGGGTTCACCACTTGTCACAAGGTCGGTGGTTAGATACCCGCCTGTATTGGAATCTATGGGGAAATGTCCCTCCTTCTCCCTGATTTATTATCTGATATAAACATTTTCCTGATGAGTTTAAAGACAGAGATTTTTAATTTTTAAGTCGACTTTATTTCACCCATTAAAAAAAAAAAAAAAAAAAAGATCAGTTGGTCTGTTCTTTGGTCACATAAAAAGACAAGCTAGTCCTCCTGCACTGAGCACAGGACCTGAACTGGTCCAGGTCCTGCATCTCCCTGTAATATTTAAAATCAGTCATCACTCTGTCTTTAACTATCCTGCTGAACAGGAGGACCAGGTCAGTGTCCACACTGTCTACAGACTACAGACTACAGAGACTGGAACATGAAATTGGAATTAAAGGAACTGCACTAAGATGGTTCAAATCCTATTTATCAGATAGACATCAGTTTGTTCATCTAAACAACAGCTCCTCCTCATGTACTGTAGTCAGTCATGGAGTCCCGCAGGGTTCAGTACTTGGACCAATCCTCTTTACGCTTTATCTGCTTCCTCTAGGCAACATTATCAGGAAACACAGCATCAACTTCCACTGCTATGCAGACGATACTCAGCTGTAGCTATCAATGAAGCCAAATGAAGTCACTCAGATAGTCAGACTGCAGACATGTCTTGAAGACATAAAAGTCTTGATGACTGGAAATTTTTTACTTCTCAACTCTGACAAAACAGAAGTTATTGTACTCGGTCCTAATCACCTCAGAAAAATACTATCTAATCATCTCATCAGTCTGGACGGCATCACTTTGGCTTCCAGCTCCACTGTAAGAAACCTTGGAGTAATTTTTGACCAGGACATGTCCTTTGTCCCTCACATAAAACAAGTTAGTCGGGCAGCTTTCTTACACCTGAGAAACATTAGGAAAATCAGAAACATCCTTTCTCAGGATGATGCAGAAAAACTAGTCCATGCATTTGTAACTTCTAGGCTGGATTACTGTCACTCATTACTATCTGGATGTCCAAACAAATCTCTAAAAGGCCTTCAGTTAATTCAGCTGCTGCACGAATATTAACAGGAACTAGGAAAAGAGATCACATCTCTCCTGTTAGCTGCTCTTCATTGGCTGCCAGTAAAATATAGAGTAGAATTCAAAATCCTTCTTTTAACGTATAAAGCTCTTAATGGCCAAGCTCCATCATATCTCAGAGAGCTCATAGTTCCTTACTGTCCTAGCAGGCAACTCCACCCTCTAGATGGAGGTTTACTTGTGGTTCCTAGAGTCTCCAAGAGTAAATCTGGAGGCAGATCGTTCAGTTAGCAGGCTCCTCTTCTATGGAACCAACTACCAGCATCGGTCCGGGGGGCGGACTCTTTAGTAATTTTCAAGACCAGGCTTAAAACTTTCCTGTATGACAGAGCTGATAGTTAAAAAGTTAAAGTCCTCTACTCTTTAGCTATGCTGCTGTAGGCCGAGGCTGCTGGGGGAAGGACTGAGCTTCTCGCTCTCTCTCGCTCGCTCTCCTTTCCTCCCCCTTGCATGCGTTGATAAGAACACGGTTTCATCCAGTTCTAAGCATTTATACTGCATTTACTAACCATGTTCTGCCAAAGTCTCTGTCTCTCCCAGTTCCTCTCCTCTCTCTCCCTGTCCTCATCCTGCAGGTGGTGACTCATCTCCATCCCATGTTCCTGCAACACCTGCTGGTCCCATATTTCATGAATTCTGTACTACAGCTCAACTCCATGAACTTCATGCAGCAACATGTTCCTACCTACACCCCCCCCCTCCAATGCCTATCTGTCTCTCTCTCTCTCTCTCTCTCTCTCTCTCCCACTCTCAACCCAACCGGTCAAGGCAGATGGCCGCCCCCCCCTGAGCCTGGTTCTGCCCGAGGTTTCTGCCTCTTAAAGGAAGTTTTTCCTTGCCACTGTTACCATGTGCTTGCTCATCGGGGGATCTGTTGGGTCTCTTTAAATAAATTTATAAAGAGTTTGGTCTAGACCTGCTCTATATGTAAAGTGCCTTGATGTAATTTTGTTATGATTTGTCGCTATACAAATAAATCTGATTGACTGCCTGAACTTTGACCTCCTGACCAGCAGGGATAGACAATGGTGGGGGGTCATCATGACAGGACAGCCATGACAGCGCTGGGACCTGCACTCCAGGCCGAAGAAGAACTGTGACGGGGCGTCCATCAGGGAGGTGTTCATGAAGTGTGACCGGACCAGAGCTCCCTGTGCTGTTACACCCAGCAGGTTGGCCAAAGCAGCCTTTTTACTTCTCAGGGCTTCAACACACCCTTGTTCTCCTGTACTGCCCAGTAACGTCTGTACCTCGGCCTCCAGGTCCTGAAGGGATCTGGTGATGTGCTTGGTGACGTTGCAAGTATACTGCTGACAGATTTGCTTTGTTCTTTCTTTTTGTTCTTTCCCCACTCCCACCACTGCTGCACTGAGGAGAACGTGGACTTCCTCTCTCTGTGTGAGAACCATAAAATCCTTAAAGCTTCTCTAAAAGAGCTATCTGGAGAAAGAGCTGTGTTAAAATGCCCATAGGCGCTGGGGGCCTTTATGTTCTGGATATAAAAACAGCAGAGAACCGGAGAGTGATCAGAGTGATCAGGGCCTCTGAGGCTCAGTCAGGGCCAGGTAGGCTCTCTGTGGAGTGTCGACTTTGTCTTTGAGTTTATTCTGATTCGGTTTCACCATGAAGTAATACTTTGTTTTACTGACTGACCTGCTCCCCAAACCAGAGGCCATCCCTGCAGCATCGTCCAGGTGGGGGCCACACACCTCCACCACACGGCCCAGTGTGAGGATTCTGGCCTCACACAGTTTTTGGAGCAGCGTTGGCCCTGCTCCACACCTCAGCCGAGTCCCATGAACCACTGGCTTTTTGGGAAGCTAGGTGAAGGAGTCACAGTTTTTCAGTCTCTCTTTGGTGAACATCCCCCAGACCTTAAAAACTCCTCCAAGTCTCTATAGAAACATGGGAGATTGTCCAACTTGTGTCCATTTAAATCCATTAAAAACATTGACTCAGCCCCCCACACTGCTCCAGTAAGGCATGAGCTACGGGTCTCCAGACCAAATCAACAGGTCCCGTCAGGAGTCTCTGGATGAACTGGAGTCTGAAAGCAGCCCCCCTACCCGCCAAGTGGACCAATCCATGACCCCCCTCCTCGGGCAGGAAAAGGACACTCTGTGGGACCCAGTGTAGACAGTCCCAAAATAAGTCCACTACGACTGCCTGCACTCTGGACAGAAGGTTGATAGGGGGATCTGTGCATGGCAGCCTGTGCCACACCATGGAGTACATGAGGCTGTTGATGATCAGGGCACAATCTTTCAAATACAGATTGGGAAGGTCTCATCACCAAGATGAACCCCCAGATATTTGAGACCTCCCCTTCTCCACTCGAGGCTTCCAGTTAGCCACAGCTTCTTAATGGGTTGGAAAGACCATATGTTCAGTTTTTTTATGCAAACAGACACCCTCTAATTTTTTCTTAATTGTTTGGGATAATCTAACTTATTTATTTGTCACGGCCCTGTCCGTGTCATTTGCTCCCTGTGTTTTTTTCCCCTGTCCTGTTTCCCCTCCTCCTGTCTGTCTCTGTCTGTGTCTGTGCTGTGGGCAACAACTCCCTCTCTCCCCTGGGCTGCTAATTGCATCATTCAATTCACCTGTTCCCTGCTGCTCACCTGAGATCCATCCAGTATCAACCCATGCAGTTTAAAAACACTGGTGCTTGTCACAACGGTAAACGCGGTGCAAGTGTGTTGCAGGGAGGACCCAAATGCAGGAGCCGGAAAACCAGGTAGGTGACAATGAAAAACACTTTACTAACGAATGGACAGAGCAGGAACAGAATCTGGCAAAGAACCGACAAGGACTAGACAGGGCATGGACAAGGCAAGGACAAAATGACAGGGCAAACGACAATGATCCGACAAGGACTAGACCGAAAACAGGACTTAAATACACAGTGATCCACATTAGGGCAGGGAAGGTAATCAACATGGCACACAACCAGGAAGTAACATAACGGGGAACACGAAGGAACCAGGACTACAAAATAAAACAGGAAGTTACATGGACAGAACACTAAACACCAGAATTAACTCAAAACCTGACAGTACCCCCCCCCCCCCCCCCCCCCTTAAAGGATGTCTCCAGACGTCCAAAAAACATCAAACATGGGGTGAAGGGCCATTGGAGGACGGGGGGGAGGAGGCCAGGGCTCAGGAGGTGATGACACAGGGACAGGAACGCAAGACGGCTGCGGCGGCGGCCCAGCCGGGACAGGAACGCAAGACGGCTGCGGCGGCGGCCCAGCCGGGACAGGAACGCAAGACGGCTGCGGCGGCGGCCCAGCTGGGACAGGAATGCAAGACGGCCGGTAACGGACCCCCTAATCGTGTTTTTTGTGCCAAATGCTGTCCGTTCCCAGGTTCTCCAGTGGGTCACTCTTCTCGTTTTGTCAGTCATCCTGGAATTGGCCGCTCTCTCTCTCTCCTGAAGAGGTGCTTCTGGTGGGCCACCATGGATCCTGATACTCAAGGCTTTGTCATGGCCTGCACTGTGTGTGCTTGGGGAAAGGCCAGCCACCGCCCTCCAGCTGGTTAGCTCAGCCCACTGAAAATACCTGGCCGTCCATGGTCCCATATTATTGTTATGGTTTTTTTTTTTTTTTTTTTTTTTTTTTGTGGGGTTACCGGGTTACCACCGTCCGACGGTAACACAACCATACTCACAATAATTGACTGTTTCTCGAAGGCTGTGCATTTTGTGCCCCTACCTAAACTCCCCACAGCCCTCAAGACTTCAGAGCTGCTGGTCCATCATGTTTTCTGTCTCCATGGCATCCCTTTGGACATAGTGTCCACAGTTCATCTCTCAGGTATGGAAGTAATTTTGTCGAGCTCTTGGAGCATCAGTGAGTCTTTCGTCTGGTTTTCATCCCCAAACTAATGGTCAAACTGAGCGTGCTAATCAGGACCTGGAAGCTGCCCTCCGCTGTGTGGTTGCAAAAAATCCCTGGCGCTCACACCTTCTCTGGGTTGAGTATGCCCACAACTCACTGACTCTCTAGGCTATCAACCCCTTTGTTCCCAGCTCAGGAAGAGGAAGTCTCTGTGCCTTCAGTACAGGCTCACCTCCGTCGCTGCCGCAGGATCTGGAAGGAGACCCATGCTGCCCTGCTCCACACAGCTGACTGCAACCGGCACCTTGTGGACCGCCATAGAATCCCAGCTCCCATCTATCAGCCAGGTCAGAAAGTTTGGTTATCCAATAGAGACATTCCATTAAAGACTGATTCCAAGAAACTCTCACCATGCTACATTGGCCCTTTATGAGATCGAATCTGTCATCAATCCCTCTGTTGTTAAACTGAAGTTGCCCAGATCTGAGGATTCATCCCACCTTTCATGTCTCAGTTAAAACCAGCCAATCACTGTCCGGCGACTGCTGGATGTTTGCCACCATGGTCGGGGATATCAGTATCTGGTTGACTAGGAGGGGTACGGTCCTGAGGAACATTGCTGGATCCCTTGGCGTTTCATCCTTGATCATGCTCTCTTCAGGGATTTCCACCAGGGCTGTCCTGACAGGCTGGGGGGTCCACCTGAGGGGGGTACTGTCACGGCCCTGTCATTTGCTTTTTTTTTTTTTTTTTTTTTTTTCTTCCCCTGTCCTGGTTCCCCTCCCTGTGTCTGTGCTGTGGGTGTGGCAACTCCCTCTCTCCCCTGGGCTCCTAATTGCATCATTCAACTCACCTGTTCCCTGCTGCTCACCTGAGATCCATCCAGTATCAACCCCTGCAGTTTAAATACACTGGTCCTCTTCGCCAGATCGTTGTATCTATCACTGTGGAGCGCCTACCTACTTGCTTGCCTGCCACGCTTCCAGTCAGCTAAGATCCTCCACCCTCATCTCTGTACCTTGGCCATCAACCTACTCCCCTCAGCCTCCATCCCACGGACATCTTCTCATGCTACATTCATCATTCCTGCAATAAACTCCCATTCTTTCCTCCCCACACTCAGAGTGTCTGTGTGCTGCATTTGGGTCCTCCTCACTGATTATAACATTATTTTGACATCAGGTCAGTAGATGGCACTCTTAATGCCACTGTGGATACCTGAGGGAGGTCACTCGTTCTTGCTCTGCTCATGCGCAGCTCAATATTAAATGAGCATTGGCTAGAGCAAGAAAAATGCTAACTTTGGCTCTCTCCCTTATTAATCCACAGACCATGTTTTATCGGCTACACGGTGCACCCTCGCCTGCTGGTCCAGATTTCCCCTAGGTCTGGCACCGGTAACAACTGCTAGAGCTTCACTTTTTGTCCAGCTCACTTTAGGTAAGCAGAGTTTTTCCAAAACGAACCAGTTTCACAGAACATCTGTATCACATTAATTTTTTACAAAGATAACATCAGCATACACTGACAGTTTACCAGTTATTACATCCAGGGAAAGAACCACCAGACAAAAGTGACCTTAATCTGTGCAGGAAAGGCTCTATGGTCAGAGCAGCCCTGGCTGACTCCCCTCTGAACCCTAAAAGGAGTACTTAGACCACCATTAATCTTCAGTCCAGGTACAAGACCTGGATCTGGGCAATGAGATCAGAGCTAAACTCAAGCCTGCAGTGACTCTCTCTCTCACACACACACAGATTCCCCCAGCAGCCTCGGCCTACAGCAGCATAGCTAAAGAGTAGAGGACTTTAACTTTTTAACTATCAGCTCTGTCATACAGGGAAGTTTTAAGCCTGATCTTGAAAGTTACTAAAGAGTCCGCCCCCCGGACCGATACTGGAAGTTGGTTCCATAGAAGAGGAGCCTGATAACTGAACGATCTGCCTCCAGATTTACTCTTGGAGACTCTAGGAACCACAAGTAAACCTCCATCTAGAGAGCGGAGTGGCCTGCTAGGACAGTAAGGAACTATGAGCTCTCTGAGATATGATGGAGTTTGGCCATTAAGAGCTTTATATGTTAAAAGAAGGATTTTGAATTCTACTCTATATTTTACTGGCAGCCAATGAAGAGCAGCTAACAGGAGAGATATGATCTCTTTTCCTAGTTCCTGTTAATATTTGTGCAGCAGCGTTCTGAATTAACTGAAGGCTTTTTAGAGATTTGTTTGGACATCCAGATAGTAATGAGTTACAGTAGTCCAGCCTAGAAGTTACAAATGCATGGACTAGTTTTTCTGCATCATCCTGAGAAAGGATGTTTCTGATTTTCCTAATGTTTCTCAGGTGTAAGAAAGCTGCCCGACTAACTTGTTTTATGTGAGGGACAAAGGACATGTCCTGGTCAAAAATTACTCCAAGGTTTCTTACAGTGGAGCTGGAGGGCAAAGTGATGCCGTCCAGACTGAGTTGAGAAGTAAAACATTTCCAGTCATCCAGACTTTTGTCTTCAAGACAAGCCTGCAGTCTGACTATCTGACTGACTTCATTTGGCTTCATTGATAGGTACAGCTGAGTGTCGTCTGCGTAGCAGTGGAATTTGATGCTGTGTTTCCTGATAATGTTGTCTAGAGGAAGCAGATAAAGCGTAAGCGTTTTGACAGCAGTTTGTAGTCGGTGCAGAGGAGAGACACAGGGTTCCAGTTCTTGATGTCCTGTAGGGCTCCTTTCTTTGGAAGGAGGGTGAGGACAGCCCTCTTACAACTCAGACGCAGCCTTCCTCTGCTCAGACTTGCCCTGAGAACATCCAACTAGTCGCAGCAGTGAGGGTTATGGATGTCTTAGTGGACTCTGATGAAAACGTTACAGGTCAGAGACAGAAAAGTGAAATGTTGTCCACTGAGGCGGTGAATGAGGAGTTTATGGATGACAAAATGTTAAAAATATAAAGAGTCCAGATTCTGTACTAAAAAACAATGAAGTTAAAAAGGTGATAAAAGAGGCTAAAGTGGCAGCAGAGTCAGAGAGTGACATGAGTCCGACTCAGGAGGAGCAGCAATTTTTATTCTCCAGTGGAAATAAAATCGTTTTTAGAGAAGACCAAAGCAGCCAGACTCCCATCGATCGAGGATCATTTCTCTGATCTGGACCTTTTCAGTCAGTCAGCCAGGCCTCTGACCAGAAAGTCAGGAAGGTCTGAAAATGTGCTGACAAATCAGGAGGTCTACAGGCTGAAAAAAACTAATGAGCTGAAGATCACATCATTAATAATGAAATGATTGTTAGAGATTTTATGCCTCTCTTTTGTGTTTTTACTGCTTTTTTTTTTTTTTTTTTTTTTTTTTTTTTAACCTCTCCATTCATGGGTGACTTTAAACTCGGCAGCTTAAACCCAAATAGCCAGGGCCAACCAAAAAAGAGCCGCCATTTTTAAGAAGATCAAGATCAAGAAGTTAAGTGTGCTGTTAGCACAGGAGACAGCAGTGCAGACAACGAGAGCAACTGGAGGAGGGCTTTTAATCAGAGGTAGCAAAAGTACTCGTATTCTGTACTGTAGAAGTACAGATACATGTGTAAAAAAAAAAAATACTCAGGAAAAGTAGAAGTACTGATTCAACTCTTTTACTCAAGTAAAAGTAAGAAAGTACAGGCTCTGAAATGTACTTTCAAAGTAAAAATAAATTATTGCCGTTAATGAAACACAATACATCCTTTGATAATTTCTGCTACAGTACAAGCACTGACGGTGCGACGGGGGGGCTTAAGCCGTCACTCAAAAAGTCTTAGCCCCCCCAAGCAAAAATAAAAATACTGTAAGATGAGAGAGCCATCACAACCATAACATGTATCAAACCAATCAAATCACACATTACAAAAAATGTACGTGCATACGAGAGAGCTAGAGTGCATGTGTGACCGACAGACAATTTAAAACCCCCCCAGCTTCTCAATTAAGAATTTCTGGCACCATTACTGAGTAAATACTCAAAGTACAGATACCTGGAAAAATCTACTTTAGTACAATAACGAGGTATTTGTACTTCATTGTCACCTCTGCTTTTAATGGAGGTGTCATTTTAAGTCAGAAATCCAGCTGCAGTGGGGGAGTTTTTTACCTTTGTCCACTGAGGTGGAGGAGATCATACCAGGGGTTTTATGAGGTCAGATTTTTATGAAAACATAAAATTTGACAGGCAGTACACCTGGTTACATTCAGCCAGTAGGTTTTTCTGACCACTGCCTGGTTTCAGGGTCTGTTTTTATTAAAAACATTCACACACAAAGCACCTACTGGCATTTTAACAGTACTCAGTGACAGTTAATTTAAAAATGCTTTTAATTTCTTTTGGGGTCTCCACAGAGAGAGCAGACCTGAATTCGCCTTCATCCAGCAGTGGTGGGACGTTGGCAAAGCCCAGATTTAACAGCTTTGCCAGCAGTTCACTCGTAATGTCACGAGAAACACAACCCAATCTTTGAAGGATCTGGAGACTCAGGTGGTAGAACAGGTCGAGTCAGAATCTGACTCTGGAGGAACTAACAGTCTTCCTGTAGATTTCTATAAAACCTTCTGGCCCGTCCTCAGAGTAGACCTACTGGAGGTGATCTCTGAAACCCTGGAGAAAGGACAGCTGCCGCTAAGCTGCAGGAGGGCCGTCATCACGCTGCTGCTCAAGCTGAAGAACTGGAGGCTGGTGTCGCTGCTGTGCATGGACTGTGTGAGTGTCAATCTTATCTGTTTGAATGAAGAGAGGGATTGATGATGCTGTCTTCTGCAGATGGCTCCTGCAGCTCGACCTACCACGTTGCTGATTCCTCCACAGTCAGATCTTCACACTACGCTGGCTCGCCACTGAACTGTAAGTTCAGGTCTGGGTAAAAACCCAATTTATGCACACTGTGCAGAAACTTTTTTGCACTTCATTGATCTCATTACCATCATTAAAACTTTCTGTTCATGTTTATGAACTATTAAGGACATACTATTAAGGACTACAATACAATACTATTATGAAATTAATAGATACACATCACAGCACACAAGTGCCAATGAGCAATCAAATCATATACTCTTAGAGAATACTCATACTCTTATTTCACAATATCCTTCTAAACACACAAATGAAATCACAGAATATATCTGAAAACCTCTTATGTTTTTTACGTCTCAAATCTATTTATACTTTTTAACCACACTTATAATATATTTGTTTTTAATCAAACATATATTCCACGATTTTGGAGCTCTCCGGCTCATTGGACGTGGCTTTTGACCGGGTCGAACACCGGTACCTGTGGCAGACGCTCGGTGCTTTTGGGTCCGGCCCAGGTTTCATAGCCGGGATCCAGGTGCTGTACCGTGACGCTGCCAGCATACTGAAAATCAACGGTGGTCTGGCTGCACCTTTCTCAGTCCAAAGGGGGGTGAGGCAGGGGTGTCCACTGTCAGGGATCCAAACAACGCTGGTGGACTTCTTCTGGCACAAGCTGCACTGGCTCCCACAAGCACTCCTGTTCCGAAGGGACGAAGGACTTGGTGTGGAGGCCCCTGGCTCAGCTGGTCCTGCAGCGTGTCGCCCCGTCACAGTTCTTCTTCGGCCTGGAGTGCAGGTCCCAGCGCTGTCATGGCTGTCCTGTCATGATGACCCCCCACCATTGTCTATCCCTGCTGGTCAGGAGGTCAAAGTTCAGGCAGGCAGTCACAGTTTGACCTAAAAGATTCCAGCAGTAAAGTCAGTGTGGACACTGACCTGGTCCTCCTGTTTAGCAGGATGGTTAAGTGATGACTGATTTTAAATAATACAGACAGATGCAGGATGTGAATCAGTTCAGGGAGATCTGGACTCCAAGTCTGGTCCTCTGCTCAGTGCTCTTTTCAAATCAGCTAATCTAAGCGGGCAGTGTGACAAAAGACTGAAATGTTTTTAAACATGTTTGTGAAAATGAGCTAAATAAAGTTGGCTTAAAAATCAAAATCCCTCCCCCCCCTTTCTCCCCCTCCCTCTCTGTCCCTCTCTCTCTCTCTCTCCCCCTCCCTCTCTGTCCCTCTCTCTCTCTCTCTCTCCCCCTCCCTCTCTGTCCCTCTCTCTCTCTCTCTCTCCCTCCCTCTCTGTGTCTCTCTCTCTCTCCCTCTCTTTCTCCCCCTCCCTCCGTCCCTCCCTGTTTTATTGCCCTCTCCATGATGTTGGACAGGATGTCGTCATGGTGACGGGGTAAACAGAGGATAACAACCCCTCAGCAGTTTGAAGCTCATTTGAATGCTGCATCCACCACTGAAGAATAGTGAGACGGAGGACAAACGAACAGGTAGGACTGTCTTTTCACACTGCACATACATAAACATCCTTATTTTTTTATTTCAATTATTAAAATGTTTTCTTTTTTACCTGCTGAAAAACAATACACAACACTCACACAACTGCTCCAAAACAATGACACTATAAATATATAAGATGGCTCAAAAGCTTCTCATGTGAAACACGAACTGGGAATACAGAGTATTGATCAGATTTATTCATTATTTCCTTTATAGACATTGTTGCTCACTGACTGATGGCTATTTGGCTAATTAATGAAAGGGCTAATAGTCTCGATCTATTTATTGGCTCCACATGTGGTTTGTGGTTTAACCTGCAGTTAATGTGTTCATATTTAAGGATACGTCAAGAACACAGTTTCTAAATGTGTTGTTCCACATGGAACAAGAAGAAACGTATATCAACTGCAGTCATCAATTATTCATACTGACAATTCATGATTAGCATTGATGCTAACAAGAATAACTTTATCTATTCAGTACATTTCTTAGCTGAGCCACAAAATCCTTGACAAGAAATTTCAACAAAATTTAAATCGCATTTACTTCAACAAAACATCAAAATCATTCATGATGGGAAAAGCAGAAATAAATATGAGACAGAGATAAACAATGTCACTGGGGCTAAAGTGTATAAATAAAAAGAGTTCACTGAAAATATAATGTGACATAATTTAATCTGTGAAACGTCCAAAACAAACCCAAATTTTGTTTATATGAACTATTAAATTATTAATTAATAAAAAATACCAATAAATGAATGAGAAAGGAAATGTTTCACTGAGTTCACTCAATGCTTTTGTTGTCTCATCTTTATTTCATCTAATGTCACAGTGGCCCCTCAATATTGATGGAACTGGTCTGATAATCTTGGTGTTGTAGGTCTGGCTTTGGTTTGCAGGAGCTACTTTTCTTGTTGGTTGCTGTAACAGAAATCTGCATTTGGATTTGGTGGCACATAAATATAACAGCTCATAAACTAAGTGGAGGAGAAGGAGGATCTGACCTGCTCTGGACTTCCTCCTGATTGGGTGCTCCAGCCTGTCAGTCACACAGTAGCCCCACCCTCTAACTCCTCCCGTTTCCCTCTAAATGGAGCATCATTTACAAAATGAACATCATGTTGTATTTCAGACTGAGACCATAAACTAATCAGGAAAACGTTTACTGAGGAGGAGGAAGGACATTTTCCCATAGACTTCAATATAACGGAGGAGGAGTTGCCCCCGATGTGACTGCTTTTACAGCCAGTGGAGTTAAGAGGCTCTTCAGACCAGAATCCAGGATCAGGTTCTAGACTCGTCAGGTCCTGGTGTCCCTCAGGGTTCGATCTGGGGTTCAAACCTGTTGAACTTCAGGGGTGGAAAGTAATAAATTACATTTACTCTTGTTACTGTAATTGAATAGCATTTCTGTGTAATTTGTACTTTTTTGAGTAATTTAAAAAATCTAATTTTACTTTTACTTGAGTATACTTTCTTCTGAATATTGTACTCCGCTACAATTAAAATAAGTGCAGTTACAGAGTAAAAAAAAGCGAAAAAAAAAAAAATCTCTACAGTTTGCGCACCAGAATCTGATTGTATATCTGATTGGCTCTTGCGACCTGCAATGTCTGACGTGGCACGGACACCAGCTCTTTTCCACTTGCCACGCAGGGGGATGGAGGCAACAATTGAGATGTGCCCATCAACCTCGGAAGAGGTGTTAAGTTTGGCTAAAATAAGTCAAATCTAACTTTTCTATACATTGTTTGTCAGAGAAAGGTGCTTTGAACGTAGCTATTTTATACATATGAATCAAATCTATTGACGATGCAATAAAACATCCATTGGTTAAAAAATAATTAATACTCGTTACTAGTTTTTGAGAAGAGTACTTTCTACTTTTACTTAAGTATTTTTTAACACCAGTACTTTTACTTGTAATTGAGTACAAACCCTTTTGGACCAACAGCAGAAGGTTCAGATTTAGGGACTTTATGGGATTGTTCTTGTGATCTGTAGTTTGAATAAAGTTTCCATCTCTCTGTTTAAAGGAGACGGACCAGAGCGGGTCTGTTTTTAGTGTGTTTTTAGTGTTTCATGCTTTGACGACATGTTTGTGACCTCACTTGGAGCTTTTTATGTGAATCTGTAAAAACACTGGTCAATGAAAAGTGATAAATTTTAACTATCTCTCAAAATTGGTTCGTAGGCAACTGGACTTGTATTTGTCTATGAAGATGTTTCGCCTTTTATCCAAGGGGCTTCATCAGTTCATGCTTGCTGGTCTACTAGTCCGCACAAGTCTGACCTTGACAGTGGAGAAAGACCCAGATATTTAACCTCTGTGGCTGTGTTCACCAAAAAGTACCTGTGAAAGTACTGGTTTCACTTGACCATTGTTGTGGTCCCATGTGGACGACAGTCATTAGGGTCAGGTGTACCCTGGTGAACGACGACCTTTGAGAATCGTCTGAGGTTAAGTTGTTAATTCTCCTGGGTACAGATGAAAGGGCCACATTATAAATGGGAGATAGGTGGTGTCGCAGACCCCCTCCCCTGTTAAGGGATGTCTTTTTCACTTTTACATAGATGGCTTCTTTTACTCCTCTTTCAAATCATCTGTCCTCTCTTGATCTTGACATTGCTGTCTTCAAAGGAGTGTGCCTTTTCCTTGAGATGGGAATAGACAGCTGAGACTGGACCTGAGGAATTTGCCCTTCTGTGTTGGGCCATGTGTTTGTTTCATAGACAAGTACAAGTTCAGTTGCCTATGAATCAATTTTTAGAGAGAGCACAATGACCTGGATGAATGAAAGTACTCATAGATTTATTAACTATGTCCTAAAAGCTACACACCTGTTCAAACACACACACAGACTCTAAAAGGGTTAACTGAGCGACTGAATCTTCCAGCTGGTTTTGTGTTGTATTGTGCAACCTCATCATTAGTTGAACTCCTTCATAACGTGTTGTGTTGCAGATATTTTCCCATCATGGCAGAAAGCGGTGACATGGAGCAGCTTCTGATGGCTTTCAGGAAGTTTGCGGTTCATGGGGACATGAAGGCGACGGGGAAGGAGCTGAATGGGAAGAACTGGGCCAAGCTGTGCAAAGACTGCCAGATCATCGATGGCAAGAATGTCACAAGCACCGACGTGGACATTGTCTTCTCCAAAGTCAAGTAAGTCTCCAGGCTCAGAGTCCACAGACCAGGTCCTAACGAGTCCAGGTCAACTGTGAAACTTGGCAAGACAGCAGCAGTCAGTGTGTGTGTGTCTGTGTGCAGACAGAAGACGTCTCGAGTCATCACGTACGAGGAGTTTCAGAGGGCTCTGGAGGAGTTGGCGCCAAAGAGGTTCAAAGGTCAAAGCAAACAGGAAGCTCTGGAGTCCATCTTCAGACTGGTGGAGGGAAGAGAACCCACCAACGTAGGGGTGACGGTGAGATCAGGAGCTTTTTTCAAACCTCTACGTGTCTTTGTAAAGACAGCTGAAGGTTTCAGGGCATGAAGACCATAGAAGAAGTCCAACTGGTTTGATGTGTGTGGTGGGGGGGGGTTTATTCTCCACAGCTAATGCCCTGTGACAGCCCAGATCCAGGTTGAGAGACAGTCCTGGTCCAGGTTTAGAGACGGTCTGTCTTGTATCTCCCAGTCGTGGGAATATAAAACTGTATCACTGGCATAAGGATGTATATTTATATTTTGGTTTGTTGACAAAGACTTCAGAGGGCGTGTCCCCTGTCCTCAGGGTGTCCTCAGGGGACACAGTAGTCCTGATCTTCCGAGGATAGATCTGGAATTTAGAGACAACAGGTCCGTCCAACATGATCCAACAAGATAGGTGAGCTGCGTCTTTCATGACACATTTTGGTTGCCAACAGCTCTTTAATTTGACAACTATGACATTGTCAGTCTGAGTCCAGGGGTGCAGGGACTGTCCAGACCATCAGACACTGACCTGCAGTTCTTCGTCCAGCCAGCAGGTTGCAGTAACTGTTCAGGACTACATCTGTGTACCAGTCCAGTTTGACTTCCTGTTCCCTTCCTGTCTCTGCTGTCTTCTTCAGAAAGTGGTGAAGACGGCTGCAGTGGGTCGTCTGACTGACACCTCCCGCTACACTGGATCTCACAAGGAGCGCTTTGACGAAAGTGGGAAGGGCAAAGGTCGGGAGGGACGGGAGGAGCTCGTGGAGAACACGGGCTACGTAGGTGCGTACAAGAATGCCGGGACATACGACACCAAGACGAAGACAGAGAAGTAGGGGACTCGGGGCCACCTGCTGGGCTGACCAGGACACAGCACGTTGTCTGGCTCAAACCTTGAACAGTGAACCGTGTGTATGTGTGTGTGTGAATGAACTGGATACACACCTGGATATGAAGTGAGTTATGCCACATGACCAGGTCTTCCTGCTGCACCCTCCACCCATTTCACTCAAGGTTGTTGCTCCAGGTTTGGGGGGGTCAGGGTTGGGGATAGGGGGGTCTTCAGGTCCAGATGCTATGATGTCATCAGGACATTCAGTCATGTGACTTTTCTCTGCAGCTTATGGATCCATGTTGATTTTTTTCTGTTTATTGTTTTGAAGTTTCATCTCTGAAGCTGCTTCTGAAACTGGAAGTAAATAAAATGCAAAAACAGGTTTCTGTTTCTGTTCCTCTATCACCCCCTCACCCCTCTCCTATTCGCCGTCCGATCTTCTCACCTGTCATCCATCATCATCATCATCATCATAAACTCCTACGAAATAAAAGGTATTTTATTAAAACATATTATATTCATCATATATATAGGCTCCTCAGATCTACTGTTTGTAAACATTAAATTAGAACATCGTCAAAAACTTGGTTTACTTTAGCAAACTGCAGAAAGTCCAGTCAGTCTGCGGTCCTCTTCAGGGTTTCAGGTCAGACCAGTTAGTGAAGTGATACCTCAGTCCTTAAACCAGATTTTGGGATTTTGGGAAGTTGGGCAGGTGTGAAAAAAGGAATCAGCAGAGGGAACCATGAGATGCTCTAGGTTAAACTCAGTGGACCAAGACCAGCAGATGATATGGGTCCCCAAAACCCCAATGGACCTCCAGAGATTTGAATTATGTACCTTCGTCCTCCAGATATTGGGACCTGGATTTCCAGATGAAATCCTGAAATTCTTTGGACCATCAAGGAATAGTCCTTTCCTTTTTGTCCTCAGCTCAGGTGAGACACCTCTAATGTTGTCTCTGGTCTCTGGCTCTTACCCAGACCTGAAGACTGGGCTCACCAAGCTGGTTGTCAATTCGCTAACTGAACTCAGTTTTCCATCTATATCAGTTCACATATAAAAGGGATGGGGTTTGCAGCATCAGACCAGTTGGATCTGGGGGAAGACACAATGCTGCATATTTCATAAATGAGGAGTAAATTGTAATGTTAATAAAATATAAAGCATATAAATCATCAAATAAAGCAAAAAGTAACACACTTGCAGCTGCCAGAGGCTGCAAAGAATGCTGGGAAATGACCCTCAGCTCCATTTGAGGGGTCATCAACTTCTACAGACAGATGAATAGAGATGTTCAGTATATCATTTGTCCTGTAGATTTCATGTAGAGCTCTCTGATCTAATGTCATCTTTATGTGTTTTTTCTGTTAATGTGAAACAGGAAGTGGGAGATGAGGGAAAAGTTGTAGCTGGTTTGAAAGGCCCTTTATTCAATCTCCCTGAATTGAGAATTGTTGTTGTTTTCATATTTTTTTTCTATCAAATATATAATATTTATGATAATTAAATCATTAGAACTATGCCCATGTACTAAGTTCCCTTCGTACAGATGAGTATTAAGTTTTGTGGAGTAGGGGATGAGAGAGTAAATTGTGTTTGTTTGTCTGTGTATTATTTATTTAAAGCTGTTGTGTTGAATACTTGTTATCCTAACCCGCCTCCTGCTGACTCCCGAGTGTTTACGACAGTACCAGTGTCTTTACGGCAGCCGGTTCTAAACAATATGGCGGCTGCAGCACGGTGTCCCGGTCCGGATTTTCTAACGGAGACCCAACAGAAGGCCAACGGGGCCCCGGAGGCTCCAGTCCGGGACCAGCCGGTGTGTGTGATCGTCCTCGGCATGGCGGGCTCCGGAAAGACCACCTTTGTCCAGGTGGGTGAGCGCGTGCGGCTAGGTGCAGCAGTTAGCTTCTCCTCTTAGCAACAAGTAGCTAGCTGAGCCGTTATAGAGGCTGGAATCGTCAAAACATCCTCAGACACTCACCTTCAGAATGATCTTGTCCTGTTTGACACTGTCTCTTCGTCCTCCAGAGACTGACGGCCCACCTCCACACTCAGAAAGCTCCGCCCTATGTCATCAACCTGGACCCCGCCGTCCACGAAGTCCCCTTCCCTGCAAACATAGGTGAGGACCGGTCTATTTCCTGAACAGACAGGTGGACATTGTCTCACTGACCGTCCTCTTCTCCCGCAGACATCAGGGACACTGTGAACTACAAGGAGGTGATGAAGCAGTACGCCCTTGGACCCAACGGCGGCATCGTGACGTCACTCAACCTGTTCGCCACGCGCTTCGATCAGGTGACCAGTGCTGTCAAATATCTGAGCTGCTGATTCAGCAGGGAGACTTTGACAGTCAGGGTGTCCCAGTGGGGACACCACACTGTCCCTGGGTCATGAGGGAAGGGCGGCCCCTCAGCTCTTGCTGCTCGCTGCTCTTGGTCTCCTTCCTGAAGCAGATTTAGTTTCTCCACCTTACAGCTTCACACACATTGTTTCATTGCTCTCACCCCACAGTGATTACACCTGCCATGCCTGGTTTGGTTTTTTCCTTATGTATATTCTTTAGTAAGTAAAATAAAAGAGGCGTCTCCCCCTTTGTCATGGCCATGTGGCCTGGTTCGTGACATGTTTCAGAGGGGACCTTCTATTCTTTGGCCCAACTTATCTCATGATTCATTGCTGCATTAAAGGTCGAGTATTGTATTTCACATCAGTTAAGCAGCTAACAGTATTTCTAAGGGTCAGATAGGCTCCACCCACAGACCTATAGACGTTTATGTCCTCTTCAGAAGGTTGTTGCACCGTGATCGTCTGAACAAAGCTATTTATCACAGTTGTGTGTGTGTGTGTGTGTGTTTCTTCTCAGGTGATGCAGTTCATAGAGAAGAAGCAGCAGAATCACCGGTCAGTATCAGCCTGTGTCTTCCTCTTCCTCACCTTCGTTCCACATGCAGTTCGTAGCAGCAAGCTTCATGTAAACTTCATATCAAACTGATCTTGACCATTGACCTCTGTAGGTACGTGCTGATAGACACCCCGGGTCAGATTGAAGTCTTCACCTGGTCTGCATCGGGAACCATCATCACTGAGGCTCTGGTTAGTCTGTGCTCCAGGATTTCATAAAAGTCTGACCAATCACACACACAGTCACTTTATCTACTGTGTGTGTGTGTGTGTGTATTCCAGGCGTCCTCCTTCCCCTGTGTTGTGATCTATGTGATGGACACTTCTCGCAGTGTCAGTCCCGTCACCTTCATGTCCAACATGCTGTACGCCTGCAGGTACGCTGACACAATGATCCTCAGGAAGGAGAGAAGTGTTAGAGTCCAGCCTGTTGTCGCCCTGCGACAGAATCAACTGGTGACATCACACAAACACCTGAGACGATTTCGAATCAGGACTAAGAAATCACATCTGTCAGATTCAGAAAGAGAAGAGAGGCGGCGTTGGTGGCTCCAGCTGTTATTTATTGTCAGTCATTGTTGTGTCTTAAAGGATGACTCAATGTTGATGTCATCACTTGTCTGTAGTACCGTATTTTCGCACTATAAGGCACAATTAAAAACCTTGAGTTTTCTCAAAAATCAGCAGTGCACTTTATAACCCGGTGCACCTTATGTATGAAAATAGACCCGTTCATTGATATTGCGCCTTATAATGTGGTGTGCCTCATGGTCCACAAAATAAATAGTTGTGCGGTCATGTTGACACTGTTTCCCTTCTTCAGTATTCTCTACAAGACCAAGCTGCCTTTCATTGTCGTCATGAACAAGGTGAGGCCGCTTCCTGTTTGCTGGTGTGCAGTAATGATCTGTTGGCTCCTTGTTGAGTTGTCGTTGTTGTTTGTGCAGACTGACATCATCGACCACAGCTTCGCTGTGGAGTGGATGCAGGACTTTGAGGTTTTCCAGGATGCCTTGAATCAGGAAACCTCATATGTGAGCAACCTCACGCGTTCTATGAGTCTGGTCCTGGATGAGTTCTACACCAGCCTGAGGGTAAGACTCCCCTCAAATTGTGGTTACCATGGTGACCCACACTGCTGGGAAACAGGTCAAGGAGAACCTGCTTCCAGGAAAACTCTGCCGAGCCCAGAATCAGATCGAGGTCTGTCCTGACGCTGTTGCTCTGTGGCTACAGGTTGTGGGCGTGTCTGCAGTCACAGGCAGCGGATTGGATGAGCTGTTTGTTCAGGTGGAAGATGCTGCCAAGGAGTATGAGAGGTGAGTGGGTGAAGTCAAAGCTACAGACTATCACTGTTTTACTCAGAGAGCCCAAAGCCTCTGAGGGGTGAAAGGTCAAAGCCAGAGTCTCTGGATCAGTCCTGTTTATTTTGTTGACAGAATAAAGACAATCAGATATTTGGAGCTGATTTTTCATCATTAATGAAATGATGTTTGAAATGATGTTACAGTTTTTAAAATGAAAAACACAAAGAGACTGAATGAGACTCATACCTGAACTTTTCCTTCTTCTTCAGGGAATATCGACCTGAATATGAGAGACTCCACAAACAGCTGGTGAGTGTGTTGCATGAGTTGTTTGTTTGTTTGTGTTGTTTCTCCACCCCTTCCTCCATGTTTTAGCTGACTTCTTGTCCCTCAGGTGGAAGCTCAAAGCAGGAAGCAACAGGAACAGATGGAGCGCCTCCGGAAGGACCTGGGAGCTGTCGACATGACAAACACACCTGCAACAGGTATGACCCTAACCCTAACCTGAAGTTGTCCCTCCTTCCATCATCCTCCTCTCTGAGCCTGATTCATACCTGTTGCCACTGTGGAGTCATGTGACTGTGAATGTGCCAGCTGGTGTTTTCAGGATCTCTTTGGTCTCCCACAGAGACCAGGACCAGGATGGACCAAGTTGTGAACAGATATCTGTAATAGTCCTAACTTTTCAACCACTGAAAAGTGCCACTCATTATATTAGACTTTTTGTGGGAGCTTTCTGGAGGATGATGATACTGATGATGAGAGAAGGAGAGGAATTTAAAAAAAAAAAAAAAAAAAGTCTTAATATTAGTGAAGATGAACTTGAACCTGAACCTGTTGTCTTTTCTTCCTCTACTAACTTCAGCTGTTTCCTGTTTGGATTTAGTGTATCTGTCTCTGACTTTGACAAATAAAAACAGAAACAATTGAATCTGTTTCATGACGGCCCATTGTTGGAAATGAAAACAAGTGGCTTAATAGCTTGACTGCAGATTAAAGGATCAGTTTAATCAATAATTCAGTCAGATTTTGACTGACAGCTTTTAATGGACAGTAATTTTCTACTGACTGACACTTTGTTCTAACTCACTTCCTGTGGTCAGAAGATATTGACATCGCTGGACCCAGTGACCTCATCATGACACGAGGTAACCCTGACAACAAGGACGAGGAGGAAGAGGACAGCGACACAGACGACATCGACCACAGAGGTGACAAGGAATTAATTGACTGATTGAGTGATCAGTTAATCAAACTAAAGGAGATAAATCGGTTCACTTTTAGATTTGATGATTAAATGGCTTTAAATCACAAATGTAAAGGAGTTTTCTGTGAACATGCACGACTTGCATCCTGAACAATAGGAAAGACACATGATCACATGACACAGGAAGAGTCTGGATCAGGAGGTAGCTTCATGTCTGAGATTCAAACTCTGAAGGGTTCTCTCTTCCTGTTTCAGCCACAGAGGAAAGCAAAGAGACAGACGCCTTTGGGAACTTCCTGAAGGAGAGGAAGGAAGTGGTTCAGGTCCGGAACAGGAAGTGCCAGATACCTGAAAGACCCTGACCTCTGACTTCTGACTCTGCATGGAGATGATGGCGGTGAAGGGATAGGTTCCCTCTCTAGGAAGGGACTATTACCTGGAGCAGAACATTTGGACCTGCAGAAGATTCCCTCCATCACTGGTGTTTTTCCTAAACTGAACTTCCTGTGTGATCAGGTGACCTCTGACCCCTGGGGCTGGCTGTTTGTGTGAGTCGCTCCTTCCTTGTAAAGTTTTATTTTTATACCAGAACAGGCTCTTCTTTTGACTTTTTTGTGGGGAGGCTTTGAAAATAAAAGTTAGTGTTTGGTTCAAAGCTGATTTTAAGTTTGTCGACTGTTGCCACAAGAACCAAAAGAATCCCGAACAGGTTTAGGTGGTCTGGACTCCCCCGGACTCTGATATCCTGAGCTGATTGTGGATTCTGGAGACTGAAGTCGAATCCTAATCCGAATCTGTCATGTGTCCCTCCTGCTGCTTCTCCTTCCTTTGTCTTTGGCTTTTTTATTTCTTCTGTGGTTTTTCTTTTCATCACCTTTGCCTTGTTTTTATTTTTTATTTATTTATTTTTTAGTTTTCCTCAATTTCAGTTTCTTTTAAAGTGTTGGATATGATAAACAGATTGGACTCCTTATCAGTGATCCAGAGTGACGTCCATATTTGGAGATGGATCTGAGCTGCTGTGTACTCTGTCCTGATTGGCTAGTACAGTCTGTCAATCACACAATGGCCCGCCCTCTAGTTAACCCCCTGCTTTCTGGTCTGTTATCCTCCTGTCATTCTGGAGCAGCAGCTCTACTTTGAGCTCCTCGTCTGTCAATCTCAGGCTCCATCCTTCCATCACCTGGTTCAGGACCATTAAACTCCTCCACTTAAGGCATGGACTATCCTCCGAACTGGAGAGGCCCAGAACCATGGCTTGGAGGCACAGATTCTTATCCCAGCCGCTTCCGACTTGGCTCAAACGGCCGTGGGAGATACTGGGGGTCCTGGATTGAAGGATCCAACAGGACATCATCTGAAAAGAGCAGAGGTGAAATCCTATGCTCCCCAAAACAGCCCCTGGCTGCTCCTACAAATCCTGTCTGTAAAAGTAATGAACAAGACCGGTGACAGAGGGCACCTTGGATAGCCCTCAGAAGAGGGACACTGCTGAATGCCTTCTCCAAGTCCACAAAACAAAAAATCATGAAACCCTTAAGCTCCTTGTAGAGTGTGGACCTGGTCTGGTCTTCCTCCACTTATGTGAAGTGCCTTGATGTAACTTTATGATTTGGCACTATACAAATAAATCTGACTTGACTTGATTTGATTTGACCAAAACTATGTCCCTCTCCCCTGAATCTGAACTTTGACTACTGGCAGAACTCTTTCCTGGAGTGGACGGGTTAGTGAGTGTGAACCCCCCCCTCCCCATGTGTTGGAGCACACTCTCGGCCTGGAGAGTGTATTTCTTCAAATACACGCCAATGCAATCTTTTTAAAACCACTGTAGACCCCCCGATGGTCTTTAGATAGAACGTTTAAGGCTTAGGACTCTCTGGCACAGAGATTTAAAGATGGACTGTCACTGATCTGTAGTTTAGTGTGACATTCACTGTAGTCAGTGCATGAGATAAAAGATAACTGACACAAAAGGAGACAAAGTAAAGATAAATAATAATTGAAGCATTTAAATTTGATGCTGCGTTCTGTCATTTAAATTAAAAAATCTAAATCTAACCTGGTCATCAATGTTTCACTGATTTCATCATCACCTGGAATTCTCCAATGTCCCATGGCAGTGAAGGTATCACTTCCCAGTGCTTAATGGCTATTTCTATGGAAAGCTGTTAACGTGCTAGATAAACAGACTTTTCCCAGAAGTTTGTGAAATGTTGACTTACACTGACCAGCTGTCAGTGAGGAAGAGGAACAAAAAGAGGAAGGGGAACAGGAAAGAGCAGCCGGTGGTGCGTTTACAGACAGGTAGAGAAAAATGACAAGGAGCAACAATTATTTTTCAGAGGTCAGCCACAGATGTGCAGCTAGGGGTTCAGTGTGTTGCTCGTGGGGACTAAGGCAGGATGCAAGGATGATGATGCAGTGAGAGAGCTTGATTAAGTTCCACACACGCCTGTGAGTCAGCTGACTGAACACACCTCAACACAAGATCAACTGACCAATGTCTGAAAGAATTTTTCCACCAGCTCATTTGTGTGATTTACTGAAGGCAGAGAGGTCATGAAAACCTGGTAATTTTCAGAATAAATGACAATGAAACACATTTTATTGTGATTGTTCCCAGTGTCTCAGTTCATAATGAATTCACTAATCATATCAGAGTCACATAAAATGAGTATGAACGACAGCTTCAGCAAACTGAACGCCTCGAATCCGTCAGCAGCAGGTAGTGAACACACATACTGATGGAGGAGAGTCAGGGCTGTCTTCTGGGAACCATGAATATCCACAGTCCACTGTCTGCTGGACAGATGCCCTGTCCCAGGACCTT